>NW_027140824.1:0-351231 GCF_036365525.1 Heterodontus francisci | reverse complement strand
GATGTTGGAAATCTGAAATAAAACAGAAAATGTTGGAAATACTGAGCAGGGCTAGCAGCATCTGTGGAGAGAGCAAGAGAGTTATGGTTCAGGTCTGTGTACTTTCATCACAATAATTGCTACAGGACCTCTTTCAGAAGTTGGCTGAACACTCAAAAATTAACAGCTCTTCTTGCAAACGCTAATCGATTGTTGGTCTTTATCTCTTGGATTTTGGAATGTAAACGATGAAGGATGTGATGTTTCTGTTGTATCTGTTGTCACGTTTGGGCACGGCACTTCACAAAACCATTGGCTTTGGAGGTTGTTCAGGACAGTGTCACCAGAATGGCAACAATGCTTAAAGAGTTACATTATGAAGACAAGTTGCATAAACTTTGTTTGTAGTAGATTTGGTTTAGAAGGATTCCAGCTTATCTAGTTGATGTGTTTAAAATGGTGAAGGCGTTTGATGGATGAGCTATAGAAGATCTGGAGAACAAATACAAAACAAGCCCATTTAGGAGCTGCTTTTCTTTATGCGGATGTGGACATCTCTGGCAGAGGTGGCAGTTATTGCTCAACTCTATTTGCCCTTGAAACCGGTGTCAGGACAGTCCTCTTGAACTGCAATTGCCTGCATGGGGAATGTTCTTCTGCAATGCAGTAAGGTAGAGTTCAGGCAAAGTGTGCAAGCATAGAGTGTACCTTTAACTGCATGCGTTGTAAGCAGAGTGGGAAGTTTGGAATTTGGTAATTAGTGGCTAAGACTGAAATCTAGCCTTAACATTTAGCAATTGGCTTGGAATTAAAAACCAAACTGCAAGGCAGTTCATTGTTCACAGATAACAGGGCAAGTCAGGTTAGCAGTAAGCTGTCAATCAGCTGTGATTGTGTGAACTCGGGTAATTACTGTTAGCTGGAAACTGTCTAAACTGTTGCATCTCGAATGTGCCTCAAAAAGCATGTAATATTGGACGTCATTGCAAGATGATTTGAGTAAAGGAGCAAGATGTTACTGCTCCTATAGAGGGCTTTGGTGAGACCACACCTGGAATATTGTGTGCAGTTTTGGTCTCCTGATCTGAGGAAGGTTGCCCTTGCCAGGAAGTGTGTGCAAAGTTGATTTACAAGGCTAATTCCTGGGATGGCAGGATTCACGTATGAACAGAGATCGGATCGACTGGGACTAGATTCACCAGAGTTTAGAAGAATGAGAGAGGATCTCAGAGAAACCTATAAAACTCGAACAGGACTAGACAGGCTAGATGGAGGGAGGACGTTCCCGATGGCTGGAGAGTCCAAAACCACGGGTCACAGTCTCCGGATATGGAGTATGCTATTTAGAACCGAGATGAGGAGCAATGTCTTCACTCAGAAGGTGGTGAACCTGCAGAATACTCTACGACAGAAGGCAGTGGAGGCCAGATCTCTAAATATATTCAAGAAGGAGATAGATATCTTTCTTAATGCCAAAGGAATCAAGCGATCTGGGGAAAAACGGGAACAGAGTACTGAATTAGATGATAGGCCATGACTTTTTTTGAATGGCGGAGCAGGCTCGAAAGGGCTGTCTGGCCTACGCCTACTCCTATTTTTTATGATTCTATTTTTAGACTTCTAGTAAGGCAGAGTGTAACCACAGATTGCAATGTTAACTGAATACATTATGAACATAGTGGGAAGTTAGAGTTTGCTAAGAGTAAGAATTCGGTGCAGAGGGGGAAAAGGAGGTATTTTTTATTCTTTCACAGTAGGTGGGAATTTCGGGCTAGGACAGCATTTATTACCAATCCCGAACTGCCCTTGCAAAGATGGTGGTGAGCCGCCTTCTTGTACCACTGCAGTGCATGCGCTTTCAGTGCACTCACATTGCTGTGAGGAAGGGAGTTCCAGGATTTGACACAGCGACAGTGGAGGACCAGTTATTTCGTTCCAAATCAGGATGGTGTATGCTTCGGAGGAGAACATGCAGATGGTGTTCCCATGCATCTGCCGTCCTGGTCCTTCTCGGAAGTAGAAGGTGAGCGTTCGGATGGAGGTGTTCTGTTTTGTCTGTTAAACTGGAGTCAGTGACGAGAGCCACCGGTTTAAAAGAGCGTCACAGCCAGCAGCAGCAGAACCCATTGGAAGGGGCTGAGAGGCAGACACCAGGCAAATAGAGGGAAAAACTCACTCAGTGAAGCAATTGTCAGGTCAGGGTGTGAGAGGGAGTGGGTAAGTTGTAATTAAGTATTAAGTTAATTGATGAGTGTTTAGTGTTTCGGCGTTAGCTAACCAGTGAAATAGCGTTAAAGCTAAAATGCATCTAAAAATAATTTTACCTCAAAAATAAAGACAGACTAAGTTCTGGCAGAGCAGTTTTTTTTCTGGATATTGGAATTTGTAGATAATGGAACTGCACCGAGGGAACTTGTCTGTAGTAGATATCTCAACCTGGAACCTCTCTGGCTCAGGATCAGAGAGCTGTTGTGGGAATTGGAGAAACGCCAACACATATGACAGCAAGAAGAGTATTTGACAGTTTGCTGCAGATTTCAGTCACACCTTGTAGAGAGCTGCAGGATCAGAATGAGGTTGTTGCAGCTTATAGTGCTCAGGAATGGAAATCCAGATGTAATGGAGAACGAGGATATACAGAAGTGAACAGGAACAAAGTACTGTCTATTTGTGAGGATAAGGATGAAGACTGTCAGAAGGACAGCCAGAATGTTGACCGTGATACCTTGGAATAGGAAGCTGTTCAAAAGGAGGAGGAGTGGAGCATAATGTGATACCTTGAAGTGATTCAATAATTAGGGCATTAAGAGTTCCACACAGTATTTTCCCAACTTGTGCGAAGTGAGGGTTATCTCAAATCAGATTGCAAGAATGGAGGGGAAATATCCAGTCGTTGTGGACCATGTAGGGATAAACAACATAGCAAAGAGTAGGCAAGAGGTTCTTTTCAGAGAGGACCAGGAGCTGAAATATAAAATAAGTTCTCAAGGATTATAATCTCTGGATTATTATACAAGCCGCTTGCACTTTGGCATCAGAAAAATAAACGATCAGGGAGATGAACATGTGGTTGAAGGTTATGATGTTGGAAAGAGGTTTTACCTTTCATGGGACCCTGACACCTGTACTGGGATATTAAAGAACTATTCTGTTGGAATGTGCAGCATCTGAATCGGGTTGGGATCAGGGTCCCAGAATAAAGGATGAATAGGGTTGTTACAGGAACCTTAAACTAGTAAATGGGTGAGGGGAGGCTGGTGGGGGGCGGGGTGAGGGGGTAGAGCACAGTTGAAAATGTAGCATATCTAGGTGCTGCAGGGAAATGGAAAACTAAAATATGCAACATTTGAGTCAGACCATTTTACGGTTTTACATCACGTGCCTTTGCGCTGAAAACAGCAGTTGCTTTCTTGAAAAAGCAGTTGTTCGAAATACTGACAGACCGCGACGTTTTGGGCCATGTACTCTGCCCATTGTCTGGAGAAATAATTGTAATTGGTGGAAGCTGTCTGTTTATATGTAGTGCAGAACGGGAATGTGGGCAGGATCTGACTACTGTTAGGTTATTACATGTTCTTGTTCTGGCTGTTATTGGTCAGTTAATTATATTCCATGAGAGGTCAGTAGATGTCATTATTCTTGCTGCTGATTCGTCAGTTATTGTGCATTGTGGCAAGTCAATCCATGCTACTGTTCTGGTCGTGGTATGTTGGCTGCACAACAGGTGCTTGTGCGTTTCTCGAGGAGGGAAACCCTGATATTCACTGAGGAACAGGCCACCTTTAGGGGGAAGGTCTTGTGTTTATCGATCTCCATAGCTTCCCTGACGCAGTGAACGGCACAAGCCTGCCATCAAAGAAGCTCAACTCAATGACCACCGCATTTAATGATCCAATTCCAAACTCAACCTCATCTATTATGGACTGGCTTGCAAGACACGGTAACATCATAAGTATAAAAGAGACATGCAAAAATGCAAAAAATAATGCACAGATCTTCGTGAATGGCAGAGATACAATGAATAGCAAAGGATGACAAAACAGTTCGCAAGAGCTCCAAAGCTTTTACAATAACTTCAGAAATATATTGTCATTAAAAGCAATGTGGTCTCATTACGATGACAGTTGTGATATTATAAATGAAAATAAGGAAATGGCAGGAATTATGCATAATTACTTTGCATCAGTATTTACATGCACACAACTTTTATTAAGGTTCTTTGTTGCCACAGTCGGCCAAATGCTGCCCTGACATTGAGGGCAGTCACTCTCATCTGGAATACAGCTATATCATACATGTTTGTATAAAGGGTGTGATGAGGTCTGAAGCTGAGTGGTCCGAACAAACCCAAACTGAGCATCACTGAGCAGTTTATTGGTAAGTACTGCTTGATAACGCTGTAAACAACACCTTCCATCCCTTTGTTAATGATAGAGAGCAAACTGCTGGATCAGTAATTAGAAAATTGCAATTGTCACACTGCTATTTAAAGAAGGTTATCGAGTGAACCGAGGGAATTATAGACTGGTTAGCATAACAGCAGTTGTCAGGAAATTACTAGAGTGTACATTTAAAGATGGAGTGTCTGATCACCTTGAAAAGTTACAGCTAATCAGAGAGAGCCAGCGTGGATTTGTAAAAGGTAGATCATGCTTGATGAACCTGATCAAATATTTTGTGGCGGTAACTGAAGTAGAGGACAGGGGAACCTCAATGGATGTTACTCAGATGAACTTCCAGAAAGCACTCAACAAAATCCCTCGTAACTGATTGTTGGCTAAAGTTGAAGCTCATAGAATTTAGGGAAAATTATTGACCTACTTAGGACGTTAGTTTAGTGGCAGGAGATGGACAGCAGGGATAATGGACAGATCATCTAACTGGCAGGATGTGAAGGCGCCGTCCCGCAGGAACCTCAACTATTCACCATATTTATTAATGGTTTAGATGACTGGATAGAAAGCCACATATAATTGACATACTCAATATTGCCATTAAAAGACACCATCAGCCATATTGTAATCATGTATATTTTAAGCATAACTTTACAAAAAAAAAGATTCAGTGACTGTGTAAAACTATTTCAATATTGGTGAGTGTGAGGTGTCCAATTTGGACTTAAAAAGATTACAGTACTTTATAAATGGTGAAAAGCCGGATGCAGCACAGGGAAAAGAGACTTCAGGGTCATGGGCAAGTACAGGAACGAAAAGAAACACAGCCAATGGAATGCTGTGCTTTTTATCTAGTGGAATGGAATACAAGGGGCTAGAAATGATGCTACAGCGAAAAAAAGAAAACAGGCCAGGCACCATCTAGTGTAATGTTCAGCCATGGGCAATATGCGTTGGGAAGGATATGTTGACCAGGGAGACTGTGCAGCATAAGATATGCTGGAATGATTCATCGGCTTCAAATGTTTCTGTTTTTTTATTCATTCATAAGATGTGGGTGTCGCAGGCAAGGTCAGCATTCGTTGTTCATGCCTCGAAACCTTTCACAACTGGGTGACTTGTTAGGCTATGTAAGAGGACAGTTAAGAGTCAACAACATTGCTGTGGGTCTCTTGTCACATGTAGGCCAGACCAGGTAACAATGGCAGATTTCATCCCCTAAGGATATGACGAAACAAGATTTTTTTTAATGACAATCGACAATGGTTTCATGGTCACCATTACTGAGACTAGTTTTCAATTCCAGATTTATTAACTGACTTTAAATTGCACTGACTGCGATGGTGGGAATTGCACCAGCGTCCCCAGAAATAGCCTGGGGCTCTGGATTGCTAGTCCAGTGACATTAACACCACGCCACTGCCTCACCTCACTATGAAGTAGGATTACACAAACTGTGGCTGGGTTCCCTGAAATTTGGAAGAGACTTGTCTTGATGTACAGAGAGATTTGGGTGTTCAGGTCCATTGTTCCCTGAAGGCGGCAACGCAGGTCAATATAGTGGTCAAGAAGGCATACGGCATGCTTTCCTTCACCGGACGGGGTATTGAGTACAAGAGTTAGCAGGTCATGTTACCGTTGTATCGGACTTTGGTTCGGCCACATTTGGAATACTGCGTGCAGTTCTGGTCGCCACATTTCCAAAAGGATGTGGATGCTTTGGAGAGGGTGCAGAGGAGATTCACCAGGATGTTGCCTGGTATGGAGGGCGCCAGCTATGAAGAGAGGTTGAGCAGATTAGGATTATTTTCATTAGAAAGACGGAGGTTGAGGGGGGACCTGATTGAGGTGTACAAAATCATGAGAGGCATAGACAGGTTGGATCCAAGAAGCTTTTTCCCAGAGTGGGGGATTCAATTACAAGGGGTCACGAGTTCAAAGTGAAAGGGGAAAAGTTAAGGGGGGATATGCGTGGAATGTTCTTTACACAGAGGGTGGTGGGTGCCTGGAATGCGTTGCCAGCGGAGGTGGTAGACGCGGCACGATAGCATCTTTTAAGATGTATCTGGACAGATACATGAATGGGCAGGAAGTAAAGAGATACAGAACCTTAGAAAATAGGCGTCATGTTTAGATAGAGGATCTGGATCGGCGCAGGCTTGGAGGGCCGAAGGGCCTGTTCCTGTGCTGTAATTTTCCTTCTTCTTTGTTCTTTGTTTTCACATTCCCAGCCTATCTCTTCTGGCTGCTGAAAAGTCTTTGGGAATTCTGCAGGTGAGCTACTTGCCACAGAATGCCGATCATCTGACCTGCTCCACTCGCCACTACATTATGGTAAATGGTCTGGTTCAGTTTCTTGTCAATGACAACACTCAGGAGGATTTGATGATGGTCGTGAATTCACTGATTATAATAGCTAGGGGAGATGTTATTGTCTCTCTTGTTGGAAATAGTCATTACCTGACATGGAGGTGGTGAGGGTGTTACTTTCTGCCCATCTGCCCAAGTCTAAATAATGTCCTGATCTTGATGGAAGTGGGCAGGAACTGTTTCTTAATCCGAGGAATTGTGAATGGAACTAAAGTCCATGCAATTACCAGCTGAAAGCCCAACTTCGGACATTTTGATGGTGGGAAGGTAACTGACCAAGCACCAGAAGTTACTTGGGCCTCAGAGAACAATTAGAAAACACATTTTTCTATAAAAACCGTGGAAATCTGGAACATTCCCGAAAGTAAAGAGCGGTGGATGTTACATTTAATCTAAATTCTCAGGACTAATATTGATAGATTTTTGTTAGCTCGGTGTATCAAAGAATCCGCTTCAAAGCGAGGTAAAGAGACTTGAAGAACATATCATCTATGATATAACTGAATGATCGAACAGGCTAGTGCAACGGAAAGCTGTGTACTGATAATGTGGATATGTGTCCGATCCTGTCATATTTAGCGGGTAAAATGCACACATTCTATAAAATAACTTTGTAATCTTTCACTTCTGGCCTGATTGCACTGAGCAGTGCTAGAGTACAGCCTTTATTTTATACCCTGCCGTTCAGTAAGTGTTAACGTGGGTACTGTGGAACAGTGGTTAGCATCACAGCTCCAGTGACCTGGGTTCAGTTCTGGGTGCTGTCTGTGCGGAGTTTGCACGTTCTCCCTGTGAATGCGTGGGATTCTGCCTCGTGCTCTGGTTTCATCCCACAGTGAAAGACTTGCAGGTCGAAAGTAAGTTGACCATTGTAAATTACCCCTTCTGTGGGTAGGTGCTAGGAGAATGGTAGGTAATGTAGGATTAGTATAAATGGGTGGTTGTTGGTCGGCAGAGACTCGGTGGGCCGAAGGACCTGTTTCAATGTTGTATGATAAGAATAATAACGTGAGCAGGGAGGGTCAGAAGGCTATTGTAATGTCGGATCATTCGTGGTGTTCAAATTAAAGTATCGAAATAGGCCAGTGCATATTCATTTAGTCAACTCCCAACTGTTGCAGCCAATATTCAATTCTAAATATACATTCGGTGCAGTGGTAAACAAACTTGCGAAAATTCTGCTTCTTGCAGAATAAATGTTAAGATTTAGAACCATCTTGTTTACCAGTAATTGTGGGTATTTTACCACGTTACACCAAACCTATAGCAGTGATAGTAAACTATAATGACTAGTTTAGATATGAACCTTACAGACAGAAACATGGGAATGCCACCTTACTCAGTTTTCCAAATATTAATCAGGAAGTTGTCTGTTTTTCAGTAAGTCTGTACTCACCGGAACAGATCACACTGGCATCGTTCCTGTGGCTGCACTCCTGCTGAGTTCCTTGAAAAAGACGGCAGTCCAATAAACTGGACTCGTTTCCAGTGCATTCAAAGACATCAGTCCGTACGAGCCCAGAGCCCTCTCCAAAATGAGCATAACTTGGCACAGACACGGCGACTCCACACTGAAGCTGACTGCAGACCACATTGGCGTCTTTCAAATCCCAGTCAAGGTCACACACTGTTCCCCAGGTTTCACCGTACTGGATCTCCAGTCTGCCTGAGCATGGAGAGTCTCCGGATATTAGTCTAGGATATCTGTGATCTGAACAAGCATATTATATCATAATTAGCATAATACATTAATAATCACAATAATACAAATATTTATATTTCAATACGCATCTGATTAATCACAGATCTGGCAACATTCGTTCTCAGATTCTGTTCAAAACTGATTACGCTGGATTTCCTGTATCACTACTGCTGAGAATGTGACAGAACTGTCATGTTTAAAATGTTCCTTTATTTATTTATAACTTCCCCAGTCGCCGTCACTGTAACTGAGAAACATGCACTGTATCAGCAGTTAGAACTGGGCAAGAAGTATTGTGTGACAAGAACTGTTGCTAGGAGTACTGTTGTTCATATTTAACATAAATGATTTCGAGTCAGAAAAGGGACGTACAATTGTAATATTCACTAATGACATCTACTTGGAACAATAGTTAATACAAAGGCAGATTGTGAGAAAAAGACTTTACGTTAACGAAATAGGAAATGAATTTTAATGCAGATAAATGTACACTTACACATTTGGTTTGGAAGACTGAGAACCCATATTCCTTGGACAATGATACTGTAAATTGTGTCGAGGAACAATGGGACTCAAGGGTACAGATATAAAAATCAATAAAATAGCAATACAGGTTAACAAAGCTCTCGAAAATACAAACAAAATTGAGGTTTATTTATGAGAGATACGTTGAAAGGAGAGTCACACCCAGCACAAGGAAAGATTTGGTGTTGGTTGGGAGTAGGTTGATTGGGTGCTAACCAGTCAGTGTTTCCCGACTTATCTAGGCAGTGTGCAACTGAGCAACTTTACACCATATCCGTTGAATGCTCGTGCTGTAACTGCTGTAACTGTACTGGATCAGCTTGGCTAGAGTTGTCGCTAGTTTTAGAGCACTGATCTGCACCACTACAGCTGGAGTGTGATCGGGCCCTTAAATTTTGCTTTGTGCTGTGTGCTCAGCCGCTTCTTAATGTTCTGTGCCGTAATCTTCGGAATGGACCAAACAATGGAACGCATTTGCACAGCGCTAACCCATTGACATGAATTGTCACACAATACTTCTCACCTTTTGTGAGTTTGAATAACTACCTTTAACACACTTTGTTGACTGTTTTGTAGCCAGTTTGCTACAGTCTGTCATGATTACCCTTCAAAGCCCTTCGTATGCAATTAATTACCTTGAAACCACATTCACAGTTTTAAGTTTAAAACTGGACAGACAGTTTGACACCAACAAGATGCAGCAGTCAGCATATAATCATAGAATGTTTACAGCACGGAAGGAGGCCATTCAGCCCGTTGTTTCCATGCTAGTTATCTGTAAGAGCACCTCACTAGTCCTGGTGTTTGCAATTTTCTTGAGTTCCCCCTCCCTTCCATTTCCTGACTTACAGCTAAAGCTGAGATGTTAATTTTATCCTCAATAGTGAAGACCGATGCCAAATATCTGCTCAATTAATCTGTCATCTCCTTATTTTTCATTATTAATTCCCCAGATTCACATTTTATAAGTTCAACGCTCACTTTGTTACCTCTTTTCTTTTTTTTAATGTATATGTATATAAACTCTTACTATCTGTCCTTATATATCTATCTGGCCTTCTCTCGTCCTCTAATGTTACCTGCCTAATCAAGCTTTTAGTCATCACTTGCTTTTTAAAAAATATTTTGTCCAATCTTTTGACCAGCCTCCCATCTTTGCGCAATTATAGGCTGTAAGTTTGATACGACCTTTGGCTGTTTTACTGAACCACGGATAACGGGACCCACTTTTGGAATGTTTCCAACTCGTTGAAATATGTGAAATTGTGTATTCTGAAATATTCCCTTAAATGTCTGCCATTGCATCTCTATGGACCTATCCCTTAACCTGATTTGCCAGATCACTTTAGCTAGCTCTGCATTCATGTCCTCATAATTGCCCTAATTTAAGTTTTAACTATTAGTCTTGGTCCCACTCTTCTCTCCCTCAAACTGAATGTAAAATGCAATCATATCATGATCGCTGCTACCAAGGGGCGCCTTAACTGTGAGGTTATTAATTATTCCTACCTCATTGCACAATACCAGGTCTAGTATAGCCTACTCTCTGGTTGGCTCCACAATGTATTGTTGCAAGAAATTGTCTCCAAAATATTCTATGCCGTCCTCATCTAGGCTACCTCTGCCCGTCTGATTTTTCCAGTCCATATGTAGGTGAAAATACCACCCCCCTCCCCCCAACCATAATTATCACTGCACCTTTCTGAGAAGCTGCCATTATTTATTGCTTTATACCCCGGACCACAGTGTGGTTAATGTTAGGCGGCCTTTGCACCACTTCTTACAAGTGACTTCTTGCCTTTATGATTTTTCATCTCTACCCGAACAGATTCTACATCCTGGTCTCCTGAACTTCAGTCATCCCTCTCTGTTGCGCTAATACCGTCATTGATTAACAGAGCTACCCCTCCACCTATTCCTGGCTTCCTGTCCTTCCTAAATGCCATGTATCCTTCAATATTCAGGTCCCAGTCTATATATATAAAAATGACCCGGACCTTGGTTCACAGGCACAATTTCAAAGTTTGCAGATGATACACAACTTGGAAGCATTGTGAACTGTCTGGAGGATAGTGCAGATCTTCAAAAGGACATTGACAAGTTGGTGGAATTGGCAGGCAGTTGGTGGATGAAGTTCAATGCAGAGAAATGCGAAGTGATTCATTTTAGTCGGAAGAACATGGCGATAAAATATAAAATGAAGGGTTCAATTCTAAAGGGGTTACAGGAGTTTAATAGTGCATACGTCATTGACGGTGGCAGGCCAGGTTGAGATAGCGTTTAATAAAGCATACACTGTCCTGGGCTTTATTAAAAGATGCATAGAATACAAGAGCAAGGAATTAAGTTGAACTTGTATAAGACACTGGTTCGGCATCAGCTGGAGTATTGTGTCCAGTTCTGGGCGCCGCAGTTGATGAAAGATGTGAGGGCATTGGAGAGAGTACAGAGACGTTACATGAGAATGGTTCCAGGGATGAGGAATTTCAGTTATGATGATAGATTGGAAAAGTTAGGACTGTTTTCCTTGGAGAAGAGAAGGCTGAGAGGTGATTTGATAGAGCTATTCAAAATAATGAGGGTCCTGGACAGAGTAGATGGAGAGAAATTGTTTCCACTCGTGAAAGGACCGAAAAGGAGAGGGTACAGATTTAATGCATTTGGTAAAAAAAGCGAAAGTGATATGAGGAAAATCTTTTTTTCATGCAGCGCGTATTTAAGATTGGGAGTGTTTGTCTGAGAACGTGGTGGAGGCTGGTTCAATTGAAGCATTCAAAGGGGCATTAGACAGTTATATAAAAAGGAAGAATGTGCAGAGTTATGGAGAGAAGGCAGGGGAATGGAACTGAGTGAATTTCTCTTTCAGAGAGCCCATGCAGACATGATGGACCGAATAGCCCCCTTCTGTACTGTAACATCTCAGTGATTCTGTGATATTGCCTCTCCTCGTTGTTCCAACCAGAATGTACCAGTTCCCACTTCTCTGAATTAAATTTCATCTGCCAACTGTCCGCCCATTTCACCAGCCTCTCTTTGTCTCCTTGAAGTCTATCACTATCCTCCTGACAGCAACTGATCAGGATTTCAGGAAAACTCGGCGCTTTTCTTCCAATAGTTCAATGGTGTTGAGTTTAATATTTGCAACTGCTTCCTGAACTATGTTAACTCTTTTGTTTAATATTCTGTGCATTTCACTTTCTCAATATTTGCCAAAATGTAAATGGCAATGCGCAAGCAGCTGCAGGATCTTACAGAGCAGTTATCTTTGTGATTCCCACAATAACTGCGGACCCATTACTTCAGCTCCCCGAGGCTGAGGAACCTCCCTCCCTCCCTCCCTTCCCTGCTCCCAAGTCTCAGCATCACAATCTGTGTGATATATCAGATCTGAGGCCAAGCGATCATTGTAGGTGGACAGCCGGGCTGACAGTACATGCCCGGCAGCGGCTGCTGGGTTGATGAATGAGGTTGGATTGAGGTTGTGACATTTCCAGCCGTTCAGATAATTCACTGCGGATCAAGGGAAAATCTCAATGGAAACTGCTCTGTCTGTATTGAAAATGTGCTGAGTATCAGGTATTGGCTGCTCCCGGTGGAGAATGTTTATGAAATATGTTACTAATGATATAATTTTAAACAGTGATCCTAATATTAACAATAATTCTAACCGGAGATTACTGGAATTATTATCATCTGACTTTCCGGGTACGGACCGTCCCGATTTGTTTTACTTTCACTTCTTCACAGAATCTATCAGCCGCGGCGGGAGATGAGAGACAGAGAAAGATTTTTACCTGAGCAGATGACGCCGGCATCAGAGGAGTGTGGGTAGGGATAGTGATCCCATTGCTCTGACTTACAGTCCCGCAGAGCGGCCTCGGTCCCGCTGCACTTTACACTAAGCGTCACAATGGGTCCGGACCCTTCCCCAAAGTGAGCCCGGCGCGGTGCATAGACCGCGGTCCCGCAGCCCAGCACCCGACACACAACAGTGGCGTCCTGCAGGTCCCAGCCATTGTCATACACAGTCCCCCACTGTCCCCTGTAGTGAATCTCAACTCTCCCAGCGCACCGACTGCCTCCATTCACCAGTCTCAGCTTCACCGTCTCTGTAAAATATCAGAAATATCATCAAGCGGTTAGAGTGTGATAAACTCACAGGTTCCCAGCGCCCGGACCCTCACCATTCACCAGGTATGAATTGACAGGAATATCAGTCAACACTCAGAACACTAATAAAAATCGGAGTATATATTACACACGAAAAAAGGAAAGGGAAATACTAATACACGGTGCAAACGAGCAGGGAACCAGGAGACAGCCGGATATTCCCACCAACACAGCGGCTCCAATGAGAACTGGGTGGGGACAGGCTCAAAATAGTTCGAACCTGCAGAAGTGGGGAGATGGGCGTGGCTGTAATGATCACATGTTTACGTCCTCAGAACTCATTGGACGGACACAGTGAGACCCCAGCACCAGGAAAGAGCAGAGGAAATTGCACCCGCACCCAGTACAGCCAATGAAGACAGGGCTGGATGGTGATGTGATCTTGATGTCAGCGCCGATTGGTTAGATGGACCTGTGGACCGTCAGCAGTGTCAGTGGAGCTGATCCTTCACACTCTGCTCTTCAGAGACCCTCAGTTATTGTCCCTCTGCATGAAGGCAGCAGTCATCTCTCAGAAAAAATTAAAGATCTGCAGTCACAGTATGAGGGACACCCTCCCTTTCTGACTCTCAACTGGGCAGCGGGTTAATCCGTGATCAAAGAAAATGCTGAGATTTTCGCCCAAGCTTCATATTTAATGGGATGGATTGCAGCAGAGAGAAAGCAGATAGTGTGAAAATAAAGGGCGATTACCTGACGGGTCAGCCTTACTCTTCCCAGGTCTGCCTGAAATGAGAAGTTAACAATTAGAGTTCACTAGCGCAAGAAATGAATGAAACTGTCAGAAAGAAAAAAACACAAATACAACTAACTGCAGGGTCATTATTCCCGTGCCTTGCAGAAGAAATTATATCGGGATCTGTGATTTCATTCCTTAAAACAGAAAGTACAGTTTCTGCAACACATTAATATTGGTAATGGGATAAAATATATCCAGAATTGTTTTCACATATACACACACTGACACCCGGATACACTCTCTCCTTGTGCTGACGGTGGGTGGGCTGCATGTATTACCAGTCTGAAGGTACTCTGAGAAGGCGATGGTGATGGTCCTCTCCCTTACAGAATCTTACAACTAAACAGCACGGAGGGATGCCATTCGGCCCATGGTGCCGATGCTGTCTCTTCGTAAGATCTGTCTAATTAGTCCCACTCCCATTCCCAATCGCCCTGTAAATTTGTGCTGATGGTGCTCTGATCATTGATGACCCGTATGTAGATACCCTGAGAAGAGGGTAGTGATGGATATCCTTTTAAACCCACACTGATGGCACTGTCAGTGAGTTCAGCTTTCCGATCTAAAGTTCGAGAAGGGATGGCAACACAAATTAAATATTTTCCGATCCTGCAGTAGGTTTCAATGCCTTTCAATTTACTGCAAATTCTTCCACCTGCAACTTTCAAAGTTTCTGTAAACGTGTAATTGGGCTATTCTGTCGTTCAATAAATTATGTAGCTTCCTCAAACGAAACAAAACAAATTTAACGGTCTGTCAGCCTCCTTACTCCGTGCTGACTGTTTCTTACTAGGCTCCTGCAGTTCTGATTCTCTTGTAACCTGCCCTCGCCGACGTGCCCTGTTCTTTTACCCATTAATGATGTTCGATCAATGGTCCTCCCGTTTACTGGTTAAGCGTTTCTGTTTTTCAAAAATTCAGTCACTCGGTTGACCTGAACCCAATCCTCAAGATCACAATGTGTCTCACAGATCTCCAGGTGTTTTTCTATTCTCAACATTATATACGACAGACGGTGTGTTGACCTGATCCCAATCCCCCTGATCACAATGAGTCTCACAGATCTCCAGGTGTTTTTCTATTCGCAACATGGGGTGGCACAGTGGTGCAGTGGTTTGCACCGCAGCCTCACAGCTACAGCTACCCGGGTTCAATTCTGGATACTGCCTGTGTGGCGTTTGCAAGTTCTCCCTGTGTCTGTGAGAGTTTTCTCCGGGTGCTCCGGTTTCCTGCCAAAAGACTTGCAGGTTGATAGGTAAATTGAGCATTATAAATTGCCCCTGGTATAAGTAGGTGGTAGGGGAATGTAGGGATAGGTGAGGATGTGGTAGGAATATGGGATTAGTGTCGGATTAGTATAAATGGGTGGTTGATGGTCGGCACAGACTCGGTGGGCCAAAGGGCCTGTTTCAGTGCTGTATCTCTAAACTAAACTAAAATTATATACTACAGGCGGTGTGTTGACCTGTTCCCCAACTCCCTGGTGAAATTATATCTCCCATGTATTATTGTCTCTTTGTATACTCTGGTGATATATTATAGACAACGGGACACCGATTCCTGTCCTCAGCTGTGCTTCCCGAGTAATTTTGAATGTGTTACTGTTTCCCAACTATATCTCACAGGTCTCTTAATGATCCTAATTCTGGAATGTAAAGAGTGTGTGACTTCCTCCCAGTCCTGGAGCCTTAGCATTCCTACTAACTTTCCCTGATAATAGTCAGTTCTCACAAATTCCCCTTTTCCAGTGACCCAATGACAGACGCGGGGGGGGGGGGGAGGGGTGGGGGGTGGGTGGAATAATCTTTCAGTATTTACTGAAAAACGGTTCCAGTCTCAGTGTTCCTGTAGAGTCCGTGAATCTTCTTCAATCCACGCAGTCATTTCCCCTACTCTTCATGCATTTATCATTTCAGCCTGTAACCATCCATGTCCCGTGGGATTTATTTCTCCAGATAATCCAGTGGTTCAAGAAGAAAGCCCACGAACACCCTCTTAGATAAACTAGGGATAGACAATACATGGGTGGAGGACAACATCGCCAACATGACGACAGTGGTTCAGGAAAACAACCCGCCATCCTGTCTGGCTAACTAGGGTTATTCAGTAAATACTGCCTGGCCAGCGAGCTCATATCCAGAAAGTGAATCTAAATAATTATAACCGAGATTCCCATACTTGTCTATTCGGCAAGTCTATCTCTTACTGTCTCAGAGAAATGTTCAGTCAATTCCCTTTCTCAATCATTACTATTTTTCCATTTATCTGCACTACTCCTCATTTCTGCTGATTCCTCCATTTTGCTCTCAGATCCCTCCTCGCAGTTTCTAAATGCTCTCATTATTGTTCTTGAAAAAGTTTGAATGCATTTCTGTGTACGTTTTTCAAATCTCCGATATATGCAGGGAAAATACCCACTATTCCAAAACTCTTCAGGTCGGCCTCCGACCCTAGGTAAACTTCAGCTGATCTAAAACTCTGCTGCTGTTATCCTGGTATGGACAGTCCCGCTGTCACTGACTCCTGGATCCCAACGCCTTAGATTTCAGTGTTCGCACCGTTACCTTCCTGATGTTTAGCCGAATGGGTTTGGTGCAAAACTGTTAAGTTATTTTAACATTTTATACATACGTTAACTTACTATTGTACCATATTACTACAAACAGTAATATAGAAATATTAATAATAAATAACAATAAACTCAAAGGAGGTGAACTGAAACGGGACAAACGTGGGATATTCAAAGCCCAGAATTTAAACTCTTGAATGAGTTACAAAACCAGGGACAGCGGTGGTTTAGGGACTACAAAATACAGTCAATGCAGAGAGTTTATGAGTTAATGCTTCGAATGGCAGATTATTAGGTGGGTCAAAATTCAAAATAATTATATTATATCAAACTATTTTAGGTGCAATTTGAACTACTTCCACAATTAAATGAGCTCTTGTGGATTTCAGAAGCAAATTAATTGATAGAATTACAGTTATTGTAGATTACACTCACAAGTAAAGCACCGGACAGAAGGAACTCATATCAAACAATCCGGATTCTGTGTGTCAATACCATTATCAGTAACGTTTAGCCATCTATCTCCATAACACATCAACTAGTGTCTGAAGAAACGTTACCACGGTTCGAAATAACCAAAGACGCATCGAACATTTACAGTACCGAGACAAATTGTTCTGGGCACTGTCTATTGAATTGAAATATGCAAACAAATTCAGCGTTTGTTCCACAGGTGACCAGAGTATGGCACATGTAGAAGGACATTAAATAATTTAATAGGAGTAGGATTAGGCCATACTGCCTACCCAGACTACTCCGCCATTCAATAAGATCATGAATGATCCACTGCCCCAGATCAACTTTCCCACCTTTTCCCAGAGATTGGGAAACAACTCCGGATCTTTCATTAAACACTGCATCGCACCATATACAAAGTATGGGACATGTGGAAAGAGATTCAGAAATATGTCTGGATATTAAATACTACATCAAATGTATGAATCATGGAGAAAGAGACTGAGAAACACTAATTATTACACAACACCGTGCATATAAATGTATGAAATAAAAATCATGATTTAATGTCAAAAGACATTGTTTTGAAGATTGTCGGTGATGAAATAAAATTGTTCATCCGCCAAATCCCCTGAAAACAGTAGCATAATTTTTGGAGGGTGTAATTGATAACTCTATTAATAATCAGTACAAATGAAGCAATATGGATTCCACCTGCAGCTAATATATTATACAATATTTATTGTCCTTTCTGAATATTCCAAATGCTGTACAAACTATTTAATCTAATTCTCTCCAGCACATGGCACTTCACTGAGAAATTCCGGGGACAGAAATCTCAATGTGGGATGAGTCGACTGACTGCAGATCCCGGTATTCTGCAGTTCTGACTCCCATACACTCGATTGTAACACTGACTACTTTCTACTTCCCGAAGTCTCCGTTTTAAACGTCTGATTAGAATTTTAACTCCAGTCTGCTGCGTCCGTACGAGAGCCATAGGAAACAATATAAAACCAACTCTTGCCGAATTTCTGTTTGATTTTGGTAATAAAACTAAATTTAACTCATATTTCCTCTGGAAATGCAATTAAATATTAATCAGATGACAAATATTGGATCCGTTTTTGCTTTTTGTGACAAAAATGGATAACAGTTCCTTATTTGAATTTGATGAACTTAAAATCAAACAGGACAGAATGTATTCAATGACAAACTTATAAATTAAGGAAACTGTTTCAATATTCACTTGTACGATTTCAATAAATGACAAATCAAAATAAATATGCACGTTCCCCAGAAATTGATTTTGATCTGGGGCCAATAGGTAAAAAAAAAGATTCAGGGAGTCAGATAGATTTCATACTTTCTCTCTGTTCTATGGCTTGCAGAAAATATTCTTAAATTACCCTCAGACTCAGAATTTTAGAATACAATTCCTTTTACAAAACCAAAAGAAAATTAATCATGGAAGTCTGAAATAATATTAAGGGAGCGTTTCCCTGTCGTGAATCAGCATTTGCTGTCGATAGACATTAACAAATGTAACCAAACCCGCACTGGAAACAGTGAGAAACTGAATCGAATCATCGACCGAAAAACTGTGCAAAAATATCGAGCTGGTGGAAGGAGACTATTCATGATATCTCATTAAACACTTCACGATGCTTTCCATAAAAGGTGCATGTGGAAAGAGACTTTGTCACATTAATTATTACTTGACGCTGTACATATGAATATGTGAAATAAGTTGAGAATTTATAATACAAAGTTCTAAAGTTCAAGGTCATCATTAAGTAAACAATAACAAATGGAAAATCGTCCGGAGATTTTGGAATATTCATTAACATTATCTTTGGGAACGGCACTTCACAATGCCAGTAATAACTAATGCTAATTGAAATAATATTGGTTCTGCCTACAGTTAATACGTTATACAATATTTATAGATCATGTACAACACTCGAACGTGGAACAAACTATTTAAATCATTTCAGTTCCACTCAGTATATCACACAGGGTCAGACAGCACTTCTACTGTGAAATAACTGGGACAGAAATGCCCGTGTGGCTTCAGTCAGCAGTAGATTTAGCTTTGACTGCTGTTCTATACACCCTGCATTACCATCGAACCCAAACCCCGAGACCTTCTATTCTCACTGTGATCACTTTCTACTGCTGGATTGCTGTGTTTAAATAATCTGCTTAGAATTTCAACTTCAGTCAGTTGTGTTGGTACAAGAGCCGCAGAGGACCAAATAAAACAAATTGCCTCAGGATTTGTTTTCAATTTTGCATTTAAATCAAAGGTTTGCACATATCCCACCTGGCAATTTAGAAGACGTGTTAATCAGATGCAAGATATTATAAAAACAATGTTTTCTGAGGGCGAAAGAATGGATAATTGTTCCCTATTTAATATTGATGGAATGTAAAATCAAACCAACAGCCCAAGATTCGTATTCAACGTGAATTCTACAAATGAGATAAACTATTTCAATATTCGCTTCATATGATAGCAATGAATCACAGTGTTTTTTGTCATAAAGCATGCCTGCTTTTTAAAAATGATTCTGAGCAGCTGGCGATTGGAGAAAAGGATACAGGGAGTCATGTGCAATTCATTGTTTATCTTTTCTGTGGCTTGAATAGACTGTTCTTTAAATAATCCACAAAACAGGCTTTTACGATCCAATTAGTTAATATTCACGGAAATACAATTCGTTATACACATAAAGTATCTGATAACACTGGGACTAAGCTGGCCTGTCAGTAAACCAATAAAGTTTGTAACAGACAGAGATTAATAAATGTAACCAAACACACACGGGAAATAGTGAGAAACAGAATGGAATCATCAATGGAATAAAACAACAAATATCGAGCCGTTGGAACAATCATAAAGAACAATATCTCTAACTCTTTACACACAACATGACACTGTGTGAAAATATGTGATTGGGAAAACTTAACTATCTTCAGGCACTGTACAAAAAATGGAGGCAATAGAATAATTAATTTAATATAAAAGATACTAATTTTGAAGATCATCACTAACTGATCAATAATACAGAGCAAATTCCCCAACGATTTAGGAACTTTTAGTAACATCATTTTTTGCAGAGTGCTCTTGATAATTATACTAATCATGAAAACGAATTGAAAAATATTGGTTCCATCTCCAGTTGAGTGGTTATTATAGATTGAATATAACACTTCAACATTGAACAAATTACTTTAAAATATTTAGTTTCATGAATTGTATCAGCAGGAGAGCAGACAACACTTGTGTTGAGAAACATCTGTGACAGAAGTGTGTGTGGCGGTTCATGTCGGCAGTCGATGCAGTTTTGACTGGTGATCTCCACTCAGTGAGATAACTTGCACCTGACTCTGATACACTCTATTCAAACAAAGACGGCGCTCTACTTCTATCAGGCTCGCTTGAAATAATCAGATTAGAATTTCAATTCCAGCTGGCTGTGTCAGTATAAGAAACACAGGGGGAAATATAAAACAAACTCCTGCAGTCTTTGTGTTCGATACAAATTCAACTGGGAATTTAAAATACCTGTTAATTAGATGTGGAATATTCCAAACTCGTTTTCTGTAACCAAAACAATATTACTGTCAGCAATAGCGCAATTGCTAGCACTCTCGCCTCTGAGTCAGGAGAGGGTGGGTTCAAGTCTAATTCCAGAGACTTGAGCACAGAATCTAGGCTGCCACTCCGATGCAGTACTGAGGGTGTGCTGCACTGCCCAAATGCTTTCCATCGGAGGAGAAGTGAAAGCGAGGCTCCGTCGGCCCTTTCAGGTACACTATTTGGAGGAATTATCCCCAGTGCTCTGGCGAATGTTGATCCCTCAATCAACATCACGCAGACAAAAAAAGTATTCTGGTCATTATCACATGGCTGTTTGTCGGCGCTTGCTGTGTGTAAATTAGCAAACACATTTTCTATATTACAGTATGGACAACACTACAAAACAATATCGAATTGACAGCAAAGCCCGTTGGGACGTCCTGACGTCGTAAAATGCGCTAAAAAAGCGCAAGGCATTTTTATATAAATGGAGGTTTATTCCTATTTGTTGTTGAAAGAACTTAAAATTGAAACATTCAATCCAAAATTTGTATTACATGAAACTACGACAAATTATATAAAACAGTATCCATTTCATACCATCCCAATGAATGACAATTGTAAATAAAATAGATCCGTTTTCCGTAAATTGATCTCAGACACTGACATATTCTATTCTAACAGCGAAGTGGCTCTTTTTCTAACAGACCCTGCTTAAATCGACCCATGAGATTTTCAACGCCTGTCTGCTCTGTACGAGCGGCTGGTAGAAGGCAATAAACAAGTGCCGATATTTCATTAAACTCTGCACAAGAAAATTAAAATGTATAAAGCATTATTTACTTTCTACATCTCCTGAATTTGTTCTGTATTAAAGATGATAATTAGGTTAATAATATACATCTTGTAATAATAATCAGTGTATCAGTAAATAACATAATGCATTCAATAATCTGTAACTTACAGTTCAAAAGCTGCAGCAGAGACAGGGTCAGGAAGGTTCGCATCATCGTTCTGGCGCTGGGGACAGCGATGAGAACAGAACATTCACCGAACGCTGTTCTCAGACACTAAGAGCTCCTTACAGCAGCTTCTGAAACTTTGGCCGTTGTGGAAATTAATTCTTTGACAGAATTTTCTACAGAAACCAATGTTTCCTTCCAAATAACCAATAGATTTTGACTTGTGTGAACCGTGAATTACAAGCTGGTAAAATACACCAATGAGACGAAATGTGACCATGAATGGATAAAATGAACCTTGGTTCCAACTACCAGCCTATCCTGCGAGGATAATGACGTGTGACAGTGTGAAAAGTAAATGAATCACTGATCTGGCGTCCAGATCATAGATTAATAGATGCACAGGAAAGGCCATTCGGCTACTTTAGTCAGAGTCGTCCCTTTGAAAGAGCTGTCGAATTTATTGTCACATATGTAGCTTTTTCTCGTAAACCTGCAAATTATTCCATTGCAAGCACTTGTTTCATTGTCTTCATAAATTCCTCTGGAATCTGAATTCATCACTCTTTCGGGTCGTGCTTTCCAGATCTAAACAAGCCTTAGTGTGAAGAAATGTCTCTTCACTACCTTTCCAGTTATTCTGCCGGTTCTACAGAAGGTCTCGGACCCAGGCCCATCTCTGGAACTGCAAAGAAGAGGTAGGTGAGGCAGGGTCACCAGAGCCAGTACGCAAGGCCCCGGTGAGAGGGCCTGGGTGGTTTTCATGTGGTGCAGGAGGAGGGAGGTCCCGGGGAATGAACTGATACCTGGTGGGGGTGCTCTGTGCGTCACAAATTGGCCATGAAGGAGGCAACGCCCCGCCCCACCCACAAGGTCACAGGGAGAATGCTTCGTTTTACAAGGTGTCCTCTCCATATGGTGGAGGACATCGCTGCTGATAAGATCCTATAATTGTCCCTTAATTGGCCACTGAAGATCCTCAATCTGCCACTGGGCGAGAAGGCTAGATGTGGCAGGACAGCAGAGCTTAGACCTGATCCGAAGCACTTGAGGAAGTAGGAAGGAACTTAAGCAAGGAGTTAGGAGGGCCAAAAGGGGTCAAGAAAAGTCATTGGCAAACAGCATTAAGGAAAATCCCAAGGCTTTTTATACGTATATAATGAGCAAGTGGGAAACCTGGGAAAGGGTTGACCCACTCAATGACAAAGATGGGAATCTATGTTGCAGGTCAATAAGGCCGTGGTTCAAACAGCATTAAGGAAAATCCCAAAGCCTTTTATTCATTTTTAAGGAGGAAGAGGGTAACTAGAGAAAGGATTGGCCCACTCAAGGACAAAGGAGGAAAATTACGTGTGGAGTCAGAGAAAATGGGTGAGATTCTAAACGAGTACTTTGCATCGGTATTCACCGAGGAGAGGGACATGACGGATGTTGAGGTTAGGGATAGATGTTGGATTACTCTCTGTCAAGTCGGCATAAGGAGGGAGGAAGTGTTGGGTATTCTAAAAGGCATTAAGGTGGACAAGTCCGCAGGTCCGGATGGGATCTATCCCAGGTTACTGAGGGAAGCGAGAGAGGAAATAGCTGAGGCCTTAACAGATATCTTTGCAGCATCCTTAAACACGGGTGAGGTCCTGGAGGATTGGAGAATTGCTAATGTTGTCCCCTTGTTTAAGAAGGGTAGCAGGGATGATCCAGGTAATTATAGACCGTTAAGCCTGACGTCAGTGGTAGGGAAGCTGCTGGAGACGATACTGAGGGATAGGATCTATTCCCATTTGGATGAAAATGGGCTTATCAGTGATAGGCAACATGGTTTTGTGCAGGGAAGGTCATGTCTTACCAACTTAATAGAAATCTTTGAGGAAGTGACAAAGTTGATTGATGAGGAAAGGGCTGTAGATGTCATATACATGGACTTCAGTAAGGCGTTTGATAAGGTTCCCCATGGCAGGCTGATGGAGAAAGTGAAATCGCATGGGGTCCAGGGTGTACTAGCTGGATGGATAAAGAACTGGCTGGGCAACAGGAGACAGAGAGTAGCAGTGGAAGGGAGTTTCTCAAAATGGAGACGTGTGACCAGTGGTGTTCCACAGGGATCCGTGCTGGGACCACTGTTGTTTGTGGTATACATAAATGATTTGGAGGAAAGTATAGGTGGTCTGATTAGCAAGTTTGCAGACGACACTAAGATTGGTGGAGTAGCAGATAGTGAAGGGGACTGTCAGAGAATACATCAGAATATAGATAGATTGGAGAGTTGGGCAGAGAAATGGCAGATGGAGTTCAATCAGGGCAAATGCGAGGTGATGCATTTTGGAAGATCCAATTCAAGAGTGAACTATACAATAAATGGAAAGTTCCTGGGGAAAATTGATGTCCAGAGAGATTTGGGTGTTCAGGTCCATTGTTCCCTGAAGGTGGCAACGCAGGTCAACAGAGTGGTCAAGAAGGCATACGGCATGCTTTCCTTCATCAGACGGGTTATTGAGTACAAGAGTTGGCAGGTCATGTTACAGTTGTATAGGACTTTGGTTCGGCCACATTTGGAATACTGCGTGCAGTTCTGGTCGCCACATTACCAAAAGGATGTGGATGCTTTGGAGAGGGTGCAGAGGAGGTTCACCAGGATGTTGCCTGGTATGGAGGGCGCTAGCTATGAAGAGAGGTTGAGCAGATTAGGATTATTTTCATTAGAAAGACGGAGGTTGAGGGGGGACCTGATTGAGGTGTAGAAAATCATGAGAGGTATAGACAGGGTGGATAGCAAGAAGCTTTTTCCCAGAGTGGGGGATTCACTTACTAGGGGTTACGAGTTCAAAATGAGAGGGGTAAGGTTTAGGGGGGATATGCATAGAAAGTTCTTTACGCAGACGGTGGTGGAACGCGTTGCCAGCAGAGGTGGTAGACGCGGGCACGATAGCGTCTTTTAAGATGTATCTGGACAGATACATGAAAGGGCAGGAAGCAAACACATGCAGACCCTGAGAAAATAGGCGACAGGTTTAGATAGAGGATCTGGATCGGCGCAAGCTTGGAGGGCCGAAGGGCCTGTTCCTGTGCTGTAATTTTCTTTGTTCTTTGTTCTTTGGAGAGAGAGAGTGAGGGAGTCAGAGAAAGAGAGAGATAGTGTGGAAGAGAGAGACAGACAGACTGAGGGAGAGTTAGGGAGAGAGACAGGGTCACAGAAAGTGAGGAACAGGCAAGGTGAGGGAGAGGCGAAGGGAGAGACGGTGGGGGAGAGAGAGAGAGAGACAGAGTGAGAGAGAGGGAGAGAGAGAAACGGTGAGGGAGAGCGAGAGACTGAGACATGGTGAGTGCGAGGGAGAAAGAGAGACATGGCGAGGGAGAGAGCGGGAGAGAGGGGGTTAGTGAGTGAGAGAGAGCCATGGTGAGGGAGAGAGAGAGAGAGGGGTGAGGGCGAGGGAGAGAGAGAGAGGGAGAGAGTGAGAGAGAGAGAGAGACAGAGAGGGTAAGGGAGGTAGAGAGAGTGACAGAGTGAGAGAGAGGCAGAAAGCGTCAGGGTGTCGGAGAGGAAGGGAGAGACAGGGTAAGGGAGAGACACAAGGTGAGGGAGAGAGAGAGACAGGGTGAGGGGGAGGGAGCCAGACAGAGAGAGGGGGAGAGAGGCAGAGTGAGGGAGAGGGAGAGAGAGTTAGGATGGGGATGGAGAGAGAGACTGTGAGGGGGAGAGAGAGAGGCGGAGGGATTGAGATCGAGAAAGAGGGAGACAGGGTGAGTGATATAGAGAGAGTGAAAGGGGAGGGAGCGAGAGAAATAGAGACTGTGAGGGGGAGAGAGAGGCAGAGGCAGAGAGAGAGAGACAGTGAGGCAGATAAAGACAGGATGAGGGACAGAGAGAGACAGGGTGAGGGAGAGAGAGAGAAATAGAGAGAGAGAGAGAAAGAGTGGGGGGAGAGATGGAGAGAGAGAGGGATAGAGGAAGAGCCAGTGATAGAGGGAGAGGGTGATGGCCAGAGGAAGACAAACAGAGCCATCGTGAGAATTAGAAGGAGAGATGGTGAGGCAGCGGGTGTGAGAGACAGGATGAGGGAGAGTGTCTGGGTGAGAATTAGAAAGAGAGAGAGGGAGGGTGAGGGAGGGTGAGAAAGAGCGAGACAGGATGAAGGGGAGGGAGTGAGAGTCAGGGTGAGGGAGAGAGACAGAGGGAGAGACATACAAAGTGAGGGAAAGGGAGGAAGAGAGAGGGTGAGGGAGAGAGAAAGATAAGGTGAAGGAGAGAAAGAGAGACTCGCGTGGGAGAGAGAAAGAGAGACAGCTTCACTTCCACATATAAAATGGAGGGAGCTCCAACTGTACATATAAAATGGAGGGCATTCCACAGTAACCTCACCCATTTTAAAACACTTTTTAACCATTTTTATATAAGAGACAGGGCCGAATATAATATAAACAGGGGCATGGACAAATACAGACTTAACTAGTGCATGTGAGTGAGGGGGAGAGAGAGAGAGAGAGATGGAGCGAAGGAGAGCGATACAAAGTTAGGTGCGACAGTAAGCTGCGAGGAGGACACATATTGACTACAAAGGGAAAAGGACAGAAACAGAGAGAGATGGATAGGGACAGACAGCGACAAAGGGAGAGAGAGCGAGATAGATAGAAGGAGAGATAGAGATAGAGGGAGAGAGAGAGATAGAGGTAGAGAAAGATTGAGGGATAGAGAGAGAGAAACAGAGAGAGAGACAGAGAGAGAGGAAGAGATGGTGAGAGAGAGACACACAACCAGTGTCATGGACAGAGGCAAAAAAGGAAAGAGAGAGAATAAGAAAGGGAGAGGCAGAGAGAGAGGCAGTGATGATGAGAGAGACACACAAACATTCATGGACCAGACAGAGAAAGAGAGAGAGACAGATAGAGAGAGGTAGAGGGAGAAATAGGGAAAGTTAGAGAGAGGGAGGGAGAGACAGGGTAAGTTGGAGAAAGAGAGGGAAAGAAAGAGGGAGAGAGAGGGAGAGGCAGTGGCGGAGAGAGGAGAGGCAGAGAGTAAGAGACACAGGCAGAGACAGATGGAGAGACCGAGAGACAGAGACAGTGATAGCGAAAACAATGAACGAGTCAGAGATTGGGTAGAGAGGGAGAGGGAGAGGTAGGGAGGGAGGGGGAGAGAGAGAGACAGGGATAGAGGAAGAGCCAGTGATAGAAGGAGAGACAGAGACAGAGAGAACGGCAGGGACAGAGAGACAGAGTGACAGATAGAAGGTGAGAAAAGGAGGGCCACAGAGAGAGGTAATTCAGATGGACGGACACAGAGCGAGAGAGAGAGAGTGGAAGAGACAGAGATAGAATGAGAGGGAGGGAAAGAGGGGGGTGGATAAAGAGAGAGGAAGGGAAAGAGACAGACTGAGGGAGAGACAGAGGGCGAGAAAGATACAGAGGGAGAGGGCCAAACAGAGCGAGAGAGACAGGGATTGGGAGAGACAAGGACAGAGACAGAGAGACTGAGAGAGCGAGAGATAGCAACTGAGAGAGGGAAAACACACTCAGAGAGTTGGGAGACAGAGACAAAGAGGGAGCAACTGAGAGAGAGAGAGAGAGGGGAGAGAGAAAGATTGAGAGAGAGAGAGAGAGACTGAGAGAGGGGAGAGAGGGAGAGATTGAGAGAGGCTGGAGATAGAGACTGAGAGAGAGACAGGAATTGGGAGAGATTGAGACACAGGGAGAGATAGAGAGAGAGGGAGAGACAGAGATAGAAAATGTGTCAGTGATAAAGGGAGAGTCAGTGCGGAGCGAAAGACAGAGAGAGATCATAGAGAGAGGGAAAGGCAGAGTGAGGGAGAGAAAGATAGAAAGGGAGAGGGAGACAGAGAGAGAGACTGGATGAGGGAAAGGGAGAGAGAGACAGTGAGGGAGAGAGATGGAAATAGAGAGACGGGGTGAGGAACAGAGAGAGAGAGACTGGGTGTGAGAGAGAGAGAGGCAGGGTGTGTGAATGTGTGCGTGTGTGTGTGAGAGAGAGAGATAGAGATAGAGGTTGAGGGGAGAGATAGGAAGAGTGGGACAGGGTGACGGAGAGAGGGAGTGAAAGGGGAAGGGAGCGCGGGAAAGAGAGAGAGAGAGAGTGAGGGAGGGCAGAGAGAGAGAGGAACAGTCAGGGAGAGAGGGACAGGGTGATGTAGAGGGAAAGATAGACCGGATGGGGGCGAGGGAGAGAGCGAAAGAGGGAGACAGGGTGAGTGAGAGAGAGAGTGAAAGGGTGTAGGAGAGGGAGTGAGAGACAGGATGAGATGAGAGAGAGAGACAGAGAGAGAGAGAGAGGGTGAGGGAGAGAGGGAGACAAACAGGTTGACAGAGAGAGAGAGACAAATAGAGACAGAGTGAGAATTAGAAAGAGGGAGGGCGAGGGAGAGGGAGTGAAAGACAGGATGAGGGAGTGAGAGAGAGACTGGGTGAGAATTAGAAAGAGAGAGAGAGAAGGGTTAAGGGAGACCGGATGAGGGAGAGACAAAGAGATGCAAAGTGAAGGAAAGGGAGCGAAAGACAATGTGAGGGAGAGAGAGAGTGAAAGGTTGTGGGCGAAGGAGTGAGAGGCAGGATGAGACGAGGGAGAGACAGAGACAGGGTGAGGGAGAGAGGGCGAGGCAGAGGGTCACGGAGAGAGAAAGACAACTAGAGACAGTGTGAGGGAGGTGAGTGAGAGACAGGGTGAGGGAGACAGAAAGATAGAGAGACAGGATGAGGGAGAGAAACAGGCAGAGTGAGAGAGAGGGAGGGAGAGACTGGGTGAGGTAGAAGGAGGGAGAAAGAGAAATACATGGCGGGGAAAAGAGAGATAGATAGAGAGGGAGAGAAGCGGTGAAGGAGAGAGGGAGAGGCAGGGTCAGGGAGAGAGAGAGACAGCTTGAGGGAGAGAGAGTGAAAGAGAGACAGGTTGAGGGAGAGAGACAGAGACACAGAGTGAGGGAGAGAGACAGAGAGGATGCGTGAGTGAGAGAGGCAAGGTGACAGAGAGAGACTGTGTGTGTGTGTGTGTGTTTGTGTGTGTGTGTGTGTGTGTGTGTGTGTGTGTGTGTGTGTGAGAGAGAGAGAGACAGGGGTGGGAGAAAGAGAGAGACAGCTCCCCCTCTTCATATATAATGGAGGAAGTTCCACCTGTACATATAAAATGGAATGGATCCCACAGACACCTCACCCATTTAAAAACGCTTTTTTAACCATTTTTATTCCAGAGACAGGGCCGAATATGATACAAACAGAGAGAGACAGAGTGACGGAGAGACAGGGAGTGACAGGGTGAGGGAGAGAGGACGAGAGAGATGGTGAGGGAGAGAGTTATGGACAGAGTGAAGGAAAGAGAGAGAGAGAGAGGGTGATGGCGAGGAAGAGAGTGAAAGAGAGAGACTGAGTGACGGAGAGTTGGAGCAAGTGAGCGACAGATGGAGACAAAGTGAGAGACAGAGAGCAGGACAGGATGAGGGAGAGAGGGACAGGATGAGGGAGAGAGAGAGGGAGAGATAGTAAGGGAGAGAGAGACAGAAAAGTGAAGGAGAGAGAGAGCAAGATGGAGAGAGGCAGGGAGAGGGAGAGAGAGAGACAGGATTGGGAGAGAGGACGAGAGAGACGGTGAGGGAGAGAAGGAGAGACAGAGTGAAGGAAAGAGAGAGAGAGGGTGATGGCGAGGGAGAGAGTGAAAGAGAGAGACTGAGTGCGGGAGAGTTTGAGCGAGTGAGTGACAGAAGGAGACAAAGTGAGGGACAGAAATCGGGACAGGATGAGGGAGAGAGGGAGAGAGGGACAGAATGAGGGAGAGAGAAATAGAGACAGGTTGAGTGAGAGAGAGAGACAGGGTGAGGGAGAGAGAGGGAAAGACAGTGAGGGAGAGAGAGACAGAAAAGTGAAGGAGAGAGAGAGCAAGATGGAGAGAAGCAGGGTGAGGGAGAAGGAGAGAGAGAGACAGGATGGGGAGAAAGGCAGAGACAAGGTCAGGGAGGGAGAAAGAGTGACAGTGAAAGACAGAGAGAGAGAGAGAGAGAGAGAGAGAGAGAGAGAGAGAGAGAGAGAGAGAGAGAGAGAGAGAGCGAGACGGGTTGAGGGAGAGAAACACACAGACAGAGTGAGGGAGAGACAGGGTGAGTTAGAGGGAGGGAGAAAGAGAAATACATGGTCAGGGAGGGGGAGAGAGAGAGAGAGAGAGGGTGACGACGAAGGAGAGCGAGAAAGAGAGAGATAGGGAGAGAGAGATAGAGAGACGGTCAGGGAGAGAGAGACAGACAGAGGGAGCGAGAGACAGTGTGAGGAAGAGAGAGAGAGAGAGGGTGAGAGAGATAGAGAGTCGGTCAGGAGAGAGAGACAGACAGACAGAGTGAGGGAGAGGCAAAGAGAGAGAGAGGGAGAGAGACAGAGACAGTGAGGGAGAGAGAGACCGGGTGAGAGAGAGAGTGAGAAAGAGACAGGGTGAGGGAGAGACAGAAATAGAGAGAGAGTTTAAGAGTGAGAGAGAGAGGCACACAGAGAGACAGAGTGAGAGACAGGGTGAGGGATTGAGAGAGAGAGAGAAAGAAAGAGACTGAGTGACAGGGAGCGGGAGTGACAGGGAGAGGGAGACAGGACGTAGGAGTGAGACAGGAAGACAGCGATAGGGTGACAGAGAGAGAGAGAGAGGGTGAGGCAGGTTGATGGGGAGGGACAGATAGGCAGGGTGAGGGGGAGAGAGAGAGAGACAGAGTGAGTGAGAGGGAGAGAGAGAGAGATAGAGTGAGTGATGGAGAGGGAGATAGAGAATGAATGATTGAGGGAGAGGGAATAAGGGACAAGTTGAGGGAGAGAGAGAGAGAGATACGGGGACGGACAGAGTGAGGCAAACAGAGACAGACTAAGAATTAGAAAGAGAGAGAGAGACTGGGTGAGAATTAAAAAAAGAGAGAGAGAGAGGGACGGAGAGAGGGAGAGAGAAAGGGAGAGACAGGATGAGGAAGAGAGAGAGAGACACACACACACACAGAGCGAGGGAGAGAGAGAGAGATACCGTGTGAGGTAGAGAGAGGAGACAGAGAGGATAAGGGAGGGAGAGAGAGAGATCAAGAGATGCAGAGTGAGGGAGACCGTGGGAGAAACAGGGTGAGGGAGAGAAAGAGAGAGAAACAGAGGCAGGGTTAGTGGGGAGAGAGTAAGAGAGAGAGACAGGGTGAGGTAGTGAGAGAGAGAGAGACAGACAGACAGAGGGAGGGAGAGACAGTGTGAGGGAGAGACAGTGTGAGGAAGAGAGAGAGAGACAGAGAGAGAGAGAGAGACTGAGAGAGAGGGATAGACTGAGAGAGGGCATGATTGCGACTGAGAGGGGGGCAACACAGACAGTAAGTGGGGAAACAGAGACAAAGAGGGAGAAACTGAGAGGGAGAGGCAGAGTCCAAGAGAGAGGGAAAGAGAGGGTGACTGAGAGAGAGGGGCCAGGAGAGAGAGACTGAGAGAGGGAGAGATAGAGACTGCGAGAGACAGGAATTCGGAGAGATAGAGGCAAAGGGACCGATAGAGAGACAGAGGGAGGGACAGAGATAGAGAAAGAGCCAGTGATAGATGGAGAGATAGAGGCAGAGTGAACGGCAGAGACAGAGAGAGAGAGAGAGACAGAGAGACAGACAGAGGGAGGGACAAGGAGAGAGGCAGAGACAGAGATGCAAGGAAGGATATGGAGGGACAGAGAAGGAGGGATAAAGTGAGAGTGAGAGAAAGAAACATACAGTGGGAAAGAGACAGAGACGGAGGCAGACAGGGATTGCGAGAGACAGAGACAAAGAGAGAGTCAGAGAGAGGGTCATCACAGACAGAGAAAGGGACGAGAGAGACAGAGGGAGAGAAAGAGAGAGAGGGCGAGCTAGAGAGAGACAGGAAGAGACACAGAGAGGGAGACAGTGAGAGAGAGAGGGAGAGAGAGATAGAGGGAGTGACAGAGAGAGAGTGAGTGGGAGAGGGAGTGGGAGATAAAGGCAGAGAAAACGGCAGAGGGACAGGCAGAGACAGAGAGAGAGGCAGAGAGAGATAGAGATCGAGAGAGAAAGAGACAGAGACAGAAAGAGGGAGAGTGAGTGGGTGAGAGAGTTAGAGGGAGAGACACAGATAAAGAGAGAGGGAAATAGAGACAGAGAGAGAGAGAGAGAGAGAGAGAGAGAGAGAGAGAGAGAGAGAGAGAGAGAGAGAGATAAAGTAAGGGGAGAGAAAGACTGGGTGAGGGAGATAGAGAGAGAGAAGGTGAAGGAGAAAGAGTGACAGGATGAGAGAGACAGACAAACAGAGTCATGGACAGAGGCAAAGAAAGAGAGAGAAAAAGGGAGGGAGAGGGATAGAGGCTGTGATTCTGATTGAGGGACACAAACAGTCATGGACACAGGCTGAGAAAGAGAGAGGGAAGGAAATATATATATATATATATATATAGAGAGAGAGAGAGAGAGAGAGAGAGAGAGAGAGAGAGAGAGCGAGAGAGAGAGAGAGAGAGAGAGAGAGAGAGAGAGAGACAGGGAATGTCAGAGACCGAGGGAACGACAGAGAGTGAGGGAGAAGCAGTGCAGAGAGAGAGAGGGAGTGGTAGGCAGAGACAGACAGAGTGAGGGAAAGACAGAGAAAGTGAGAGAGAAAGACAATGAGAGAGTCAGAGATGGGGTAGAGGCAGAGACAGAGAGAGATAGAGAGAGAGGGGAGCAGGGGGAGAGAGACAGGGATAGAGGATATGCCAGTGATAGAGGGAGAGACATGGACAGTGAAAACGGCAGAAACAGAGAAACAGAGATAGAAGGAGAGAGAGCGAGGGATAGAGAGAGAGGGAATACAGATGGAGGGACAGAAAGAGAGACTGAGAGAGAGGCAGACATAGAAAGAAGGAGAGAGAGAGGGAAAGAGGGGAGGGATAAAGAGAGAGAGAGGGACAGAGACAACTGAGGGAGAGACAGAGGGCGACAAAGAGGAAGAGGGAGAGGGCAAGGCAGAGAGAGATAGATAGGGATTGGGGAGATGGAGACAGTGAGAGAAAGACTGAGAGAGAGGGATAGAGGGATAGACTGAGAGAGGGAGAGATTTCGACTGAGAGGGGGGCAACACAGACAGTAAGTGGGCAGACAGAGACAAAGAGGGAGAAACTGAGAGAGAGAGGGAGAGTCCAAGAGAGAGGGAGAGAGAGGGTGACTGAGAGAGAGTGGCCAAGAGAGAGAGACTGAGAGAGAGAGAGAGAGAGAGAGAGAGAGAGAGACTGAGAGAGACAGGAATTCGGAGAGATAGAGGCAAAGGGACAGATAGAGAGACAGAGGGAGGGACAGAGATAAAGAAAGAGCCAGTGATAGATGGAGAGATAGAGGCAGAGTGAACGGCAGAGACAGAGAGACAGTCAGAGAGCGAGAGAGAGAGAGACGAACAGACAGACAGACATGAGAGGGAGAGACAGAGGGAGGATGAGGCAAGTTGTAACAATCAGAAACTTTTCCCATTATCTGCCCAGTCCTGCATTGGGCGTTTCGTGTGAGAGTGTTATGGGCCAGTGTTGGATCAGTGTTTGATATTTTCCAACTGCAGTGTCATTGCCAACAAGGGCCAGAGTTAAAGGTTTAAAATTAACCAAGAAATGGCAAAAAAGTATTGCTGTCCTGGGAGAGAGAGAGAGGCAGGGAGAGATGAAAAGAGAGAGAGAGGGAAAGAGAGAGGGAGCGATGGTGTCATGGAGACACAGACAGAGTCATGGACAGAAGCAGAGAAAGAGAGAGGGGTAGAGGAAGAAAGAGAGAGAGACAGAGAGAGGGATTGACAGATACAGTGAGAGGGAGATACAGAATCAGTGTGAGAGGGAGACAAAGGGAGAGGGAGATACAGAGAGAGAGGGAGAGGGAGAGAGAGAGAGCCAAAAATGGAGAGAGGCAGAGAGAGGGAGGGATGGTGATAGAGAGATAGAGTCATGGACAGCGACAGAGAAAAAGTGCTTTGAAAAGACAGAGAGAGAGAGAGTGAGATACAGAGAGGGAGAGGCAAAGAGAGAGAGAGAAAGGCAGAGAGGGATGGCGAGGTAGAAATGATGTGAGAGAGACATAAACAGAGGCATAGACAGAGGCAGAGAAAGAGGGATAGAGAGAGAGAGTGAGTGAGAGAGAGAGAGAGATGGAGAAAGAAAATGAGAGTCAGGGATGGGGAGAGACAGAGATGGGGGAGAGAGAGATGGGAGAAAGAGAGCTGGAGGGGGTAGAGATAGAGGGGAGAGAGATAAAAAGAGGGGGAGGGAGGGAATGGGAGAGACAGAGGGAGAGAGAGACAAGATGAGGGAGAGAGAGACAAGCTGAGAGAGAGAGAGAGAAACAGGGAGAGAGCGAGACAGGGAGAGAGAGAGAGACAGGGAGAGAAGCAGGGAAATAGAGTGAGAGAGATAGAGAGGGAGCAGCAGAGAGATAGGGAGAAGGAGACCGACAGACAGAGGGAGAGACAAAGAGAGTGACAGCGAAAGACAATGAGAGAGTCAGAGATGGGGGAGAGAGAGATGGGGAGCGAGAGAGAGAGATGGGGGAGAGAGAGATAGAAGAGGAGAGCGAGATTGAGCGGAGAGAGATTTAAAGGGGGAGAGATGGGGAATGGGGTGGTGAACCTTTGGCATTCTCTACTGCAGAAGGCAGTGGAGGCCAAGTCATTAAATATATTCAAGAAGGAGAGAGATATATTTCTTAATGTCAAAGGGTTATGGGATGAAAGCGGGAACAGGGTAATGAATTTAATGATCGGCCATGATCTTGTCTGAATGGCGCAGCAGGTCCGAAGAGCCGAATGGCCTACCTCTGCTCCTATTTTCAGTGTTTCTATGAGGGAGGCAGACTGAGAGAGAGGGAGAAACAGAGAAAGAGGTAGAGATAGAGATAGAAAGTCGTGACTCTGAGACTCTCTTACACACACCCACACACAAACAAACATGCAGATACACATAGACACTCCCACAGAGAAACACTCACACAGACACCCACGCAGACAGAGACACACAGAAAGAAAGACACACACAAACACACACACACAAACACACACACACAAACACACACACATACATACACATACATACACATACACAGACACACACATTTTACAGTCCACGCTGATGTCAGTGAAAATGGCCAACAGAACCTCAGTAACAATCCCCAGTGTTTGCCCTGTCCTGAGAGAGACAGAGAGAGAGGTAGGGAGTGACAGAGAGAGACAGTGGAAGAGGGAGGACAAAGCAGCTCTTAGGAGAAACTTTACATTTATTTCTACAGATTTTGACACTTTACAATCCACAGTGATGTTAGTAAAAAAAACCCAAACACAGCGTCAGTAACAATCCCCCTTACCTGCCCAAACCTGTATTGCGGGTTTAGTGTGAAGGTTTTATGGGTGAGTGTTGGATCAGTGTTTGTTCTTTTCAAACTGCAGGGAAAGAATTAAAGGTATAAAATTAACCAAGAAATGGCTGAAAGCATCGCTGTCCTAGCACGAACATATCAATGGACCGGAAGAGTCAGGAAAGTCCAGCCCTGGGATTTACATATCAATGGACAGGCCCCCGAGGCAGGAGATTTAGAGACAGCCCAACATGTCAGAGGCTCAAGGGGTGGAGTTTGCAAACAGCTCCTTCAGGATACAACTGGGGAGAAAGATCCCAGTTCCAATCACAAAACCCACTTTTCCCTCTCTCTCTAAAAATATAGACACATTCCCCAGTCTGGTTCAGTGTGTGTCCCTGTTTATGTGTGCATGTGTGTGTCCATGAGCGTGTGTGCGTGTGTGCGTGTTTGTGTGTGTGTGTGTGTTTGTGTTTGTGTGTGTTTGTGCATGCGCGTGCGTGTGTGGGCTCCCTCTGTATCAATCTGGTTTATAACTGTGAATTTATTGTATTTGAATATTGCTGATTGTCTGCGTAACTGAGGGAGGAAACCCTGGGCTCTTGCTGTGCCACTTTGTGTAAAAAGTCCGTGCTTTGCAACTCAATCCAATTTTTTCTCCTTCTTTCCCCTGACGAATTTTCATTCTGAAAAATGCATCGTGAAGGGAAAACGAGGGAAAGTTTGGGACGAAGAATCCTTGGACAGGAGCTTCCTCCTGAATGGACGGACTGAGGCCTTGTCCAGAGGCTGCACCCAAAGGGACCACATGAGTTGTGTTTGTTTATTAGCCCGAGGTTTAATTTCCTCTCTGGGGCCCTGGATTAACTAGTTCCTGTTGGATTGGAGCCCTGGAGTTTTGAACAGGTTGAAAGCCCTGGGGTTAAAGGAGCAGCCCAGCATTGCAATTTGACAAAGACACGTTAACCCCCGGTGCCTGACAAACTGGCTGCTTCCCCCTCCTCACTCCGCAAGACTAAATTAAACATCTGAAAGGTGAAGCTGTCTAAAATCTCGTTATAATTCCCGAATAATGCTGGTGTTTTGGGCAGTGCCGTGATTTTGAGTGTCAAATGAAATATACAGCAGCTATTTGAAACGAGAGTGAGGTTCTGAGAGTGGATTTCTCTGTCTCTCACTCTCACTCTCCATCTTTCTATCTGAATGAGAGCAACTGGAGGGAGAGAGACGCAGGAGAGTGAAAGAAACATGGAGGTAATCAAAGGGGGAGTGTGGTAGCCGGCTGCTATCACACTGCTGCTTGTGGGATCTTGCTGTGCACCAATGGCTGACAGATTTTTCAACATTGCAACACTAACGACCACTTTAAAAATTAACTAATTGAACGTCAAAAGCAAGGAACTAAGTACAAATGTGATAGTTTCTAAAGGCTTGTTATAGTTCCCGAATAATCCGTGTCCTTTGGGCAATGTTAGGAAGCTTTACTGCTCAATAAGATGTACGGAGCCCATTTCAATTCTTTTTACTGAAGTTCTGAGTTTCGATTTCTCTCTCTGTCTCTCTCCAGCTTCTTTTCCCTTTGTCTCTCTATTTATACCTTTAGTCGCTAAAAGCATACCACACACTGCAATATTATTTGTTGTTGTTTTAAATGATGAGACAGCAATATTTCATAGCTTATTTCAATTAAGGTTAGATATGAAATAGAGGGAAAAAAACGATATGGACAGAGGGAGAGCAAGAGAGAGGGACACAGGGGCGACTGAGATAGGAACAGAGAGAGAGAGATGCAGAGACACGGAGAGAGATAAAGAGACAGACACAGCCACACACTGGTACAGGGAACTATCTCAACCCATTTAGCTTCTGGTTCACTAACGGTGATTTGTTTGTATTTGGGTGTTTCTGAGAGATTATCTGTGCCACCGAGGGCAGTTCCTGGACTCTTGCTGTGCTATTTTGCTCAACAATGCCTTTTGATCAATTTTCTCTTTCTCCCTCTTGCCTTAGGAGTTTTCATTTTGAAAACTTCATCGTGAAGGTGAAAAGAGGGAAAGTTTCGGACGAGGAATCCTTGGACAGGAGCTTCCTCCAGAGGGAACGAAGTCTGCATCAAAGGACCCATGTGAGTTGTGTCTGTTTATTAACCCGAGGTTTAATTTCCTCTCTGGGGCCCTGGGATACTGGTTCCTGTTGGATTGGGGCCCTGGAGTTCTAAACAGGTTAAAAGCCTGGGGTTAAAGGAGCAGCCCCAGGAGCGAGTTCCATTTGCCACTTGCTCCTTCCAGCCCTGTCTGTGAGGTTTGCTGGTGGTTTGGGCAATGCTATGAAGCTTACATTTAAATAAGATGCAAGGTGCCCATTTTAATTCATTTTACTGTAGTTCTGAGGTTAGCTTTCTCTATGTCTCCACATTCTTTCCCCGTGTCTTGATCTCCCCACTCCCCCATCCCCCCCCATGCTTTCTCTTCTCTGTCTCTGTTTCACACTCGCCTTCTCCATGTAAATCTTTAATAAATAAAAATAAAACAAACACACAGAAATGTGATTTCTCATTGTTTGAAATGGTGAGACGGAATCAGCAGCTTGTTCTCGGCTTAAAGAGGGAGTTTCGCCCTTTCTGGGGATTGAAATCTGACTATTATCGCATTGCTGCTTGTGAGATCTTACTGTGCAACTACTGTCCTGCAGCATTTCCTGCATGATAACAATTAGGACACTGTAAAATTCAGCTTCCTGAGTGTCTGAGTGTGGATTTCTCTGTGTTTTTACACGAATGTTACAGCAATTATAAGAGCTGAATGTGAAGCTGTATAAAGGCTTGTTATAAATTTAAAGATGTTGCGACACAGTGGCACAGGGGTTAGCACCGCAGCCTCACAGCTCCAGCGTCCCGCGTTCAATTCTGGGTACTGCCTTTATGGAGTTTGCAAGCTCTCCCTGTGTCTGTGTGGGTTTCCTCCGGGTGCTCCGGTTTCGTCCCACTGCCAAAAGACTTGCAGGTTGATAGGTAAATTGGCCATTATAAATTACCCCTAGAATACGTAGGTGGTAGGGAAATACAGGGACAGGTGGGGATGTGGTAGGAATATGGGATTAGTGTAGGATTAGTATAAATGGGTGGTTAATGGTCGGCACATACTCGGTGCGCCGAAGGGCCTGTTTCATTGCTGTATCTCGAAATCAAAAAAATCTAAATGGAGTTTCGCATTTTCTGAGGACTGTGGGACATCTGGCTATGATCACATTGTGGAATCCTGTTGTGCATACATTCCCTTCATCAAGTACTACATTACAACACTGAGGCAGAAACAGATGGAGAGAAAAAGAGGGCGAGTGATAAACAGCTGGAGATGGCAGGATAAACGCAGAGAGTGAGAGAGAGAGAGACAGGTGGAGTGTGGTTGAGAGAGAGCGAGTGAGCGAGAGAAATCCACACTCAAAACCTTGGTAAACTGAATTTTGAAATGTCACCACAGTTGAGATCTTGCTGTGCACAGCCTGCCTGCAGAATTCGCTGCTTTGTCACAGTGACTGTATATTGGAAGTGAAGTCATTGTGTGTAAAGCTCTGCGAAAGGCCTGGAATTAAAGTCCTGAGCTTGAAGCCAGTATATTTCCCGAATAATGCTGGTGTTTTAGGCTGTGGGCTGAATTTGACAGGAAGATGTAACACCTGGTTGGGGAGGAGGGGGCATTTGAATTCAGATTTTCAGGGATCAGACTGTGGATGTCTCTCTATCCTTTCTGCGGGAGATGGGGTGGGGTTACCAGTTTCTGTGTGTTTTTACAATGAGGCAGAAACAGATATAGTGAGACACACAGAAAAATAGAGGGAGAGAGAGACAGCTGGAAATGACAGGGTAAACACAGAGGCAGAAACACAGGCGCTGGGGTATCGGCAGTGTTTAGTAACTGCGCAGTTCCCAGCCCCTGGAGAGAATCTCCCCCCACAACGCCATCTCCCACCCTGGCGGGTGTCTGGATTTTTAGTTAGATTAAATGCTGGGGCAGTGATTAAGTGTTGTCACGTTCATCTCATTTTAAAGAGTGAATTTCAGTGTCTGGGAACAGAATGGAGCTGATTGCTGCAAATGACTGTCTGTAAGTTTGCATGTTGTTTGGAAGCGGATCCTTGTCATGTCTTTGCTCAGAGCCGGCTCTGTTAGCTGGATTAACATGACAACGGGCAGGTACTAATCTGCTAAAACCCTATCTCACATCTCCAATCACTTCCCATTGTCTGTCTCTGTGTCGGGGGATGTGTTTGTAAGATGGGGAGTCATGACAGATTGTTTTATGTCAGTGAGTGAGGAAAAAGCCCTCAGCTCTTGTGTTTTATTTCTGCTCAAAAATTATTTGGTTTTGTTGAAACCAATTTTATTTCCCTTATTCCCGAGGAGAATCTTTTCGGAAGCTGCAGCTGTGATGATGCAGAGGGAGAATATCTTGTCAAGTGGAATCGTCAGACCAAAGTTTTAACCAGAGAGGAAAGTAATAATAAATATAAATGTGTCATTGTCAAAATCATTTCCAGATACAGAAAAGAAGACTATGTGTTTTCTGGGCTGATAGAAAAATAAAGTGCTGGAAATGCTCAGTATTTCCAGCACGGTTTTTATTTCAAATTTCCATCATCCGCAGTACTTTGATTTTGTGGTTTTTTTGGGGGGTAGGGGGGTGGTGTCTGTGCATTTTTTACCACAAGGGAGTGGCATGGAGGGCGCTCCTAAGCAAATAGTTTGGGAAGCGCTGCTCCAGAACAGTCAAAGTAATACCATAGGCTTCCCTCTCTCCATCACTTGCTGCAACTTGTTCCCTGCACCTTCTTCCTTGTTCCCATCTCTGTTTCTTCACAACTTTACATCCCTATCTCTGTATCTCTCAACATCCTTTCTACCTCGGCCTCTCTCATGATTCTCAAGTTTTCCATTTTTACTTTCTTTCTGCGACTCTCTGCATCTTTATCTCTCTCAGTCTTTTTCATCTCACACTCACTTCTAAATCCCTGAATCTTTCCATCTCTGCACCTCCTTTCCTGCAAGACAAGCTCTGCATTTCCCCCCTGTTCCGGGACACCCCTCTCTATTCTGTAAACACATCTAACTTTGTATCTCTGCCCTCCCCCCCAGTTCTTTCTGTCTCCTCATCTCTCTTTTTCTGCGATGTTTCTCAATATCTACATCGCTGCTGCATTCTCTCTCTATACTTCCTGCTCTCTGTCTCTGTCTATGTCTCTGTCTCTGTATGTCTCCATTTCCCTTTCTCTCTCCCTGCCCTTCTCGGTATTTTTGACCCTCAGTCCTCAGTTTCTCTCTCACTGGTTTCTGAATACCTGCATGTCATTCTCCATCTCCCTTTCCATTTATCTCTCTCTCTCTCTCTTTGTTCTGTCCTAAACCCGGGATCTGCTTTCTGTGTCTCTATCCCTCTGTCTGGGGTGGATTTGAACTCGCTGCCTCGGTGTTGTACAGGGTGATTGTGAACTGGGATCCTGCTTTCCATTTCTCCCCAGTTTTGCTCACATCGAGGTAAAAACAGGAGAGAGATGCTGAACGGGCAGCCGATTCCCAACACCCTCCTCCCCTCCACCCTGGTTTGCACCATTGACACCAAGTCCAAGTGTTCCTTTGCCTCTCTGTGTATCAGTTACCTGACTGTCTCTGCCTGTCTTCTTGTGACTCAATGGGAGAAGGGACAGATCAGCCATGATCTAACATGGGTGGAACAGGCTCAAAGGGCAGAATGGCCTCTTCCCGTCCCTGTGCCAGTCAGTGTGTGTGTTTGTGTGTATCTCCCTCTGTTTGATTTCCTGAATCCCATAGGGAGAACAGGTCAACACCTTTCTGCAGAGAGGGATGTATCCGGGGCTGGGATCTTCCTGCTCAGATTGCCAGTTATCCTCTGCAGGTCCTTACTCTATGCACGGTCCTGTGTTTGGCCGGACATTTAGTTAAAGCTGCCGGGGGTCTGGGAGCCAGTTGGTGGAATTCCAGTCGCTCATCTGGACCAGGAATTAAAGTGAATTAAAGACTGTCGGCAGACAGAGCCACACCCAGGGGAGTGATGGAGGTTGGAATTACACGGGGGTAAGTGGGGGACGGCTGTTCATGCGGGAAATGATACAGGGTTCAAATTAGCGTGTGTGGGGTGGGGGTGGATTTTAGGAATTGGAGAGTGTTTAAAGTGGGGATGGGGAGAATTAGAGGGCAATATTCACAGAGGGAATTACTTATGTTAAAACAGGAGCGGGGAGGGATGATTATCCAGGTTTAAAATAGGAGCGGGAGGATTCTCCAGGTTTCAAATGGTGGGGGAAGGATTTTCCTGGTTTAAAATGGAAGGGGGAGGATTCTCCAGCTTTATAATGGGAGATGAGGATTCTCCAGGTATAAAGTGAGAGATGAGAATTCTCCAGGTTTAAAATGGGAAGGAGCGGTTCATGGGGGTGTGTGGATGGATGTGGGACTGGTCTCAGGGAGGGTGGGGAGGGTAATTGCAAGGGGGCCTGTTCACAGGAGGGGTATTTGCTGGGGGTCAGTTCCCCGGAGCGACATTAGTTAGGGGTCTGTTCCGGGGTCGGTGGGTGGGTGAGGATAGTTATATTCCCAGGCGGGTTTAAGAAGGGAGTGTGTCCCGGGGGCATATAGATGATGGCCGTTCCCAGGGGGTGGGGGAGGCATTTAGATGAGTTGTCATGAAATGGGGGAGGGAATAATTAGATTGGAGTCTGTTCATAGTGAGGGTATTAGATTAGGGAATGTGTCATCAACAGTGACATGAAGCAGCACTTGCTTCGCAATAGCCTGCACAGTGATGCTCAGTTTGCGTTCCGCCAGGGCCAGTAAGCTCCTGACTTCATTACAGCCTTGGTTCAAACATGGACAAAAGAGCTGAATTCAAGAGGTGAAGTGAGAGTGACTGCCCTTGACATCAAGGCAGCATTTAACCGAGTATGGCATCAAGGAGCCCGAGAAAAAACTGGAGTCAATGGGAATCAGGGGAAAAATACTCTGCTGGTTGGAGTCATACCTTAGCGCAAAGGAAGATGGCTGTGGTTGTTGCAGGCCAATCACCTGAGCTCCAGGAAATCACTGCAGGAGTTCCTCAGGGTAGTGTCCTAGGCCCAACCATCTTCAGCTACCTCATCAATGGCCTCCTTCAGCCATAAGATCAGAAGTGAGGATGTTGATTGATGATTGCACAATCTTCAGCACCATTCTCGACTTCTCAAATACTGAAGCAGTCCCTGTAGAAATGCAGCAAGACCTGGACAATATCCAGGCTTGGGCTGATAAGTGGCAAGTAACATTTGTGACACAAAAGTGCCTGGCAATGACCATCTCCAACAAAAGAGAATCTAACCATCTCCCCTTGACATTCAATGGCATTACCATCGTTGAATCCCACACTATCAGCATCCTAGGGGCTACCATTGACCAGAAACTGAACTGGAGTAGCCATATAAATACATACAAGAGCAGGTCAGAGGTTAGGAATTCTGTGGCGAGTAGCTCACCTCCTGTCACCCCAAAGCCTGTCCACCATCTACAAGGCACAAGTGAGAAGTGTGATGGAATACTCTCCACTTGCCTGGATGGGTGCAGCTCCAACAACATTCAAGAAGCTCGATACCATCCAGAAAAAAGCAGCCCGCTTAATTGGCACACAATCTACAAAATTCATTCCCTCAACCACCAATGCACAGTGGCGGCAGTGTGTACCATCTACAAGATGCACTGCAGCAACGCACCAAGAGTCCTTAGACAGTACCTTCACAGCCCGCGACCTGTTATACCTTGAAGGACAAGAGCAGCGGATGCATGGGAAAATCACCACATGCAAGTTCCCGTCCAAGTCACACACCATCCTGACTTGGACCTAAATCGCCGTTCCTTCACTGCCTCTGGGTCAAATCCTGGAACTCCCTTCCTAACAGCACTGTGGATGTACCTAACTCACATGGACTGCAGCTGTTCACGAAGGCAGCTCACCAACATCTTCTCAAGGTCAATTAGGGATGGGCAATAAATCCTGGCATAGCCAGTGACGCCCGCATCCCATGAATGAATTTTAAAAAATGCGGGTCAGTTATCTGGTGGGTTATCAGATAGGGGTATGTAGACAAGGGGTATTTAGATGGCATTCCGTTCTCGGAGGGTATTTAGATGGCAGTCTGTTCCTGGTGGAATTTAGATTGGCGTCTATTCCCGGAGTATAAAGAGTACGAAAACCAAAAAAAAAAGTATAAAATAAAATCCGAGAGAATGGACCGTGGAGCACAATTTACACATTATTAAAGCCAGAACATTTTATTGTCACTGCAAAAGCAATTGGCAAGCATAGTCATGGGATATCGCAACGCATTCTTCAAGTCTCCTCTGAATTTATTCTGCGTCACTGCATAAATAAAAGTGTTGGTGGAAGACCTGAGGAGCTGAAGGATGTTTGTACTTTCTTGGAGAATAAACCGTTGGTCATTGAAATTAAACCCTGTGAACTAAAACTCTCCTTTAATTCTAACGTATACAAAAGTACAGTCTACGTCATCCACAAAAGCAGGAAACTGATGGATATGGCAAACAATGAAACTATAGATTTTTGCCGGCTCTCCATCTCCGGGTCTCTGCGATTTTCACCACGCTTGCCACCTCGAAGTCTGCTGCGTACTCTGCTTGCTGCTAAAATGTTTCTGGCGGTCAGAACATTGAGCAGCAGAATCAGACAGAACGGAAGGCATGGGGTAAAAATACAGTCTAACCAGTCTTAGGCTTTCCATGCAGGTGAAGTGTAGTAGCTTAATGTGATGTCACAAAACCAAGCCACACGATTGACGATATACAAAGGCTGGTATGTACATTAAAAGGCTTTGTTTTTCAATCAGCTCATTGTACAAACACCTGCAATAACTGCAGCAGCAGTTTTCTCAGTACAATATCTTGTTTTCAGCTTGCGGCAACAAATGGCTATGAATCGATCGAAGGTGAAAACGACTGTTAACCAGACTGAACTGTCTCTGCTTGCAAAAACCAGCACCGTACTGATGCACAACAGCTGGTCATTTCACTTGGAATAGTGGCATTGTCATGGGACTAATACGCCAAAACTAATGCTCTGCGCACATGGGTTCCAATCCCACCATGGCAGATGCTGAAATTACAGTTCAATTACTGCAGCTGCATTCAAACAAAAAATCTAGTCTAATGATGACCGTGAAACCGTTCTCAATTGCAGTGGTAACCCATCTGCATCACTAATGCCCTTCAGGAAAGAACATCCACCATCTCCATCTGCTGGTGTCCCTCAAATAAAAGCAAAATACTGAGCATGCTGGAAATCTGAAATAAAATCCTTCTGAAGAAGGGTCACTGACCTGAAACGTGAACTCTGCTTCTCTCTCCACAGATGCTGCCAGACTGCTGAGCATTTCCAGCATTTCTTGTTTTTTATTGCTGGTGTCCCTGTCTGACTGCAGATGCTGTCCCCTCTCACCATCTCCATCTGTTGGTGTCCTTGTCTCATTGCAGATATTGTCCCCTCTCACCATCTCCATCTGCTGGTGTCCTTGTCTCAATTCAGGTACTGTCCCCTCTCACCATCTTCATCCGCTGGTTCCCCTGTCTTACTGCAGATACTGCCCCATCTCACCATCTCCATCTGCTGGTATCCCTGCCTCACTGCGATGGATTTAAGGTCACAATCTCACCCAGAGGAAGAATGGCGGAGGAGTCCTCCATCAGAAGCTGAGCCAATGGATGCCAGTGATTCAGGGGCTCACACCACCTCCGTCCCCAAACCAGTGAGTGGCGCAGGTGGGACGGTAGTTCCCGATTACAGAAATCCACCAGAGCTGGGAACGGAGTCAGAGAAAGGAGGCTATGTCCCACCTCACCTACGACCAGAGGCCCAGCAGACGGGGCACTGTTCAACTTGCTTGAAATGCCTTTTGGGTCCGGTACATTCTGCGTACATTAACTGTTGGCTCGGTAGAATGACCTTTATAGGCCTCACATCCTCCTTCAACCTGGACAACCGACGCAGCGACAGATAAAATGACTTCTCCCAGAGGGTCCACAGGCTCGCCCACCACAGGTGAGAACCCTTCCTTCTCCCCAGGAGCTGCCAAATTTACGAGTAATCGCCCTCCCCTTCATCATGAGGGATCGAGGGATCTTGCTCAGGGCATGAGGCTCTGACAGTGCCGGTGGTGGGGGAGCCCATGGACCCGTACCAGGAGACAGACCATGTTCTTCAAGGCCCTCATCAGAGGAGGAGTGCCTCCTTCCCTTAATCTGGCAGTTGTGTGGAGGCTCAGAGACTGCTATCTGAATATAGTTCTCCGTTGCAAACCCCACAGCCACCCCATCCCACCCTGATTCCTTGGAACTATGCTCAGCCACAAGGCAGGTGGACTCCCCAGTATGGGTCCTCGGGCTAGGTTCAGGCTCAGGTAATTGTTTTGTGTCCAGGGGGCGAGCCTTTGAGTGTTTCAGCTTGCGAAAATCAGTCGCCAGAACCACCTGTTCGGTGATTATTGCTGCTACAGGCGGAGTAGGGCGAGGTGCAGAGGCGGCACACTGGGCCACTGAAGTGAAATAGGCGGCATTGCGGATTGGGCAGCTCTTCCAAACGTGCCCCACTCCCTTTCAGGCTTCGCACTGCACCGTGTCCGAGGTCCAGAAAACACGGTAGGCTGCCAGCTGGAAATCGACATCAAAGTAATCTTCCGAGACCTGCTTCTGCCCCAGCTGCATGAATTCTGCTGGTGGAAAGAATAGATATGTCGGAGGCTGCTTTGCCAATGACCGAGCGGGGCCGGTGTGATTCCCATACTCACCTACCCCAGATGGTGCAGGTGGCGGGGGTGGGCGTGTTGGGGAGCAGCTGACTGGTAGTAAAGGGCAGGACGTTCGATATCATTACTCACTGGTCAGTGATCCCCAGAGATCCACTGGCAGGAATGTTCCACCCACCGTGACCTCCATACTCAGGGCCTGGAAGCTGCTTGCTCAGACTTCAAGAAACAAACACTGCCTTCCTGTACATCGTCCAGGCTGCAACAAAGGCCGAGGGGCCGACAACCTTGGCCATTACCTTTCAGCAGGCTTTAATAGATAAGTTGGGGTGGGGATAGCTCTTCACCCCTTGGCTGGAAGTAAGTGATTTAAAAGGTGACGTAGTCATATGGGCAGCCACAGATGCTGCAGCCACACAGATGTTCGAGGGCTCCACCAGCGGTGATGATGGGCTCGCCATGGGTTCAAGATCTAACTGCAGGTTAAAAAAAAGTCTATAAGAAAATAAATATTTAAATATAGCAAAATTTGGGAGAGGTAGAGGGTATAATGAAAACGGCAAAGATAACTTTGTTTTCCGGATGTGGGTCACATTGCTCACTTAAAACAGCCGTTGCTAGTACTCCTGGGCCTGTTCTCTTCTGGTTGGGGGAGGCTGGCTGAATGCTGTCGAGGCACTAGTCGTCCCCTTCTGTCTCTTTACCCAGGTAGCTTCAGCTGACTCAGGCTGGTCAATTGGGGTGGAGAGGAAGGTTTCTTGTGTGCTTCTTGCAGCAGCACATATCCTGCAGAATTGTCTACCCAATCCCTTGTTCCAGCCACGAGTTCCTCCCTCAACAGTACAAAGCAAAGAAAACCTCTGATGTTCAGCACCCACATCCAAACAAGGCCCTGTTTCAAAAAGTCTCTTTCTTCACTGTGAAAGTTGCTGTTATTCAAATCCTCCTTCTGCTTGGTTGCAGCTCTTCTCCCTCTGCTCAGAATAGCTCCTCTCTCCACATCTGCAACCTCCGACCTGCCACCAGCACTGTCAGCTGAGACTCATGGCTGCAATCAGTACTCACCACCATTCAGACCCCGTGTTTTTTTCATTGTTCTGCTTCTAATCACGTGCTGCACCTGTCCTGGAAGTGTTTGATGGGACAGAGTAGAGAAAGCTTTGCTCTATATCTCACCCGGTGCTGTACCTGCGCTGGCAGTGTTTGTTGAGGACAGTGTAGGAGGAACTTCCCTCTCTATTTACCCTTTGCTATACCTGCCCTGGGGGTGTTTGATGCGACTATACACAATGACATTTATTTCGTATATGACACTTTTTTTAGTTTTGTGCAGGAAACTGTACCCTGTGTCTAACCCACACTATAACTGCCCTGTAGTGTTTGATAGGGACAGTGTAGAGGGAGATTTAGTCCGTATCTCACCTGTGTTTAACTGCCCTGGAAGTATTTTATGGGATCAGTGTGGAGGAAGATATTGTCTATATCTGACACCTTATTTTCTGGGTGGGTTTGATGGGACGTTGTAGAGGAAGATTTATGCTGTATCTAACCCATGCTGTACCTGTCCTGGGATTGTTTAATGGGGACAGTGCAGAGGGAGTTTTACTATGTATCTAAGCCATGCTGTAGCTGCCGTGGTAACAGATTAAACTAAGATGGTTGCTATTCCCCATGCATAACATTCCTGGGCATTAAACTCCGTGTCAGTGTTTGAGTTGGTCAGTCCTGTTATCATAAAACGCTTTTTGTTTCTGTCTGTATCTTGCGACTTGTTTCCATGGATATTTCCTTCGTATGTCAGCGCTTGCTGTTTCCCTTGAATGAATGCAACAGTCACTGCCAGTTGCCATCATGATCTCCCTTAACTGGGCCGATGCACTGTCTCCATTCCACTTCCTGGCCCGTGTCTGGTTCTTAACCACCTGTATACAAGGTACGCTTCTTATTGATCTCTGATCGCAGTTTTCAACGCCATCACCCAGATCGCCAGATGTCCAACCCAGTCTCTGCCTGAACCCCTCTGCTGCTAAATCTCTAATTCATTCATTTGATAGCTCCACACAGACTATTCCAACCTTCTTAACTGGTGCCTCCCTACTTGCCCCCTCCATAATCTGCAACTCATCTAAAGCTCCACTGCTCGTATGATAATTCACATTAATTCTCGTTCACGCATCGCCACTTCTCATTCTGACATATATTGACTTCGGACCAATAATGCCTCAGTTTCAAAATTCTTATTCCTATGTTCAACTCATTTCGAATTTCCAGTAATGGAACTGCATCCTCAAAATGATGATTGCGAACTTGTTTATGTTTAGCATTTTACCCTAAGTACTTTTCACCCCAGTGTGGCAGTTTGATTCCTACAATTGACAACAAGGGACAGGAGGCACGGGGGAGGGGATAGAAATCAGCTTGTACTCTAACACAGAACACCTTCACCTCCACATTCTCAATTTCCAAGCCACACACTATCTAGAATTGGACATATATCACCGTTCTTTCGGCGTCATTGGGTCATAAGTCTTAAATCCTTTCTGTCACAGCATTGTGGCAGCATCTTCACCACAGGAACTGCAGCAGCTCAAGTAGTGGACCCACGAGGAATGGATAAGTGATGCCGGTCTTGCGAATGCCACCCACATCCTGAGACAAATAGACATTAAAAAGAATAGGAATAAAATCAATGAGTTTGTAATAGACTGACTGAAAGCAGGTGAAGTCAGTGATCGGAGCGGAACATTATATTCTGATAACCAAATTGTCAACCCAATCTCAGGATTACTCCCTGTGCCACGTTCTAGTGAGGGTAGGAATAGGAGGATAAGGCAAATGAATGCGTGGCTGAAGAGCTGATGTAGGCGGGAGGGCTTCAGCTACTTGGATCATTGGGATCTATTCTCGTGCAGAGGTGACCTGTACAAGAGGGAGTGGTTGCATCTGAACGGAAAGGGGACCAATAACGTTTTGGGGAGGTTTGCGAGTACTACTCAGGAGGATTTAAACTAGTCTTGCAGGGGGGTGGAACCCAAAGTCGTAGTCTCTCAGATGAGATAGTTGGGGCAAATGTAGAGGTTAAAACAAGCACGTCCAGTAGGCAGGCCGGGCATGAGCCGGACAGGAAAAGTGGAATGTCTGGTAGGCTTAACTGCATTTACTTTAATGCAAGAAGCCTCACCGGTAAGGCAGATGAATTCAGAACATGGACCAGTACGTGGAATTATAGCTTTTGAAGAAACGTAGTTGAGGTATGGGAAGGCCTGGCATCTCAATGTTCCGGGGTATCGATGCTTCTGGCGTGACAGAGATGAAGGTAAGAGAGGCGGGGGAGTTGCACTATTGATGAGAGAGGACATCACGGCAGTACTTCAAGAGGGTAACCCGACGGGAGAGTCCAGTGAGGCCAAATGGGTAGAACTTTGATAGATAGGGTAGATAGCCAGAGTCTGTTTCCCATGGTAGGCTTGACTAAAATTAGGGGGCATAAGTTTCAGGTGAGAGGTTGGAGGTTTAAACGGGATCAAGGTGGTACATTTTTCACACAAAGAATAGTGAGTATCTGGAATGAGCTGCCAGGGTAGGTGGTGGAGGAAGGAACAGTAGCAGCATTTCAGAGGCATCTGGACAGGTACTTTAATGGATAAGTCATAGAGGGATATGGAATTAATGCAGGCAGGCTGGATTAGTATAGATATGCATTATGGTCGGCGTGGGTGCAGTGGGCCGAAGGGCCTGTTACTATGCTGTACGAATCTATGACTCCATGATTCTAATTTGCCTCACAGCCGCTTATGTTTGTAAGTCTGCTGTTATCTTTTTCAGGGACTAAGTAACAATGAGCCGCAGACTCAAAAACTATTGATCACAACTGTACTGATAAGGTAAAGACTCAATGGATTCTGTTACCACAGAATCGGAGAATCACACAGCATGGAAACAATCCAACAGGTCCATTGTGACGGGGTCATTTTTGAAAGAGCGCTTCATTTTGTCTTTCTTAAATACTCTTTTCCCATTGGCCTGCAAATCACTTCCCCACCTCTTCCAGTATTAACCCAATTCCCTTTTGAATTTTATTACCGAATTTGATTCCATCATCTCTTCCAACAGTGTATGCTAGATTATAATAACTCGCTGAATGAAAAATGCCTTCTTTATATCCTCTCTTGTTCTTTTTTTCAAGTATTTGAAGTATTTCTCCCAATCCTTATTCCAGTGGAAATAGTTTATCCTTACTCTGTCAAAGCTCCACATCATTTTGAACACTTCTATTACATTTAGCCTTTATAGTATCTGCTCTAAGTTGACCAATTCAAGTTTCTTCAGTCCCTCCATATAACTGAAGTCCCCCAGCCACTGCATTATTCTTGTAAATAATCCTGCTTCCTCTCTAAGGTTTTGACATACTCTCGAATATGCAATGCCTGGAAGAGGGCACGACACTTCAATTGAGACCTAATCAATGGTTCATCAAGTTTTCGCATAGCTTCCTTGCTTTTTCATTCACTGCCTCAATTTCGAAAACTAAAGAACTTTTATGCATTATACCAAGCTTAGCAGTTTCTCCTCCCATCTTCAAAGACTTGTGCACATGTGCTGATTTGTGCTTGCAACTCCGTTAAAATTGGATCATTTAATTTCTATTGCCTCGCCTCATTCTTCCTGCCAAATGTGTCCTTCACACTTCTCCACATTAAAACTCATTCACCGTGTGCCTCTTCATTTTACCAATATTGCTATCTCTTTCTGAATCCGACTGCTATCCTCCTCGCTGTCTACATTTCCCATGCCATTTGCAAACATTGAACTTATGTATTTTATATATACGTCTGTGCCATTAATCTGTGACAGAAGGAGTAGTGGTCCTCATACTGATCTCTCGGAACACCACCGTATAGTCCCATCAGGTCTGAACAACAACTGTCCACAACTTCTCTCTGCTTTCTGTTTCTTACTCAATGTCACATCCACACTATCACTCCACTTTAATCCAAAGGGCACAGTTTTCCTAACAAGTCCATTAAATGGCACTTGATCATGCAATTTGGACATGCATAAAAATAACATCAACTGCACTCCCATCATCAACATTCTTCATTATTTCATCAAACAAAAAGTTTGCCAGACATGATTTGGCATTAACGTATCGAGGCTGTTTGTCATTTACAAACTCATATTTTTCCGAGCACGAGTAATTTGCTTCACATTATGGAATCGAAACGTTTCGCCAACATCTCTCTGTCGTTAGAATGAAGGACCTATAATTACATGGTTACCCACCTCTCCTTTTCGCAAACAGGGTGTAAAATTTGTAACCCTCCAGACCACTGTCCCCACTCTTATATCCAACAAGAATTGGATGATTGGGGCCTGTCCCTCTGTTATTTGCACAATTCTTTCCACCAAGACGGATAAAAGGTTATTCTGTGTCGTGGTGCAAAATCTGTTGGATCGAAAGCTGTTAACTGAACCTGTTTGTTCAGTGACTGGAATTGATGCCGGTCTCCATGGACCCTAATTGCGCCACGAGGGCGGTCCCCTCTTCTATTAGTAGAGGACTCCTTCCAATGTGTCAACCCATAGCGTCAAGGGCAGCATCAGAACCGGCAGTAACAGGAATCAACAGTTCCAGTCAGAGGGAGAGGATAGATCAGAAACTGAGAACAATAGATTGGAATGTTGCAACAATGGATCAGAATCTGACAACAATAGATTGGAATGTTATAACATTGGGGAAGAGTGTATCCGCTTGGTTCGCCGAGGTTACTGCAGAGTATGAATGGATAACATTAGCATGGCGATTTTATTGTGCCCTTCGGATGATTCAATGCATTTACTATCCCATCCTCGCTATTTTTGGTGTCCCTGGTAAGTCTGGCTGTCCAGCTATTAATTCTGCAAACCGTGCATTTTAGCTGCATTACTGTTCTTGTCGTTTATTCTGCCCTCTTTGCTGTTTCTGTTGTGCCTTGTGAGTCTCTATATCCGGTTTAATTCACTGATTCCTCTTTGCTATTGGTGCCGAAGGTATATGTTTTTTCATCCAGCTATCATAGGTGTAAACCAAAACTGACCTTGTTATTTAAATAGTGGGGAAATGGAAACCATTTTTTTTCATTTTCCATCACAATCTCTGTTCTCTATCCATCAACTCCCTCGCACCCCGCCAATATCTGAGACTGATCAACACTGTTCACTAGTACGTTGAGCTCCTTGACCCTGAAATTCCATATATCCTATACTCAATACCGTATCCTAATTGTCACCAATCCGGTCTCCGACCACTTCCATATTATCATCCTCTGCTTTAACCTATCTACTGTTCAAATCACCGCCCATGTGTTTGATTCATCCAGACTCACTAGCCCAAAGCTACCCGGACAATATTCCCAGTTGCAAACTTTAATTAACCACAGTCCACCAAAAAACCCTGCTTCCCATGTCCTAGCTCACACTAAATCCCGTTCACCCATTATCTCTGCGCTCACTGACCTTCATTGGTTGCTGGTACAGTGGCACCACCATCGTAATATTCGTATTCTTGTGTTCAAGCCTTCTATATACCACCACTCTAATTAGTCCAATTTCCCTGTCTGTTTCCCATATTCCAGCAAATTGTTTCCCTTACAGTATTTACCCAACTCATCATTTTCTGTGATTTTTTTCTCCATCTGCGTAACCCCCTGGCCACAATTCTGGGCTCCATAGTGCCAATGGTGCCGAGGGTATGAATTGTGCAAACCTTAAAATGAAGGGATGCACTGCTAAAGACTCCCAACATCTCCCAAATGGTGTTCCTAAGTTGGCAGGGTTCTCTAGTAGCTTTAAGACACCTCTTTGAAACTTGGTCTGTGCATGCCCACTGACTGCTGTGTTAGTCACTCTCAGCTGAACATACATTCAGCAGCACGAGGAACCCTCTCTAGTGTTATTTAAAATGACCCGTCATCAAACCTACGGGTGAGGGGCTTTTGACTTACTTCTTCTATTGTAGAGTTATTTGGTGGTGCTGTGGATGTTTTTCTGGAGGCTGTGTTGCGGGCTGCTGCAGACATTCAGGGAGGATAGAGGATTTGATGACCCAACTCTGGAGAAGGTGTGGGGAATGCAGTGTCAATGTCTCTGGGTCTGTAACATGACCGACAAATGGAGCAGAGGCTGCAGAAAGGGAAGCTTTGTCAAGCGGCAGGAGGAGGGGCTCTGCGCTACCCACCCCTTTATTTCCAAGAGCACTTTTCCTACCAAGACGAAACCAGCGACAGTGTGTGAGGTGACTCTGGTTCAAAAAAGAGCTGGTCACAGAGATGTGTCATCTCCTGCAACACGCCTTTGAGCATCACACCAGGGCGAGGACGAAGCTGTCAGTGGCCTTTATGGTCACCGTTTCATTCAACTTCACGCCAAGCGGATCATTCCAGACAGCAGCAAATAAAATGTCCATCATCTCTCAGAGTGCTGTCCATCGATGCATCCGTCATGTGATGGTGGCCATCGATGGCGAGTAAGATAAATACATCATTTTCTCCCTCAGCAGGGAGATGCAGGATGAGAGATCCCGTGGTTTTGTCAGGATAGCGGGATTCCTGATCGTGTAGCTGGTCTGTGGGATCCCCATGTCAACGGGGAGAGGTAGAAAAAAAACTGAAATGACTCTCACTCCATCAGTGCACAGTTGGTGTGTGACCATGCCCTAAACATCATGTTGGTGAATCTCCACTATCCTGGCAACAGCCATGATACCTTCTTGCTGAAACAGTCAGCCATTTTCACTGTCTTCAGGTCGCCACAGCCAAGCGGAATGAGACAAGCGAAAGGATATCCCCTCTTTACATGATTCATAACCCTCACCTTCCGCCACCACCGCCTCCACACCGCCCCCCCCCCCCGCCCCAAACCTACCACCGGCAAGCAAGCTGGTGAAATTAAAACGTGCATAACACTAACCTGGGCACTGAGCAGAGCGGTGGAAGGCGGACCTGCGTGGAACCTGATCCGGAGCGGCGGATGAATCCCTGTAGTGCGCGCTGTGACTCGAAAAGAGGGGCAAAAAACTTACAGTGACATCACGGGAATTCTGCAAGTTGATTGGTTGGGTAAGTAACAGCTTTCAGTGCATTTCAAATGCTTAAAAAAGGGGAAAGTTTAAAAAAAAACTCAAGTGAGTTGTACTACATAAATTAGAGCAATTTATTAAGGACTTTAGATTGTGCTGGGTAGTGTTTGGAGTAGAACAAGACCCCTCGTGCAATTAGTATTTTTTAAAGGGAGTAACTAAATTAATTGAAAGGCAAGTCATGGAAGGAAAGCTCAGTCCCGTGATATGTTTCTCCTGCACTATGTGGGAAATCAGGGATGCTTCCAGTGTCCCTGACAATCATGTGTGCAGGAAGGATATCCGTCTGCAGCTACTGGCTACCCACATGACGGAGCTAGATACGCTGGTAGATTCGCTGTCGAGCATCCATGATGCTGAGGACATCGTGGATAGCACGTTTAGAGAGGTGGTCACACCGCAGGTAATGGCAGGACAGTCAGAATGGGTGACCAAAAGGCGGAATACGAGGCGCAGGCAGGTAGTGCAGGAGTCTCCTGTTACCGTCCCCCTCCCAAACAGATATAACGCTTTGGATACTTTTGGGGGAATGATCTCCCAGGGGAAAGCAGCAACAGCCAGGTCCGTGGCAACAAGGATGGCGGTGCTGCACTACAGAGGGGCGAAAGGAGCGGAAGAGCTATAGTGATAGGGGATACTATCATAAGGGGTACAGATGGGCGTTTCTGTGGCCGCAAACGTGATTGCAGGATGGTGTTCTGCCTCCCTAGTGCCAGTGTCAAGGATGTCATGGAGCGGATGCGGGCATTCTGAAGGGAGAGGGTGAACAGCCAGAGGTCGGGGTATACATTGGTACCAACGACATACGTAGAAAAAGGGATGAGGTCCTGCAACAGGAATTTAGGGAGCTAGGTAACAGATAGAAAAGCAGGACCTCAAAGGTTGTGATCTATGGATTACTCCCGATGCCATGTGCTAGTGAGTTTCGTAATAGGAGGATAGAGCAGGTAAATGCGTTTCCTGGATCACTGGGTCTGTTTCTGGCAAAAGTGGGACCTGTACAAGTTGGACTGGTTGCCCCTGAACCGGAATGGGACAAGCACCCTTGCTGAGAGATTTGTTAGTTCTGTTGAGGGGTAGGGGGTTAAACTAATTTGGCAGGGGTTGAGATACAGAGTGGAGGTACAGTAGGGAGTAATATAGAACAGAAAGTGAGTCTGCTTGGAAGGCAGAGCAAACATAGACCTGGTAAGGCACAAGGGAAAATGCAAGACTGGATTGCATCTATTTCAATGCAAGGATTGTTGCAAGTATCCTCTTTTACGCCCTCCCCTGTCACTCCTGAAGATTCTATACCCTGGAATACTGAGCTCCCAGTCCTGCCCCTCCCTCAACCACGTCTCTGTGATAGCAACAACATCATAAGCCGATGTGCTAATCAATGCCCTCAATTCATCTCCCTTACTACTAAGACTCCTTGCATTAAAATAATTGCAATCCAGACTTGCATTTTTCACCTGTGCCTTAACAAGCCTATATTTGCTCCCCCCCCCCCCCTACGCTTCCAGGCAGACTCAGTTAATCTTCTATATTTGACTGTGCACAACTCCCCCCCCCCCCGCCCCCCGACTGTACCTCCACTCTGTATCCCATTCCCCTGCCAAATTACTTTAAACTCCACTCCCCTACCCCCGCCATCCTCCAACATCGCTCGCAGACCTCCCAGCAAGGATGGTGGTCCCATTCCGGTTCAGATGTGACCCGTCCAACTTGTACAGGTCCCACCTTTGCCAGAAACAGACCCAGTTGTCCAGGAAATGAAAGCCCTCGCTCTTACACCATCTGCTCAGCCACGCTTTCATCTGCACTAGCCTCTTATTCCTATATTCACTAGCACGTGACACCGGGAGTAATCCAGAGATTACAACCTTTGAGGTCCTGATTTTTAATCTGCTACCTAGCTCCTGAATTCTTGTTGCAGGATCCCATCCATCTTTCTACCTGTGTCGTTTCTACCAATGTGTACCACGACCTCTGACTGCACACCTTTCAGAATGTTCTGCAGCCGCTCCATGAAATCTTTGACCCTAGCACCAGGGTGGAATCATAGCATCCTGGAGTCTCGGTGCGGCGACAGAAACGCCTGTCTGTACCCCTTACTATATAATCCCCTATCACTATAGCTCTTCTACCCCTTTTCCTGCCCTGCTGTGCAGCAGAGGCATCCGTGGTGCCACGAACTTGGATGTTGCTGCTTTCGCCTGGGAGGCCATCCCCTCCCCCCCCCACCCCCAACATTATCCAAAGCGGTATCTCTGTTTGAGAGGCAAATGGCCTCAGGAGACTCCTGAACTACCTGCTGTTCTTACTGCTCCACCTGGTGATCACCCATCCCTTTTCTGCCTGTGCAGCCAATACCTGCAGTATGACCACCTCGCTAAACGTGCTATCCACGACGTCCTCAGCCTTGCAGATGCTCCACAGTGAATCCACCCGCAGCTCCACCTCTGTAATGCGGGTAGCCAGTCGCTGCAGATAAATACACTTCCTGCACACATGGTCGTCAGGGACACTGAAATCATCCCTGATTCCCCACATAGCGCAGGATGGCATATCGCGGGGCTGAGCTCTCCTGCCATGACTTACCTCTAAATTAATTAGTTACTCCCTGAATTAAAAATACTAATTACATTAGGGCCCTTGTTCTACTCCTAACACTACCCAGTACAATCTAAATCCTTAATAAATCACATTAAATTAGAACAAAATCTTTATTGGTACTCATTTTATCACTTGAGGTTTTTGCTTCAAAAGAAAAACAGTCCCCCCCACCTTTTAAAGCTATTTAAAATGCACTAACAGCTGTTACGTACCCAAGCAATCACATTGCAGATGTCCCGTGATGTCCCTGTAAGTCCTTTTTTCCCCTCTTTCGAGTCACAGTGCGCGCCAGTACAGAGCTTCCACCCAGGTCAGCCAGTCGCCTCTCCTGTCTTCAGGTAAGTGAGGGCCTGGAGCCCCACACTCTCTTTTAGAGCTCCTGCTCCTGATCAGCTTCCACCCAGGTCCGCCAGTCGCCTGTTCTGTCTTCAGATATGTGAGGGCTTCGAGCCTCGCACTCTCTTTTTCAGCTCCCACTCCGGATCGGCCTCCATCCAGGTCTGCCAGTCGCCGTTCCTGTCTTCTACAGTTCAGTTTCTGTTCAATGGTACCCTCCCTAATTGAGGATTCAGTAATCATAAAGCCACTGAACGTCAAGGAAGATGGTTCGATTCTTTCTTGTTGGAGATGGTCATTTCCTAGCACTTGTCTGGCACCTGTGTTATTTGCCACTTATCATCCCAAGCCTGCATATGGTCCAGGTCTTGCTGCATTTCTACATGGGCTGCTTCAGTATTTGAGGAGTCGCAAATGGTGCACAACGGTGTGCAATCATCAGTGAACATCCCCACCTCTGACCTCATGACGGAAGGAAGGCCATTGATGAAGCAGCTGAAGATGCTTGAGCCCAGGACACTACCCTGAGGAACTCCTGCAGTGAAAACCTACAGCTGAGATGATTGACGACCAACATCTATACCATCTTCCTTTGCGCTGCTTATGACTCCAACCAGCAGAGAGTTTTCTCCCTGATTCCCATCAACTTCAATTTTGCTAGGGCTCTTTGATGCCATACTCAGTCAAATGCTGCCTTGATATCAATGGCAGTTACTCTCTCCTCACGTCTTGAGTTCAGTTCTGTTGTCCATGTTTGAAAAAAAATGATGTAATGAGGTCAGGAGCTGAGTGGCTGGTAATGGTAATTATGTTGAGTGGTGTACATAGACTTTCAAATGGCATTTGATAAATCGTCACACACAGGTTTGTCAGGAATGTTAGGTCCCATGAATAAGCGGGACAAGAGCTGCATGGATACGAAATTATCAGATCAGCAGGAAACAGAGAGCAGTGCTGAATGTTTTTCCATCGGTTTGGAGGAAGTATATAGTGGCAGTCCCCTACGGCACTATTAGGACTACTGATTTTCTTGATTTGTATTAATTTCCTGGCATTGGATATGCAGGCAATAATATCAAAATTTCCAGTTGACACAAAATCTGGAGGTATTGTGAACTGTGCGGAGGATTTAGACAGGCTGGCGTGTATACATAGCAGATAAATGTAATGATGGGAAGTGTGAAGTGATTCATTTTGGAAGGAAGAACTAGGAGACACAATATAAAATAAAGAATGTATTTCTAAAGTGGGTGCTGGAGCTGAGTGACCTGTGGGTATATGTTCTCATATTTTTGAACTTGGCTAGGCAGGTTGATAAGGCAGTTAATAAGGCATACAGAATCCAGGGATTTATAAATAGGAGCAGAGAATAGAAGAACTTTGGAAGTTGTAACAAACCTGTATAAAACACTGAGGAAAAAAAGCATAAAGTGCTGGAAATACTTAGCACGTCAGTGGAGAGTGAAACACAGTTAACGTTTCAGGTCTGTGACCTTTCATCTGCACAGGCAAAGATTAGAAAGTAATTCGGTTTCGCGCGAGGGAGGAGGGGTGCTGGGTCGTGGGGAAGAGAGCAAACAGGAAGGTGGTTGACTGGGTAGAGAGCAGCTTCAACTGGTTTAGCCTCAACTGGAGTGTTGTGTCCAATTCCGGGCACCACACTTTCGGAAGGATGTGAAGGCATTAGATAGGGTGCAGAAAACATATACAGAAATGTTGCAGGAATGAGGGATTTCAGTTGTGGGGATGCATTGGAGAAACTGGGGTTGTTCTCCTTAAAGAAGAGAAAGTTGAGATGAAATTTGATAGAAATGTTTAAAATTATAAAGATTCCGGAGAGTGCAGCTAAGGATAAATTGTTTCCATTGGCGGAAGGGTCCAGAATCAGAGAACACTCGATTTAAGTTGATTGGCAAAAGAAGAAAATGCGCAGCGAGTGAAAGCCTAAGACTGTATTATAAGGCAGATTCAATCATGGGTTTCAAAATGGAATTGGATAATTATCTGAAGAGAAAAATATCAGAGTTAGGGAAATGGAGGAGGGATGGTACTAGCTGAGTTGCTGTTGCAGTGATCTGGCACAGACACGCAAAGTTGCATGGCTTCTTTCTGTGCTGTAACAATCTTGAATCTGTGATACTATGAAGCAGAACGTGCAGATTCCGACTCTATACTAACCTCAAATGGACACACAGTGTAAGTACTTAAGCTGGTGGCTGCGTTATCGGTCCAAGTGATGGGACATCACCATCAGTGCTGTGCTGCTCTTTCTCTCTGTCTGTCTGTCTGTCTCTCTCTCTCTCTCTGACCTGGACCTGCTGTGACTGGGAATCTGGCAGTTTGGGTTATCATTGGAAAAGAAAATATCAGAAGGGAAGGGGTGGGGTGAGGGATTGGGGGTGGGATGGAAAGCAGGAGGTCTATGGTCCCACCATCTGTAGGTTGTACATCATCACAGACAGCAGGATGAGGGGGAGCTGGGAGTTAGGAAGGGGCATAAGGCAGGCAGCAAACATCATCCTGAATGCTCTCAGTGATGCTGGATGATAATGCTCTGTCACAGACGGTCGAATGATGTGGAGAACCATCTCCTCCCTCAGGCTCAGGGGATGAAGGTATTCCTGGCCCCCACCGGTTCACTGCTGCTCCCTGTGATTATGGGCCACCTTGTACAGCAATACAGAGGGCAGAATGTCAGTGATTTCATTTTATTGTATTTGGGTGATGTGCCTGCCATGGCTGAATAGCCGGATCTATCTGGAGGCAGTGAGGGGTAGGTGTGCGGCTGGTATCAGTGGAAAGTGTGTGAGGGTGAGGTGGAGTAAGTGAATGTCAGGTGTGAGTCCTGAGTGTTTGGGACTGCTGATGGGTGAGTGATGGGGGTGCGGTACATTGAGCAGTGCGAGAGGTTGGTGGTGTTTGGGGGTAGGAGTTGCCATGTGGAGATGAATTGACAGACATTGACCACCCGTGTGAGCTCATTAAACGTCATCTGGCACTGCTGCCATGTCCTGGAGGCCAGACGTCCTGCATTGACATTCCTGGCCACCTGCTCCCATTTCCTTCAGAGGGCATTCCTTGAGGGGCTCCGGTCCATCCCACGGAAACGTAGCCTCTCGCATCCTGTCAAACTCCAGGGCTAAAGCCTCCAGCACCACATTCGTGAACCCTGGTAACTACGTGATTAAAATTCTGATTATCCATGTGTGATGATCTGGGACGTGCCCGATTGTTTTACGTAGATTTAGCATAATTCCTAACTTTGTTTTTGGTACCTCTATTTAAAAAGCCCAGGATATCATTTGCTTTATCAACAGCTTTGTTATCTCTCTGAGACCTTCAAAGATTTGTGCACAAACATCCCACTTGCCTCTGTTCTTGCACTCCCTTTAAAGTTGTAACATTTAGATTGTATCATACCTCACATCTGCTGTGTGAGGTCAACATTCAAAATATTGAAGGCATTGTTTTCAGTCCCCGCACCAAACTCCATTCCCTAGCTACTGACTCCTTCCCGCGCCCTGGCAACTGTGTGAGCCGATAACAGACTGTTCACAACTTTGCTATCATATTTGACCATGAGATGAGCATCCGACCTTCACTAAAATGACCGATTTCCACCTCTGTAACATATCCTGACTTCGCTCCGATCACTGCTCCTCTACTCAACACTCTCATTCATTCCTTCTTTCCCTCTAGACTTGACCATTCCAGCGTCCTAATGTTGATTTCGCACATTCTACTGTCTGTAAACTTCAGATTGTCCAAAGATCTGTTGCTGATGTGTTAACCCATAGCAACTGCTGCTCACCAATCACTCCTGTGCTCGCTGCCTTTCATTGGCTATCCATTAACAAAACGCTTGATTTTAAAATTCTCATCCTTGTTTTCAAATTCCTCCATGATCGGACTACTCCCTGTGCAGGTTTCGTGGGTCCCTGTGACTTGAGGTCGGAGATGGAGGCAGAGGACCCAATGTCGCCCCATCGCCAAGTCATCTTCCCGGAGGCTGAGGAGGGCGATTCAAGCCCTTAATTGGCCCATTAAGGGCCTGCGGGCTTGTGCTCACTCCTGTGTTGGCGCTCTGTGGCCCCCGGAGCGTCTCGGCCAGGGATCAATGAAAGTCCCAGGATCTCCCTTGCCCTGGGCTTCAAGACCAACCCCAAACTGCCTTCAGTGGGCATTCCAAATTGACTCCGACGACATCCCTTCACTCACCTTGGGTCCGGGTTCCATCACTGGGTTTGGATCTCAAGAACTGTGCAGTACTGACAGTGGCCACCACTCCTGGTGTTGCAACCGATATGGCTGAGTTCCTGGCTGTGTGATTGGCTGAGAGTTCTTGTAGGAGGGAGCGCATCTATAAAGGGACAAGGATGCTGGCAAGGGACACTTAGAGAAAATAATGCAGGATCCCTGTGCCTTTTCAGCAGAGTTCTGGGAACGCTGCCTCCTTAATCTATCCAGCCCACTTTCTCTGTAATCTCCTCCCGCCTCACAACACACTAATATATCTGCGTTCATCTAATACTGGCCTCTTGTGCTTCCCTTTTCCCTGCTGCTCCTACCTTCAGCTACCTGCTCCTAAGTTCTGTTAAACTCTCTCCACACCTCTACACCTCACGTCCTGCTTAAGACACTCTGTAAAACATACCTCTTTGATCCAGCTTTTGACCATCTTACCTACAATCCCCTTATGTGAATTGCTGTCTCCTTTTATTATATAATGCCAGTGTGAACCATCTTGTGACGTTTTAATACATTAAAGGCGCTACATTAATCCAAGTTGTTCTTGTTTCTGACCATTCCACCACCCTGTCTATGTCCTCTTAAATTCTATCGCTATCTTCCTCGCTCTTCACTGTACTTCCACGCTTCATGACTTAGGCAAGTTTCAACATTGTGGGCTGAAGCCCGAAGTCTATGTCATTCACGTAAATCAGAAACAGCAGTGGTCCTATTACTGAATCCTGGAGAACAGCACTGTATACCTCCCTCCAGACCAAAAAACAGCCACACAACACCATGCTGATAAAAGACCTTCTGAAATCTGTTATTATACTCATAAATATTTACTGTTGGGCTGATTTATTATAAACATGTTATTACTCATGTTTAATTTCACCCTTTTATTTTATTAACTTCTCAATCCATTTCTGATTCCAGCTGAATCCTTGTTTTTTTATACTATTTCCCAATCCAACCATGATTATTCAATGCAAACCCTGGATGGAAATAATTGCGCCCTGTGAGACAGCATAGGAGGCGAAGGAGCCCATAGACTGGTGACAAAGACGACTTTCACACCCAGAAATCAAATGAGGATTTTAACTGGAAATACACGAGCGGTTGGTGGGAGCCCCGCCAGTTGTTCAGGTCGCCCAGTAAAACAAGGCAGTCTCGTAGCAGGATTAGGGGAGGCCTCCACCGTGGGTAATCTCTGATCAATGGACGAACCACCGGCAGCAAAGGCCACCACACGCTAAACACCGTGCACTCAACAAGCAGCCTCACAAATCTACCGGGGGCTACTGGACTGGCACTGGTGACCCTGCTGCACTTACCAGCGGTCTGAGATTCTAAAGGGCTCCTGGTCCCAATGGCCCGACCTGACTCAACCTGGCGACATGGGCAGATTTATCTGATGTCCAGGACTCCGGCAAAGTCCTGCTCCCGAGCCTCGTGTAGTACCAGCAGTGGGCCACTCTCCCTAACTAGCCAAGGTGATCCCACTTCACTTACCTGGCTTCTGTGTATCCAGCGATGGGCCGCGTCCCATGTCTGATCTTGTACCAGCAGTGGCCTCCGCTTCCTTACTGGCCCAGACGGCCATGCCATACTTACCAGGACTGTAGTACTGGCACTGGCCGCCACTCCCTGACTGGCCCGGATGTAGGGTCACAGACCTGAAAGCTTAACTCTGCTTCTCTCACCACAGATGCAGCCAGACCTGATGAATACTCCCAGCACTTCCTTTTTTTTAATTTGATCTTAATATTTGGCTTAAACGTGAGTGAGGGAGGAGTGAGGATATTGTCCTCATTCACATTATTATAATTTATTAAACGCCTTCTACCCTCTCAAGAATAATATTCAGCTACCCTCAATTGTTTGTACTTTTAACAATTGAGTGTTACTTCGGACAGGGTACGGCTTGTAGTTTGAGAGAACATTTTTAGTTTATAGAAATGAAACAAGAAATGCTGGAACCACTCAGCAGGTCTGGCAGCATCTGTGGAAAGAGAAGCAGAGTTAATGTTTCGGGTCAGTGACCCTTCTTCAGAACTGGCAAATATTACAAATGTCACAGGTTATAAGCAAGTGAGGTGGAGGTGGGGCAAGAGATAACAAAGGAGAAGGTGTAGATTGGACAAGGCCACATAGCTGACCAAAAGGTCATGGAGCAAAGGCAAGCAATATGTTAATGGTGTGTTGAAAGACCAAGCATTAGTACAGATAATGTGTCAACGGACTGAAGATTGAACAACAGCAAGTGAAAACATGAAAAGCAACAGTGGGTAAGCAAACTGAACAAACTAAATGAAATAAAAAAAAGCAAAAAAAAAGGATTGGAAAAATGTAAAAAAGAAAAAAAAGATAAAAAAACTAAAAATAAAAGTAATATGGGGGGAATTTAAGCTCTGAAATTATTGAACTTGATGTTCAGTCCAGCACGCTGTAGTGTGCCTAATCGGTAGATGAGATGCTGTTCCTCGAGCTTGCGTTGATGTTCACTGGAACACTGCAGCTATCCCAGGACACAGAAGTGAGCATGAGATCAGGGGGCAGTGTTGAAATGGCAAGCAACCGGAAGCTCAGGGTCCTGCTTGCGGACTAAGTTTTCAGAAGAAGGGTCACTGACCCGAAACGTTAACTCTGCTTCTCTTTCCACAGATGCTGCCAGACCTGCTGAGTGGTTCCAGCATTTCTTGTTTCATTTCACATTTCCAGCATCCACAGTATTTTGCTTTTATTTTTAATTTATTCTTCATTTCACGCAGTTAGTTGTTTTAGCTATTTTGGTGTCATGCCAATATGTTATAGTGCAAGCTGTTGCAGACCGTATTCCCCCACCCTCGCCCCATCAATACAAAGAAAATACATGGCTAACTGTCCCTCGCCCCAGTTAAAATACTTGCGTTTAACATGTGACCTCCCCACCAGCTGCACAAAGTGCTGAGTTCATACATTCCCCTCCCCACCCTACACTGTAATAAAAATCATAAGTTGCCTCCTCGCCACCTCCATGGCGCCAGCTTTCCCTGCATGGGAAAGTGATGGAATGTGAGTGCCAACCACAGCACGCAGGAATGCAGTGAAAAGTAAGTTTATTTATTCATATCCTTTATTGAAATATTTAAAGTTGGGTCCCATCGCTGAGTGGTAGCAGGGCCATCATGGAGCCTCGTTACCGAACGGAATATCGGGCCGACAAATAGGGCTCCTTGGTGGGCCGATGCCTCATCGATTATCGTCACCACCCAAACCATGGAGTCCGATTTCAGGAGCTCAACTAAATTAAGCCAAATGTTTCATTCCACTGACCATTCGTCAGAAATGGGACAGATTAGATTTGGAACATTTTTGAAAAGTAGGCATGGGAAAGGTGGTATTGCGAGTATTATGATCAACATTGAGTTTAACAATTTCACTATTTTCCTTCAGTCATTTAATCTGTCCTGCCTTCCACCATATCACAGACCTTCCTTTTTGTTGTTTCATATCCAATCATTTAAATACATCATTGAATACAGCAACATATTTATAATTCTCAATAAGTCCTCAATAAAACTGGTAACTTTGATCCAGCCTGATGATAATTTCCCTGTTTATTTCCCTCCCTCACAGTTAACTTGCTACCGATTGGGATCCTGTCTCGGGGAAAGTGCAGTCTCTCCAAATGTGTCACGCGCTACATGGTGGCCATGGCAGCGGCGGATCTACTGGTAATTATCTTCGACCTGATATTGAGACACATTCCCAATATTTATAGGGCACAGTTTCTGTTCCTGCTGTCTATCCATGTTTGTAATATCCACGCCGTCCTGCTTTACGCAGCCACAGACTGTTCTGTCTGGTTCACTGTCACTTTCACGTTTGATCGATTTGTGGCCATTTGTTGCCAGAAGCTGAAAAGTAAATATTGCACCGAGAAAGCGGCGGCTGTGGTTCTGGGAACAGTAACTGTGCTGAGCGGCTTAAAGAACATCATCTGGTATTTTATGTTCACAGCTCGCTATCAGCTTTACAACCAATCTTGGTTTTGTGATGTATCAATGGCTGTTCGGTTCTCTCGTGTCTGGGGAGCAATCGAATTCCTCCATCACATTCTCACCGTGTTTGTCCCATTTGTGGTTATTCTGCTGCTCAACGCTCTCACCGTCAGGCTCATTTTAGTGAGCAGCAGAGGAAGCAGGAGACTCCGGGTTCACAGCAGTGGCGAAAGGCGCAGAGACCCAGAGATGGAGAGCCGTAGGAAATCCATCATTTTACTGTTAGTTATCTCGGGGAATTTCATCCTGTTATGGGCTGTTTTAATGGTGTATTCGATGTGGAACCGTATGTATTGGTTGGGGTATCGGTCTGTACCTGTTCCAGTGCGGGAAGCTGGCTTCATGCTGCAGCTCCTGAGTTGCTGCACAAACACGGTAATTTACACTGTGACCCAGACTCAGTTCAGAGAGCAGTTGAAGAATCTGCTGAAATATCCGTTTACTTCAATTGTTAAATTCATTCCATGATGAGAGGGACTGAATCACTGACTATTTCCAGCAGCGGTGTGGGCGGGGTGGGTGGAGTGGTGCTGTTGCAATGGAGACAGAGCGGGGGCTGGGCCTGTCGCTATGGAGACAGAGTGGGGGCTGGGCCTGTCTCTATGGTGATGGGAGAATTGGGCGGTGCTGTCGGTATGGTGACTGAGTGGGGACTTGGCCTGTCCCGATGTGATGGAGCACGGCCGGGCCAGTTCCCCTTATTGACTCGAAAGTGAGGTTGGGACTGTTCCACATGGGGAAGACTGAGGGGGTGGGAACTGTTCCCCATGGTTACGGGCCGTGGTGGGTGGAGGTATGATCTCCATGATGAGGGGCAGTGGGTGCGAGTCCTGTTGCCCTTGGAGTTGGGGTTCGGGCTGTTCCCAAGGAGAAGACGTAATTGACATGTTGTGGTGCCTGACATCCGCCAGTCGCGTCCACTGGCTCGCTCGATAGAAACCAGGACAAGAAGTAAAAAGACGGCGATCGCGGTAGCAAGCAGGGATCAGAAACAGGAGGGAGCAGGGAGCAGAATCGAGAGGAAGACAGTAGCAGAATCGGGAGTGAACGGGGAGCAGAGGCAGTGCGGATGGGAGGAAGCAGCCAGGGAGCAAACGAGTGTTCCAAAGGTCGGTGAGAAGTGGTGAGGTTGGGAGTGAGCAGCCAAGGGGACTGGGGTGGGAGGGGGGAAGTGGCGAGGCCGTGGCCCAGTGACTGACAGGTAGGTGGGTGGCTGAAGCAGAGAGGTTGTGGCTGAGGGGGGAAAATTGGCCAACATGTGGGGTGCGGTGCGAAGCAGGGAGCAATAGGATGACAGGTGGAGGAGGGGATGAAGCGGGTGTTGGAGAAGTGGCCAGTCCAGGAACGAGGGCCCAGCAGCTGAGGGGATGAAGTGGGAGCGAGTAGCCAAGGGGAGAAAAGGCGGACAAGTGGTGGGGGGGGGGGGGCGGTCTAGTTGAAACGGGGAGTGCGTGGCCGAGGGGGAAGAAGTGGCGAGGCCTTGTGGAATTGTGTTATGGGAATTACACCCCCCACCCGCCCCCGAAATAGACTTTAAAACTGGATTTTATAAAATATAGGGGAAAACGAAACTCTCACAGACACTATTTCTGTGAATAAAAGCCAAACCTCATCACAAAGCACACAGAAGTAGGCTGCAAATCAAGAGGTCAATTTTAAGCATTTCAACGTCACAACATAACTGCTCCTGTTAAAGGACTGGAATTTGGGACATTATCATAACTGTGACACAGGATAACTGCCGTCAGCTAACCCAATGAAATAATTAGAGAGGGAAATGTCACCATAGCATTCTCTCCTCTAAAGATATGATAGAAACGTTTTCATGTACTGGAGCCTGGAATGCCTCACCTTGGTGGAGTTCCTTGTTTGCGGTCATGGAAATTACATCGGCACTGAGTGGATCAGGCAGGTAACAGACGAAAGGGATTAAAAGGTGCCAAGGGAAGACCATCGAGCAGTATGGCTTCAGGAGATGTGGTAATGATATTTCAATAAGGATCATCATAAAAAGGGCAAAATCAAAGGGTTTGAGACTGCATTCAAGAAGGAGGGTAAGGAACGGTCAACCTGTCTACTGGACCTACAAATACTTACAGAAGGACCCGGCCACGTGGCGGGTTGTAAGTTATCAGCCAAATCCAAGGGGTATTTTACGCTGAGAGGTTGAAGCAATTTTAAGTGCAACAACCAAATCCTGCGTGGGTTTGGGTTTTGAATTGAATGAGTTTGGGGCAGAAACGCTGAGTTTTGTCTGTGTTTTTTTCGAAAAAGGTTTATCTTAAAAGTCGTTGTGACTTGGGTGGGAGCCGAGGTAAAATCGTGCATGGATATAGATTGGAGTAACCAATCAAGGTGCCATATGGTGACCTTTAAATTACTTTAGAGTTCTTTGCATCAGGGTGTTAGGAAGCATTTAATAAACACTTTTGTGGTTCATACCAACCCTGTCTATGCAACTTATCCTTGATAAAATACTAAAGTCAAGAACTATCAATAAGGCGGGGTGGGGGGGGGAGAACTGGTGCGGGAACCTTTTGCACACGGGCGGACCTGATGATCACGATAGATTTGCGCACTGGCAGAGGGCCAGCTAAACGGTTTTTGCAGGTTGCAAGAAAGACCCGGAGTACTGCAGTGGGGCGGGGGGGGGGGGGGGGGGGGTGGGGGGGGCTGCAAAAATCACAAGCATATCTTGCGACTGTGATTGGACATTAATGCAAATGACAAACATGGACAGGACCAAATGCAGGAAACCCTCAATGAGGAATAGAGTATTCAAGTACGTGTGAATCAAGATAACATTTTCTGCATCATGGGTTCAGGAACTGCTGTGCGCTGCCTGTCCAGAGGACCAGGCAATGGAATGGGCTGGTAATAGCGCACATAAGAAGTCAAAGGAAAAGGCAGTCTGGCTGCTGTGTATGCAGAGGCAGATTCAAATTTTAACGAAGAAGCTCAAGTAGGTACAGCAGGAAAAGATGGAGTTGGAGAACATAGCAGACAATAGAGAAGCCATGCTGGATCAACTGATGGCAGAATTAAGCAGCGAAAGGCAGGAGAGTAAAGCACAGGAGGAGACTTCAAGAAAGCTGTAGAGTATTCATGGTGCCAGGTTACGGAGCGTAGGAGAGAGTGGCAGGCTGAACATGAACAAAGTGGCAGGATTATGGAGACGGCTAGCAAGACTGAGGGGCAGCTGAAAGACTTTAAGGCAGCTGACAGGGTAGCTCATAGTCGGGCATACGAAAAGGTTGACCATGGACCCTGTTGGGAAAATATTCTGAAGCTGACTCTGACATTGCCAGGGACCAGGTGTATGTCTTGTCTCATGGCGCTACGAGAAGGTGATATAGACTGGTATGAAGACGGGAAAGAGTTCGATGACGGGATCCAGTACAGCGCGAGCTGGCCGGCTCTTGCAGCACCGGGTCCACTGAGAGAGATGAGCCCACGAGACAGCAGAGGTTCCACCCAGCTGCAGCAGGTGGCGGTCCAGTGCCGTTGTAGAGTGATTGTGTGGTTCCCTTTAATGCCCGACAGTTACAGGAAATGCTAGCTGGCGTGCCGAAGCTAAAGAATGGAGGGCATGACTCTCTCCACTTCGCTCGCATAGAATAGATAGGGGGATCAACAATTGTGATAAGGGCAGGATGCAAAAACTGAACTTGTTCTTTCCAGACTGGAAGGTGTCCCAAAGCTTATCTGTGCTCACTCGGATGGGAGGAGGCCATGCAAATGGTGTGAAGGATGAGATTTTCGTTGTGTTGGTACATGGTCAGGGCAGCCCATTTTTACAGATCGAGCAGACTCAGCAGCTAGTGGGTTAGGCACCAGATGTGTTTGTGGAAAGATTAGGGCCGGCGTATTGAAAGGCGACAGGGTGAAATCAGGACATTTTGCAACTGGTAGCGGTTTCCAAAAACCATTGGCTGATGACCCTAGTAGCCCACAGCCTGCCATGGATCAGAACTATGGCGGAGTCATGGTTTGACTCCGAAGACCTGTCAAACACTGAGGCAGGGGTAATGATGAAGTTGAGTCTAGCGCTTAAAGCTGACCTGGGGGAGGATCTCAAGTGCAGGAAAAGGTGCATGAGATGAAGGGAAGCATGAGTGGTAGAAGAGAATGGAAGCAAGAAGGAGATAGCGGTGAAAGCGCATTAAGTACATTAAGAGCAAGAGGATAACGCAGGAAAGGGAACAGTCTATCAGAGATGTAAAAGGGAAGGTATGCGTGGCTGCAGAAGATGTGGGTAAGGTTCTTAATGCTTTTTTTGTCTATGTCTTCACAAAGGAGAGGGTTGATGCAGAGATTGTAGTAAAAGCGGTGGAATGTAAAATATTAGATACAATACGCATAATGAAAGAAGGGGTACTGGAGGCTCTGACATCCTTGAAAGCGGATAATTCGCCAGGACCGTATGGATCACATCCCAGGTTGTTAACGGAAGCCAGGGAGGAAATAGCGGATGCTCTGAGGATTATCATCAAAACCTCACTCGATACAGGAAAGGTGCCAGAAGATTGGAGGTCTGTGAAGGTTGTACCATTGTTTAAAAAGGGAGCGAGGGATAGACCAAATAATTATAGGCCGGCCAGTCTGAACTCGGTAGTGGATAAATTGCCAGAATCTTTTCTGAGGGACAGGATAAACTGCTACTTAGAAAGACACAGAATAATTAGGGATAGTCGGCATAGATTTTTTTTAAGGGGCAGTCATATCTTACTAACGTTATTGAGTTTTTTGAGGAAGTAACAATAAGGATTGATGAGGGTAATGGAGTGGATGTTGTCAACAAGGATTTTCGTAAGGATTTTGATAAGGTCCCACATTGCATACTGGTCAATAAATTGTAAACCCATAGGATGCAAGGGAAGGTGGCAGGTTGGATCCAATATTGGCTCAGGGACAGACAACAAAGGGTAGCAGTCGACGGGTGTTTCTGTGAATGGAAAGCTGTTTCCAGTGACGTTCCAAAGGACTCACTGTTGGGTACCTTGCTTATTGTGGTCTATATTCATGCTTTGGACTTAAACGTGGGAGGCATTATTGGGAAATTTGCAGAGGACAGAAACATTTGCTCTGTAATTGATAGTGAAGAGTATAACTGTAGACTCCAGAATGATAGAAATGAATTGCTTGAGTGGGCAGAAAAGGGGCAAATAGAATTCAATCCAGGTAAGTGTGAGGTAATGGATTTGGAGGTGGCAAATTAAATGAGCGAATACACAATAAGCGGGAGGATATTGAGAAGGGTAGAAGAAGTGAGAGACCTTGGCGTGCATGCCCACAGGTCCTTGAAGGTGGCAGGACAGGTAAGATAGGGTGAAGAAGGGGTTTGGAATGCATTCCTTCATTGGCCGAGGTATAGAATTCAAAAGCAGGGCTGTAATGCTGCAACTGTATATAACGCTGGTTAGGCCACAGTTGGAGTATTGCGTTCAGTTCTGGTCACCACATTACAGGAAGGACATAATTGGTCTGGAGAAAGTGCAGAGGAGATTTACAAGAATGTTGCCAGGGCTTAAAAGTTGCAGCTATGAGGAATGATTGGATAGGCTAGCGTTGTTTCCCTTAGAACACAGAAGGCTGAGGGGCGTCTTAATTGAGGTATACACAATTATGAGGAGACTTAATAGAGCAGACAGGAAGGACCTGTTTCCCCTAGCAGAGAGGTCAATTACCAGGGGGTGCAGATTTAACGTGGTTGGTAGAAGGATTAGAGGGGACATGAGGAATAACATTTTCACCCAGAGGATGGTTGGTGCTTGGGGAATTCACTGCCAGGAATGGTGGCGGAGAGAGAAACCCTCAATTATTTTAAAAGGTACCTGGACATACACCGAGAGTGCTGTCACCGGTAAGGCTATGGACCAGGTGCTGGAAAGTGGGATTAGATTGGGCGGCGAGTTTATTCAGCCGGCGCGGACACAACAGACTGAATGGCCTCCTTCTGTGCCGTATTTTTTCTATGGTTCTAGGACAGGGCATGTTTTAACTCCGGAAGGACAGGGCACTGGCTCAGGGAGTGTAGGTTCCCAAAAGGGGGGACACGAGGATATAGGCGTTTATCCGTGTCCAAGCCACGGGAAGTAGAGCTGCAGAAGAAGGTTACCGCGAGTTCCCCCTGATCGGAGCCTCGGGAAGTGGAGGCAGAGAAAGAGGACCCAGTAAAACCTCCGATAACCGCATTGCAACAGGTTATGGCAAAGGACGGGCAAAACTGGAGGCCGAAGTAAGTAGTGAGAGGGCCAACACTCCCACTCCTTAGCAATGACTAAGCCGTGCCCAGCCTTAGCACTTTTGCCGGCTCAAATACGATGAATGGAGCAGAGCATGCGGGGGAGTATCTAACAGATCCCGGAACTTCCAGCACAGTAGTCCACTGACCTAATCTGACCACTTCTCCCAGATCGAGTGGGCGCCGTTTAAATGATTGGGCTTCACAGGGAAAGAGCAGGCTACAACAGTGTCAAACTTCCAGTCGATAGAGTTAGGACCCCTTGCCACTAAGTGGAAATGTGTCCTGATGCAATGGGAACAGGCTGGCTCGTGGGTTCTGGGGGTTGACTTCATGTTGACCCATCATGTCATTGCAGACATGAAAAACCATTGTCTATGGGAGCAATGGATCCAGATGAACTGGAAGAGATTTTTGTAGTTCTGTAATGACGACAAGGTAAAGGGTAGCACCTGCACTATGCAGCCAAAGGGAAGCTGCGATCTAGATCAGTTATTCCAAAACGCCCCAGTCACATATCGGAAGTGTGTGCAAGGTAATCTCGCCCTATTCGCAAACCACTGACACGATCGTGGTAAGGTAGCAGGGGTAGAGGTGAAGGTAGAGGGTGATCCGATGTCGCGACCCCAGAAACAATACAGTTTCCCCAGGGAGGTAGAGTGGGACTTGGAGATGACATTGAACTCCTTGGCGGAGCAGGGTGTCCGGAGAACAATAGCGACCCACGTAAACTCTCCCCTGTGACTGTTTAGGACCTGTGAACGAACAACCGACCAACATGTCGTGGAAGCCTCGTTGGACTACAGGGTTCTCAATAAAAACATACCCGGGTGCGCACCCACCATAGCAGCAGTGGTGGATTTAACAGGGAATATCCCCGTGGAGGCGGAAATATTCACTCTATTGGATTTAACTAACGGGTTTTGGTATATTGCACTAAGATGGGAAGACGAATATAAATTTGGCTTCATATTTAAGGGGCAACAGTACACAGGGACGTCCTTCACACAGGGGTTTCACAACAGCCACTCGATTTTCCACCAGTGCATGGCCGATGCCCTGAAGAGTTCTGGCCAGCCCAACCAGCTGATACAGTACGTGGATGACCTACTTCTGTTCTCGGGTAGTACTGAGAATCACGGGTCACTACTGAATGAGCTTTTGACGTTGCTAAAGGAGACAGGGTTTAAGGTGAACCCCAGTAAAGCCCAGATTGGGCGGGAGGGGGTACAGTTTCTCGGACTAACGATTAGGGCAGGGCAGAGGCCGATCGGTGACGCCGGAAGGAGAGCTTTACCGGAGCGACCTGCGCCAAAGGACGTGTCTGGGGTAAGGTATTTTTTGGGAATAACGAGGTGCTATTGGGAGTTCATCAATGGTTACACAGCAAGAGCAGTCCCTTTAGTCTGCTTAGGCTTAGGAAAGAGGTAGAATGGAAATGGGATGAATGATGCCAGGAGGCGTTTACCTGCCTGAAAGTGAACCTCGAAACTGCCCTGCACTGGGAGCAATAAATGGAAATGAGGACTTTTACTTCGAGGCAGCGGCCACCGTGGATAGCGGTGTTTCCCCACGAGTGAAACGACAGGCTGAGACCAGTGGCTTACGTCTCCCGAAACCTGAAAGATGTAGAGACGGCCTACTTAAATTACGAGCGCCACAAATTGGTGACGTACTGGGTCGTGAAACGCTTTCAGTCTTTTACAGCTTCATCTCTCGTGATTTTATTCACCTGTAACGCCCGACACAGTTGTTGCTGGATGGTAGAATAAACGATGGGACAGTGAATATCAATCACATCACCTTGGACATTGTTGCTATCCCAAATGGACCTGAGGGGAAAAAGATTGGCGGAACCAAATCTAGTCCTGAACATGGTCTATCTGGGGACAGACTACATGTGCTCTGTAGAATGGGTATGGGATGTAGATGTGGAGTTCCTTCAGGGGAACATCCGACAGGGAGGGACATATATGTGGATGGATCTAGCTCAGTAACAAACAGAGACCGTCGGACAGGGTGTGGAATATATGACCCCGATGCTGGAGTTATAAAACTCCCCACCACAATGAGTGCAAAGCAGACCGAGCTGGAAGCTGTCGCATATATGGTCATGCATCCCAAAGAATTGCCAACTCCCTACACTATATGCTCAGCTTCGATGATCACCTGTAACCCCTATACCGAATATTTGGCATTATGGGCCCAGCGAAGATTCAAGTCCACAGACCAGAAACCATTGGTAACAGCCCCCTTGCTCTAAACAATATTGAGTGTCACGGGCAGCAGATGGGAATACTATATACAGAAAGTAATTGCGCACTCAAAAACAGAATCTAAATGGATAGGCAACTAGAAGGCGACGAGTTGGCAAGGAAGAGAACCTGGGAGGGAGTGTTTTGGCCCTGGACCCATCAGGACAGATTGCCACTGTAAGAGCAACAGAGGGTGCACTGAAGGTAAATCCGCCCCAGAACGGACCCAGGTCCAAGGCCAAGATGTAGTTCGGAGGCAGTTTCAAGAAAAAGGGAGGGGGGACAATCGAGTGTCCTTTTGGAGCAGCCAATGTAGTGGTTAAGGAAGGCATGCTATTTAAAGGAGAAAGGTCGATCGTGCCCCATCAATACCGGGAGGAATTCATACAGCTAGCCCACGGGGGACCGGGACCTGGAAATGCAGGGCCAGAGGCAACCTGGATGAGACTAGAGGAGACAGGTTTGTGGCCTTATATCACGGAAGAAGGAAGGGAATGCTGCGATAGCGGCTTGGCGTGCGCTGCTAATAGCCCAGATACCCGTCGTAGCAAAGCCCCGCTGGGACGCATTAGAAGTGTAGAAGGGCCCTTGCGATCCATACAGATAGACTTCATTGGGCACTGCCCACCACTAAACCAGGCAACAAATTTGTTTGGTGCTTGTAGACGCATTTTCCAAATGGGTGGAAGCCTTCCCGTGTAGAACAGCCACAGCTTTGGTCACCACTAGGATCCTGGTGAAGGATGTGCTCTCCCGATGGGGTCTGTCTCAGATAGTGGAGTCAGCTCAGTGGAGCCATTTCACAGGACACGTTATGCAAGCCACCCTGAAGCCCTTAGATTAGATTAGAGATACAGCACTGAAACAGGCCCTTCGGCCCACCGAGTCTGTGCCGAACATCAGCCACCCATTTATACTAATCCTACACTAATCCAATATTCCTACCAAACATCCCCACCTGTCCCTATATTTCCCTACCACCTACCTATAATAGTGACAATTTATAATGTCCAATTTACCTATCAACCTGCAAGTCTTCTGGCTTGTGGGAGGAAACCGGAGCACCCGGAGAAAACCCACGCAGACACAGGGAGAACTTGCAAACTCCACACAGGCAGTACCAGGACACAGAGGAAATGGCATGTCGCCCACAACACTCAGTAGTCAGGTATAGTAGAGAGAATGAACGCGACCCTAAAACAATGGCTCAGGAAAGAGATAGGGGAGCACCCAAAGAAGTGGGACGAGGTTCCACATCTAATCCTAATGAACATCAGGGCGAGCCTCTCTAAAAGCACAGGGCAATCTCCATGGGAACTGATGACCAGCAGGGTGATGCAGACCCTGACTCATGAATTGGTGCAAGTCCTTATCGAAAGCCAGACTAGAGAGCTCAACCGGGACAGTTTTGTAAATGATCTTAATGCGACCCTGAGGGAAAGACAATGGGAAGCAGCGAATAATATGATGAGCCAGCATCAGAAGAACAAAATGCTGCTGGAGCAACAATGATTACAGGAATGGAAGGTAGGAGACCAGGGCATGGTGAGAAATTATGCCCAGATAGGAGCATTCAAACTGCTGTATATGGGGCAGTACAGTATTGTGGACAAGGCAAGACAATGGTATGTGTAGTGCGGCTCCCAAAACGGCCAAAATGGGTCCACATTAACCAATTTAAACTGTATGACTTTGATGGAAGGAAGGTTTCACAAACAAGGGACAAGGGTACAATCATGAAACTGATAAATCTGTGTCCATCTCCCATGTTTTAGGATGATGACGACGACCCAGACAGCAGGGCGTTAAGGAGGAGCAGACGGACTTCACGACCCAGCGTGCCCTGGAAGCTTCCTGGCACACCAACCCCCAGCTGCAAGAGATCCCACCCTGACAGACAGGAAGGGGGAGCGCTGTAACTGGGGCACCCCATTTAAATTTGTACATAACCAATGTCTGACCTGTGGAGGGAGGAGCCCTGACACAATTGTGCTATTTTTCTTCTTTTTCGCTTCTCTGTCGAAGCAAATCGGATGCAAGAACACGAGCTGAGACGTACCCTGTGGCTGAGCGTGGGGGCTCCTGGTGGGGGCTGGAAAAACGGATCGGGGCGACACTGAGATATCTTTCACCTATGGTTGTTTGGAGGGAACTGGACCCATTGTAACACAGGGGACAAGACAAGGGACACAGATGGGGCAACCATATTTTCCAATGTGGGAATGTGTCTTTGTTGGTTGGGGTCGAGTTTAATCAAATGCTCCAGTTACACCGGATACCAGTTCGGTGACGTGTCAGTGCCCAAGCCAAGATTAAATATAACAATCAACAAAGTACTGGTGAAAGAGGGAAGATATGTGTGACTGGATAGCTGGGGGAGTATCTCAGTGGGATGGTGGTGGTAAGTGCGGAACACCGAGCGGACTAAGGGTAATGCATTCAGGGACTGGGAATGGTTGTAAAACGACTCTTTGAAACAGGTAAGTGGGATAAATGGGGAGCGAAATTGTGTTGGAACAAATGGCGGAAGAAGGAGCAAGGGATTTTTGGATGTGTGCGGGGATCAGAACATAAATACCGGAAGGGGGCAGCCATTGCTTCCAAATGCCAGTGGCAGGATTCTGGATCCGGACCAGCCTGGACTTAGAGTCTAGACTCTTGCGTGGTCCCAGATCCGCCAAACACCGTCAATGCTATCGAACTGATAGCACATGGAACGCAGGCCCCATCCAGGGTCCAGGCTATAGCAGTCAAGTGTGCCCTGACAACACCAGAACCCAGAAACTGGTTGCTGCTATTTCCAAAGGCAGCACAGGTTTGTAGAAGGCAGAGTGTACTTGACTAATCGAATTGAATTTTTTAATGAAGTAACAGAGAAGGTTGGTGAAGGAAGAGCAATGGATTTTACAAGATTTTGAGAGAGTGTTTGACAAAGTAGCAGATAAAAGTCTGGTTAATAAAACTGAGGCTCATTGAATAGGAGGGCCAGTGTCATCTTGGATGAAAAATTGGTGAAATGTCAGTAACAACGAGTCGTAATAAATGGTTGCTGTTCAGACTGGAATATGGTAGACAGCAGTGTTCCCCAAGAGCCGGTGATGGGACCACCTGCTTCTTTTGATAAATATAAATGACTTGGATATTGGAACACAGAGTACAAATTCAATATTTGCCGAGGGTACAAAACTTGGAGGAGATGCAAACAGTGAGGATGACACCAATCGACTGCAACAGGGCACAGATAGGAGAGCAGAATGGGCAGACAAGTAGCAGATGGAATTTAATACAGGCAAATGTGAGGTGCTGACATATGCTTCCCTTTTGTGCCTTATCCTACCCGGTTTGATCCTTGAAGAAGTTGGCCGAAGTGATTGGGAGAGGCAATATAGACTTAATGGCACAGTTCTAGGGAGTGTGCAGGGACAGAGGGGTACATGTACATACATCTTTGATGGTGGCAGGACATATTGAGAGAGCAGTCAGCAAAGCATGTGACATCTTAGACTTTATAAATGGAGTTGAGTACAAAAGCACGGAAGTTATGCTGAACCTTTACAAAGCTCTGGTTAGGGCACAACTAGAATATTGCCTCCAGTTCTGGTCACCACTCATTTCGAAGGATGTGAGGAGCGTTCAGAGGATCAGAGGAGATGGTAGTTCCAGGGAGGGGAGGGTTTAGCAAAGTGGTTTGGAAGCAGCTGCCTGAAAGTAAATGAGTGTCAGAGCAGTGACAGTTAGTGAGGGTTGAGAACAAATATTTTCCCACAAATACAAACAGGGTGAGACTCCCAAATCTAGAGCCTCTTGGATATCAAGGATCAAACCGGGTAGGATAAGGCACAAAAGGGAAGCATATGTCAGATACCGAGGGCTCAATACCTCAGAAAGCCGAGAGGACTGAAAAAAGTGCAGGGGTGAAATTAAAAAGCAAATTAGTATAGCAAAAAGACAGTCGGAAAATGAGATTACCAAGTGAAAGCAAGGAAAACACAAAGATGCTTTATAAATACATGAAGAGCAAGGGGATAACTAAGGATAGAGTATTAAGAACCACAAAGGGAATGTGCGTGTGGAGGTGGGACATGTGGGAATTGTTCTTCATCAACACTTTGTGCCTGAATTCATAAAAGAACAATGCAGACATTATAGTTACAGAGGAAAATTGTGAAATATCGGATGGGATAAACAGTATGAGAATGAAATATTAAGTTGTTTGGCATCTTTGAAAGTGGATAAACGGTCAGACCTGGATGCCTTGGAATCAGTTCAGATAAGGTTCAATAGGCTGATTCCTGGGATGAAGTGAGTGTCTCATGAGGAATGGTTGCACAGGTTGGGCCTATACTCGTTGGAGTTTAGAGGAATGCGAGGTTCTCTTATTGAAACATACAAAATACTTAAAGGGATCGACAGGGCAGGTGCAGGTAAGATATTTCTCCTGGTTCTGGAGTCTATAACCATGGGTCACAATTACAAAATAAGTGGAAAGCCACTTAGGACAGACAGGGGAAGAAATTTCTTTACTCAGAAGGTTTGAATCTTTGAAAGTCTCTACCCCAGAGGGCTGTGGATGCTCATTCATTGAGTATGTTTAAAGCAGATTCACAGATTTCTAAATAACAATGATATAAAGGGATATGAGGATAGAGTGGGAAAAGGACATTGAAGTGGATGATCAGCCATGGTCATGTTGAATGGCGGAGCAGGCTCGATGGGCTGTATGGCCTACTCCTGTTCCTGTCTCCCCAAGCTGCCGAAATAGTTTCTCCCAAACTCCCCCATCAGTTCCCCTTAATATCTCAACAACTTTGATCAAATCACCTTGATCCTCCTGAATTCCATGGAATACATCCCGAGTTTGAAAAAATCACCTCGTAGTGTAACCCTTGGAGTCCAGTTATCATTCTGGTAAATCTATACTGCACTCAAATAGATATGAACCTCCCAAGTCTGTTTGGACCGCCAGTGTTTCTAGTTTTCCACAGTTTATAAAGTATTCTGTTCTCGTCTCTGAATTCCAGTCTCTCGCTCTCTGTTACCCTCTGAATCCCAAACTCTCGCTCTCTGTTACCCTCTGAATCCCAGACTCTCGCTCTCTGTTACCCACTGAATCCCAGTTTTTTTTTGCTGACATTGAAATCTATCTACCACAGTTTTGCTTAATATTAAGATATTAATTTTTTTTAATAATTTGATGCTTCCATCTGCACTGCTTACAACGCTGCCTATTTTTGTGACATTGGCAAAGTTGTGTACGTGGCATTACGTTTTGTTTTAGAAGAAACAGAATTCAAATTCACAACAGCCCAGTGTAGAATTTGAACTCCTGCTTTATCAAGCATCAGTTCAGGCTCTCAGATTAAAGCCCACAAACAGAGATTCATTTCCCTACTGCTGTTGTCTGCCTGTCTCAGGTTTTGTAATATTGTTCCCTTCTCATATTCTTCCATGTGTCTGAAGTCTTTGAAGTTTGTCAGACATTGGTAGACTACTTCATGTGGTGTTCTGTAAATACCTTCAATTCTGTGTATCTGCAGGTCACACAAATCAATTTCTCACCTTATCACATCAACCAAAGCCTGCAGGTTCATTCAAACACCCCGATTTGCTCGCTCTGCAAAATAACTAACACTTCCACAATGCAGGAATGTCTGAATGGAAACAGCTTTTGACGCATTTCCCAACACGTTGGTTAACACCTTTCAGCATGAAGCTAGATTCAACTGACAGATTCCGAGCCCCAAATTAAATCTTTAAGATATAAATAAGTGACACAAATGAAATCCCAGATCTCACTGTCCCTGCACACATTTTAACAGTATACCATTTCGTTTATATCGCTTTTCCTCAGACTTCCTTCCAAAATGCATCATTTTACATTTCATAGCATTGACGTTTATCTGCCATGTGTCTGATCATTTCACCAGACTGCCTCTATCCTCCTGAAGTCTACTATTATTCCGTTCCCTGTGTATTGCATTGCAGATGGCACGATGTTGAAGTTATGCCCTGTAAACCCAAGTCCAAGTCATTAATATATATCAAAAAGATCAGTGGTCCTAATCCAAACCCCTGGGGAATACCACTGTACTACAATGTACACTGTATACAGTGAGTACATAAGAAGGGAGGTTATGCTGAACATTTATAAAGCTCTGGTTAGGTAACAGAGAGGGAGAGGCTGGAATTCTGGCAGGAACAGAGAGGGAGAGACTGGGATTCAGAGGGTAACAGAGAGGGAGAGAGTGAGATCCAGAGAGTAACAGAGAGGGAGATACCGGGATTCTTAAAGTGACATAGAGAGAGACTGGGATTCAAAGAGTAAGAGAGGGAGAGACTGGGATTCCGAATCTATCAGAAGGAGAGACTGGGATTCAGAAGGTAACAGAGAGAGAAATAGAGATGAAGAAAGATGATGGGAGAGAGAGACACAGTTTTGTGCTCGTAACACATGGATAAAGAGGAACCAAAATGTGAAATGGGGCTTGAGAGAGTTACAGACAGAGGACGGAGAGATAGAGATGGAGAGATTACCAGCAAAAGTAATTCTCCAGCACTCTCGTTATGCTTAACTCTCCTTTTTTTCTGTAATTCTCTCTCCATCTGTATATCTCCCTCTCTCCTGATGTTTCACAGGAGAGGGAGACAGAGCAGGAGATAATAAGAGTCAGGGAGAGCGACAGCAGGAGATAGAGAGAGTGAGGGAGAGAGAGTGGAAGGAATTGTACTCTATCGAACACATGCTGAACCTGCTCTGGGAGTGTATAATGGGGCATGTTAATCTGTCGTGCCCAGTCCTTTACCACGCTGTGAAGAGGTTTACACAGCAGGTAAAACAGAACCAGTCACTCTTGTCTGCTGTTCTAGGGCCCGTATGCATCTCATATGATCCAATGGATCTGATGATGAGGCGAGTGTAACTGCCCTTAACCTCAAGGCAGCATTTGACTGATTGTGGCATCATAGAGCCTGAGTAGTGTTGACGTCAGTGGAAATCAGGGGAATAACTCTCCACTGGCTGGAATCATACCGAGCACAAAGGAAGATAATTGTGGTTGTTGGAGGTCAATCATCTCAGTCCGAGGACATCACTGCAGGAGTTCCTCAGAGTAGTGTCCTCGGCCCAGCCACCTTCAGCTGCTTCCTCAATGACCTTCCCTCCATCGTAAGATCAGAAGCGGGGATGTTCAATGATTTTTGCCTAGTGTTCAGTTCCATTCGCACCTCCTCAGGTAATGAAATCCCAGTATAAAATGCTGGAAATAATGAGCGGGCCTGGCAGCATCTTTGGAGAGAGAAACAGAGTTAGTAATTCAGCTCGAGGGTTTCCAGATTTTCAGCATCCACAGTGTTTTGCCTCAGATAATGAAACAATCCATAGCCACATGCACCAAGACCCGGACTACAGTCAGGCTTGGGACGACCAGTGGTAAGTAACATTCATGTCACACAAGTGCCAGGCAATGACCATCTGCAACAAGGGAGAATCCATCAACACACCCACCCCACACCCCCCGCCCCACACCCCGGCTTTCAAAGCATTATCCCATGCTGAATCCCCCAGCGTAAACATCCTGGGGAAACATTGAAATCAAACTTAACGGAACAAATCAGATCAATATAAAAGCAACATACTATGATGCTGGAAATCTGAAATAAAAACAAGAAATGCCGGAGCCACTCAGCAGGTCTGTCAACATCTGTGGAAAGAGAAGCAGAGTTAACGTTTCGTGTCAGTGACTCTTCTTCAGAACGAGCAAATATTAGAAATGTTAAATGTTATAAGCAAGTGAGGCGGGGCTGGGGCAAGAGATAACAAAGGAGAAGTTGTAGATTGGACAAGACCACATAGCTGACCAAAAGGTCATGGAGTAAAGGCAAAAATATGTTAATAGTGTGTTGAAAGACAAAGCATTAGTACAAATAGGGTGTTAACGGGCTGAAGGTTGAACAGCAGCAAGTACAAACATGAAAAGAAACAGTGGGCAAGCAAACTGAACAAACTAAGATGAAATGAAATAAGCAGAAAAAAGGTTGTAAAAAATGTAAAACAGAAAAAAAGAAGAAAAGAAAAAATAACTAAAAATAAAAGTAAAATGCGGGGCCCGACATGCTCTGAAATAATTGAACTCAATGTTCAGTCCGGCCATCTCTGTCCTGGGATAGCTGCAGTGTTCCAGTGAACATCAAGGCAAGCTCAAGGAACAGCATCTCATTTTCCGATTAGGCACACTACATCCTGCCGGACTGAACATTGAGTTCAATAATTTCAGAGCATGACGGGTCCCTCATTTTATTTTTATTTTTTGTTAATTTTTCCTTTCTTCCTTTTTACACTTTTACAACCTGTTTTATGTTTATTTCATTTCATATTAGTTTGTTCAGTTTGCTGACCCGCTGTTTTTTTTTTCAAGTTTGCACTTGCTGCTGTTCAACCTTCAGTCCGTTAACATCCTATTTGTACGAATGCTTTGTCTTTCAACACACCATTGACATATTGTTTGCCTTTTCACCGTGACCTTTTGGTCAGCTATGTGGCCTTGTCCAATCTACACCTTCTCCTTTGTTATCTCTTGTCTCGCCCCCGCCTCATTTGCTTCTAACCTTTGATATTTCTAATATTTGCTGGTTCCGAATAAGGGTCACGGACACGAAACGTTAACTCTGCTTCTCTTTCCACAGATGCTGACAGACCTGCTGAGTGGTCCCAGCATTTCTTGTTTTTGAATCACATCAATAGTTGTTTCACAATCTCTCTGAGACAGAGAGCCATAGATTAAGAATGTCAGGGGACATTAACAGAACAGCAGTAAAGTGTTCCAACCGTGGTTAACGATAGGAATCACGGATTATATTAGAGCAAAGGAAGAGGCCGGTAAAGTTACTCCCACTGACTTTAATACAGTGTCAGCGCCTCTGTACATACAGCACATAATGGGTACAAGGGAATGATTCACTCCTGTCTCTTACTGTGTGTCTCAGTGTATCCATGTTTGTGTCTCTGTCACGTTTAAAGCACTAACAGTACATTAGTGAGGAGTCAGTCTCTGATATAATTGTCCCAGTGCTGAGGTAACTAAAAATGGCCACCGTGAACAGACCTCAAATGGCCGAAGGTTGTTTGCGGATATCCACAGATGTTCGGAGAGAGGAGGGAGAGAGAGAGACAGACAGAAAGAGGCAAAGAGGGAGACACAGACCAAGAGGGTAACCTAGACAGAGAGAGTGATAGCAGTATATTTTTCGTGGAACATATGAAGAGAAGGAGCCCATTTCGCCTCTCAACCATATCCTGTCATTCAAAGAGATCATGGTTGATCTGTGATCTAACTCTATATACACGTCTTGGCCCCATATCTCTTAATACCTTTTTTTAAAAAAAAACAAAAAATCCATCAATCTCAGATTTAACAATTGACAAGTGTCTCAGCATCAACTGCGGTTTGTGAAAGAGAGTTCCAAACTGATACCACACCTGGTGTGTTGGTGTGTTTCTTCATTTCACTCCTGAAAGCTTTTAGACTATGTTTAGATTTTTAGACTATGCCCAAAAGTCATAGACTCCGAAGCCAGTGGGAATAGTTTCTCTCTGTCTACTCTTTTAGTTTCCCTTATTATCTTGAAAGCTTTCATCAAATCATCCCTTAGTCTGCTAAATTCCAGGGTAAAGCTCCATCTACTCTGTCCCCTTAAACACTCCCAAGCAAAGCACAGTGTGGGTTTCGACACAGAGTATATTTCACTCACCACTGTCCCATCACCCACTCCCAGGGGAGGGGCAGCATGCGGTAAGTTACAGAGTAAAGACAGGGCCTATTGTATTATAAACAGAGAAATGGCCTTGCGCAGTACAAACTGAGACTGGGTGAAACGTAGCATAAGCAGAGACACACACATAGACACAGGGACACAAACACAGAGGCACATACACAGACACACACACAGACACACACACAGACACACACGAGCACACACACACACACTCACAGACACGCAGACAAACATGGACACAGACAAACATACACACATATACAAGCACACGGAGACTGCACAATTCACACATCAGTAAAAATCGAAAAAAGAACCATCATAAAATATCCCCATGTTCTGTCCAATCCCGTGTTGGGCGTTTTATGTTCTTGTGTGTTCCATTTTACCAGACTGCCTCTATCCTCCTGAAGTCTGCTACTGGTCCCTTCCCTGTTTATTACATTGCAGATGACATAAACATTGACAAACATTGAAGTTACGCCCTGTAAATCTGTGTCCAAGTCATTAGTATATATCAAAAAGAGCAGTGTTCCGATTATGATCCTCCACTGTATACCTCCCTCCAGTTTGAAACAACCATTGTCCACTCTCCCAGCCAATGTCGTATCCACTCATCCACCGTCCCTTTAATCCTTGGGACACCAATATTGCTAACTAGTCAATTAGGAGGCACGATTAAGTCCTCGCCATCAGGACACTGGTCCCAGACTTCCCTATTTGCTCTTCCCCAATCAAAATTCCCCGGACAGGTACAGCATGGATTCGATACAAAGTAATTCTCATTCGACACTGTCCCATCCAACACTCCCAGGGCAGGAACATCATGGGATGGATACAGAATAAAGCTCGATTTGCACTGTTCCATCAAACATTCACAGGACAGATCCAGCACGAGTTACATACAGAGTAAAGCTCCCTCTACACTGTCTTCATCAAACACTCTCAGGACAGGTTAAATACAGAGTTAAGCAACCTCTACGCTTTCCCCATCAAACGCTCGCATGGAGGAACATCATGCGGTATATATAGAGTGAATCTCGCTCTACACTGTCCGAAACAGACAGAGAAACAGACAGAAAGAGAGAAACGGAGAGACACAAACAGACAGGGTGACTGACAGAGAAACGCGCACATTTAACATTGGACAGAGGAAGAGGAGGAGGCAATTTAACCCCTCAACCCTGGTCCAGCATTCAATGAGATCAGGGCTAATCTGTGATCTAACTAACACCATCATTCCGCCTTTGCCCCTTATGTCTTCATACATTTGGTTAACAAGAATCTATCAATCCTAGATTTAAAAATTAACAATTAAGCCAGCTCGAATTGCCGTTTGCAGAAGGGAGTTCCAAAATAGCAAATAAGTACAAAGGAATGATTGGGCAGGCTGGGGCTGTTTTCTTTGGAACAGACGAGGCTGAGAGGAGATTGAGTTGACGTGTATAAAATTATGAGGGGCCTCGATAGACTAGATAGGAAGGGCATATTTCCCTTAGCACAGAGGGCCACTGGTGGGGACACAGATTTCAAAAATCACACAACCAAAATCATGAGTGTGTGATGGCTCCTACAGTGCAATAGCTTGCTGGATGTGTAAAGTGGAGGATATTCCCTCTGGATTCTCCCGATGTTTCTCTCTCCATGCCTATGTCTTCTATGTTGGTGCACATAGCAGCAAAGGATTACATCAAATTAATATATCTTACATTCTCGTTTTCAATCCACCCCAACAATCTCTCTCTCTCCAACCTTGTCCGCTCTCTCCTACACTCTCTCCTACAGCCCGCTCTCCCTGCCTACGCATCTAGCCCTCTCTCCATCTGTCAGAGAGAGTTAGAGAGAGGAAGCCAGACAGAGAATGTTGAATGACTGTACTCTGTTCCTAAGCTGTGCCGAACCTGCTCTGTGCATGATGAGCTGCATTAATCAGCCGTATACAGTCCGGTATTAAGCTGAGACTAAGCAGAGCGTGTTCAGTACATAACGGATCAAAGGGAACGAGTTACTCCTGTCAGCTACTGGGAAGAGAGACTGACTTTAATATCAAGCGTTTGACCGAGTGTGGCATTGAGCAGCCCGAGTAAAATTGAAGTCAGTGGTAATCCATTGTTTGGAATCATACTGAGCACAAGGAAAAATGGCTGTGGTTGTTGGAGATCAATCATCTCAGTCCCAGGCCATCACTACAGGAGTTCCTCAGGGTAGTGTCTGAGGCTGAACCATCTTCAGCTGCTTTCTCAATAACCTGCACTCCATCGTAAGGTCAGAAGTGGGGATGTTCACTGACGATTGCACAGTGTTCAGTTCCATTCATGCCTCCTCAAATACTGAAATCCCAGCAGAAAATGCTGGAAATAATGAGCAGGTCAGGCAACATCTGTGGAGAGAGAAACTGAGCTGGTGATTCAGCTCGATGGTTTCCAGATTTCCAGCATCCACAATATTTTGCCTCAGATAATGAAGCAATCCATAGCCACATGGACCAAGCCCCGGACAACATTCAGGCGTGGGCCGACCAGTGGTAAGTAACATACACGTCACGCATGTGCAAGGCAATGACCATCTGCAACAAGAAAGAATCCAACCACCTCCCCTTGGCATTCAAAGCATTATCCATTCCGGAATCCCCCAGCATCAACATCGCGGGGAAATATTACCATCAAACTTAACAGAGCAAATCCCATCAATAGCTTTTTTCACCCAGCGGCTGGTGGGTGTCTGGAACTCACTGCCTGAAAGGATGGTAAAGGCAGAAATCCTCATCACATTTAAAACAATCTCTGGCACATGTACTTGAAGGAGTAACATCTCCATGTTTAAAATGGGTAAGGAATAACTCTCCTCGTCTGCACTGTCGCATCGAACACTCTCAGAGAAGGGACAGCACGGGTTAGATACAAAGTACATCTCCCTCTACACTGCTCCATGAAATACTTCCAGGGCAGGGAAGGCACGGGGTTCGATACAGAGCAAATGTCCATCTATCTATACCACCCTTCCTGTCGCCCTATCTCTCACGATCTACAACGTCATGTGTCTATCTCGCTTTCTCCCTCTCCCCATCTGGAGAGTAAGACGGAGAGATTGGAATAGAGATGATACAGAAGGAGGAAGAGATGGAGAGAAAAAAGGGGAGAGATGAACAGAGAATGGAAATCGGAATTGATAGAGTGAAAGAGAGGGGAACAGAGAGACAAAGATGGAGAGAGATTCCCAGCAAGATTCCCTACCTATCCGTTACTCGCTCTCCATCTATATTTGTGACTCTGTCAGGATATTTCACACTCCATGCCTATCTCTTCTATGTCTGTGTACACAGGAATAAAATGTACATGAAAGAAGGATTATATTTTGCATTTGCTCTTTCAAACGCTCCTAGCAATCGATCTCTCTACCTCCAACGTTATCTCTCTGTTTCTGAACAGAGGGACTTTGGAGTGTCTGTTCACAGATCCCTGAAGCTAAGAGGACAGCTAGATTAGTTGGTTAAGAAGGCATATTGGACACATTCCTTTATTGGCCGATGTATAGAATATAAGATCAGGGAGGTTATGCTAGAACTGTATAAAACACTAGTTAGACCACAGGTAGAGTACTGTGTACAGTTCTGGTCAAGACATTGCAAGAAGGAGGTGATCACACTCGAGAGGGTACAGAGGAGATTTACAGAGGATGTTGTTGCGACTGTAGAATTTTAACTATGAGGAAAGATTGGACGGCTGGAATTGTTTTCCTAGCAACAGAGGAGGATGAGGGGAGATTTAATTGAGGTGTTTAAAATGATGATGGGCTTACATAGAGCGGCTAGTAAGGACCCATTTCCCTTACCAGTGGAGCCAATAGCTAGGGACATAGATTTCAAGATTTCCATACATATAATGAAGGTGTGATGGCTCCCACATAAGAATAATTTGCTGGATGTTTACAATGGAGCGTTTTCCTTATGGATCATCAGAACTGCACGGCTGGATCCCAACTTCATCCACATTTCTCCCTCCGTACCAATATTTCACTCTTAGACACCTATGAAGATCCTAAAGAAAGAACCAACTATTAAAATCAGTCAAAGAATTTGAGTAAAATCGAGACAAGACAGATGAAAGCTTTCTGTATGCAATAAGAAGTGAAATGTTTGAACAACGTCGTTATGAGAGAGGCCTGGCCTGCTAACTCTAACCATAATCCTAATCCTAACTCACAATATAACACGAGTCCATACCCTTACGCTAAACCTAAACATAACCTTAACACTAAATCTAACGCTACGGAAAAACCTTATGACAACATTAGCTCTAACCCTAACGCTAACTGAAACTTTAAGCATACCCATAACACTAACTATACTCGTAATGTAACCCTAACCCAAAATGCAAACCGAAACCAAACCTTATCATAACTATAACTGAAACTCGAACCATCACCTAAGCCTAAACTAATCCTCATCCTAACCCTAACTGTAAACATAAAACTAGCCCTAAGACAAACACCAATATCAATTCGTATCATAAACCGAGGACTAGCTGTAACCTTGGCCCTAACTCTAAACCTACACCTAACTGTAACCCTAACGCTAAATCTTACCATAAATTTAGCTGTATCCATAAATCTTACCCTAACCTAAATCTAGCATTGATCCTAACTGTAAGAATAACTCCAACCAAAGCCCTAATTTCAAACTAACTCTCATTCTAAATGCCAAGTTCCAGACTAGCGTGAATGGAACGTAATGCTAACCCTGGTCTGGTAAAAGCTGACCATAAGCTGAATATTGACCCTTCACTCACTCCTGAAGATCTGTGAACGAGGGCCATTAATACCCTTGAGCCACAAATTTAACTCTCTTAATTACCCGCTGTCAATTTCCTCGTACTCAGACGTAATGCAGAAATCATTAGCTTCGGTCATTTACAGCACAGGAATACATTCGGACAAAAGAGTCCATGATGGCTTTCTATGGAGCTGTCGAAATGCTCCTACTGCCCCGCTCAATCTTCATAGCTTTGCAAGTTTAGTTCCTTCAAGTGGCCACCCAATTTCCTTTGATGTCATTGTCTTTGTTTCCACCCCATCTGTGGGAAATGAGTTCCAGGTTATTATCATGCACTGTTCTGCACAAAATTTCACCTTTCAAAGTGATCATCACTCATTCTTCTAAACTCTAGAGCAGGCTTGTCCAACATACGGCCTGTGATCCAGGATCCGATAAACTGAATGAGGGGATTCCTCATCCTTGCCAGGGGTCGATGAATGGTAATTTCAGGGATATGAAATTTCCCAATGGCTTCTCCTTGCAAACCAGCTTTTTATAAAAGAAAAGTCACAAGTAATTTTCGTAGCTGACAGATCCTTCGATCGGGAAGAGCACTTTCCCCACATTGTACAGATTCGGGGTTTTCCGGTGGGTTTGGACTTTTTAAAAGCCTGCCAGAAAAGCCAGAATTGTCCGAAATTGAGAAACCGCTGTTCCAAATTTCAAACGGGCCAGCCCTGAAAACTGACAGCTCACTTGAAAAAAACTGACCAACATCTGCTGAGCGTTCTTGCTCTCTGAAACTGTCAGAGGGAGAAAGCTGGAGACAGAGAGAGAGAGAGAAAGAAAGAGAGAGAAGCGAGGACACAGGGAGAGGGGGCATAAAGGGAGGTAGTGCGAGAGAGATAGAGAAAGGGGAAAGAGAGAGGGGGTAAAGACAAAGGGGGCAGAGAGAGAAGGATGGGAGAGGGGATGGGGAAAAGGGGACTGAGAGAGGGGGGAGAGAGAGAACGGGGTTCAAAGAACGCCAGTAGGGGCAGAGAGAAAGGGGAACAGAGGGAGAGAAGGTGGGAGAATGAGGCAGAAAGGCGAACACAGAGAGAGGGGGGGAGACAAAGGGATAGAGAGAGAGAGAGGGTGGGAGACAGAGAGAAGGAAACACGGACATTGAGAGGAGGACAGTGAGCAAGAGTGGGGAAAGAGACACCTATCGTTCTCTGTTTCTGTATACAGGAGTGAATTATTACATTAAATTAATATATCTTATATTCACCCTTTCAATTCACCCGAACAAACTCTGTCTCTCCAACCTGGTCCCTCTCCACAGCCCTCTCTCTTTGCACATCTAACCCTCTGTCCCTCTGTCTCTCTCCTGGTGTCAAAGATAGCAGGATGGAGAGATTGAGAGAGGAGGATAGAGAGAGACACAGTGAACAACCCCAGCTTCTCCAATCTATCCACGTAACTGAAGTCTCTCATCCCTCGAACCTTGCTCATGAATCTTTTCTGCACCCTCTCTAATGCCCCAACATCTTTCCAAAAGTGTGGTGTCTAGATTTGGACAACACCCTAGTTGATGTGAAACCAGTCTTTTACATAGGTCCATCATATCTTCCTTGCTTTTTCATTCTATATCTCTAAATACAAATCGCAGGACCCCATATGCCTTTTAACGACTTTCTCAACCTGCCCTGACAACTTCATTGACTGGTGCCCAAATACCCCACACATCTGTTCGTTTCTGCACCCCTGTTAGAATTGTATTCTTTAATTCAGATTGCCTCTCCTCCTCTTCCTGCATGTGGAGGTGGAAAATGTCGGCGGTTCTCAATGAAGACATTGCATCTGTCTTCACAAAAGAGGGGACGACACAGATATTGTAGTCAAGGCGAAGGAGTTTGAAATATTGTATGGGATAAGCATATTGATAGGAAATATTAAGGAGTTTAGCATCTTTCAAAGCAGATAGAGATGGTGAGAGGGGTAGTAACTGCAGTATGACATGGACACCAGCAGATGGAGATAGTGAAAGGGAGAAATTAACTGCAGTGAGACAAGGACACCAGCAGATGGAGATACTGAGGGGGGCAGTGATTGCAGTAAGACAGGGACACCAGCAGATGGAGGTGGGAAGAAAGGGAACAGTAACTGCAGTGAAACAGGGACACCAGCAGATGCAGATGCTGCGCCATTGCAGGTGTGAGATTCTGTCTAACTCAGAGTTTGAAAGTTTCCAAAAGTTTGAGTTCACATTCTGTAAGTTTATAAACATAGAAAACAGGAGCAGGAGTAGGCCATTTGGCCATTCTAACCTCCTCCGCCATTCATTATGATCATGGCTGATCATGCGACTCAGTAACGTGTTCTGGATATCGCCCTGTACCCTTTGTCCCTTTAGACCCAAGAGATATATCTAACTCCTTTTTGACAACATAAAATGTTTTGGCCTCAACTGATTTCTTTGGTAGCGAATCCCCCAGGCTCACCAGTCTCTGGGTGAAAACATTTCTCCTCATCTCATTCCTGAAACGTTTACCCAGGATCCTTAGACTATGACCCTGATTCTGGACTTCCCCACCACGGGGAATATCCTTTCTGTATCTACGCTGTCAAGTCCTGCTAGAATGTTATAGGTTTCGATGAGATCCCCCCTCACTCTCCTGAACTCCAGCGAATATAATCCTAACCGACTCAATCTCTCCTCATACGTCAGTCCCGCCATCCCAAGAATCGGCCTGGTAAACCTTCGCTGCACTCCAGCTATAGCAAGAACATCTGTCCTCAGATAAGGAGACCAAAACTGCACGCAATATTCCAGGTGTGGCCTTACCAAGGCCCTGTATAATTGCAGCAAGACAGCTCTGCTTCTGTACTCGAAACGTCTCGCTATGAAGGCCCACAAGTCGGAATCTTTAGGATTTGGAATGCATTGTTTGATAAGGTGGGGGTTACATATTCAATAAAACCATCAAAGGGGGACTTGAACTGAAAACACTTTCAGAGCTTTTGGATATGAGCGGGGTGAGACTAAGTGAATTGCTGTTTGAAAGATCCAGTATAGACTCGATGTACCGAATGACGTTCTTCACTACCGTACTATTCAATCATTCTATAAATCCTCCTGCACGCATCTTTATTAATTTTCCTATCCATTCCAAAGCTATTTGAAGTGATGCACGAGAGACTTGTGACCCACATTGAATCACCTGGGATTAAAGTGCAAATAGATAAGAGACAGATAACGGGGAACATTGGAGAATCGTTCTTTCTCTGTACTGGATGGAAATACATTGTGGTGTTCCCCAGGATCAGTGTAGCAAATAATTATTTGTTGATATATCTTCATAGCATATGCTTGTTTATACAGGGAATCATAACAAAGCTTTCAGATGTCACGAATGTCGGAGATTATAGCTAAATGATAGGACAGTAACTTACTTCAGGAGGACAAAAGCTGTCTGGTGCATTGGGCAGACACCTGCCGCATGCAATTTAACGCTGAGAATTATGAAGTAATACATTTTGGTAGAAAGTATGTGGAAAGGCAATATGAAACCAAACAGTGCCTTTTTAATGTGCGTACAGGAAACAGAAAACCCTGAGGTCTTTGCACACAGATCTTTGACACGGGAAGACAATTTGGGAAGGCTGTGAAAAATGATACAGTGTTCTTGGCTATACAAACAGGCATGGAGTAACAAAAGCCAGGAAGTAATGCTGATTTGTTATACATCTTTGGAAAGGTCCACCTGATATTTATCCAATTCTGAGAACGACACTTTGGCAAAAATGTCAAGGACTTGGTGAACTGGCAGAGGGGCTTTATTTGAATGGTAGTAGAGTTCCCAGGTATTAGATGTGTGGAAGGATTGAAAAAGCTGGGATTGTTCTCTTTCAGGCAATGAAGGTTAATGGGAGCTACAACATAAAGGTTCAAAATGATGAAGGGATTTGACAAGGTAACTAAAGCAAAACTGTTTCCAGTGTGGAATGTATAATATTAAGCAGGCGCTGATTTAAGATAATTGAAAAGTACCAGAGCCAGAATGAGAAGAATTTTCTTGCGCGTGATCTGAAATTCATTGTCCAAAAACATGGTGGAAACAGATTCAATAATATATCTCGAAATGGAGCTTGACAATTAAGAGTAAAGAAAAGAGTGCAGGAGTCTTGGGAAAGAGGAAGGAGTGGAATTAATTAGACAGCTCTTTCAAAGAGACAGCACTGACACAATGGGCCGAAATGTCTCCTTCATTGCTACCTCAATTTCTGATTCCATGAACAACAGACTGATAGTGATGAGCGAGAGAGTGAGAGACAGGGAGATAGTAGTAACATAAGACAGAGACATACAGAACGACATGTTGATGTTGCCTTTTGGCATCGGGATCGCTACTCACAATCTGCACGAGACTGTTCCTATTCAGGCAAGTGTCATAACATTTTTGCTGAATTTTCATTTCCATGAATTCTACATGCCGTTCAGCGTGACCAGCATAGCTCAACAGGAGACATGATTGCGAGGCTATCCCATGTATCAGCCAACCTTCAGCTCTTAAAGGTAGTCAATCCAACTTAAATAGAAGCTGCACTGACTCACATGATGCTAATGCGGCTGACTTTGAATAAGGTAATTGGAGAAACGACAAATGGAACACTGAGGCAGAGAGAAAAACGGACCAACTCCCCGCGCTGGTTTATGCATCGGCGGTGACGTTCTTCGACATGGAGGTTGACAGGAGGCAAGAGGCCATGTATCTGTGGAGGTGTGTGGGGCACGGGGGTGGGCGGGGGGAATGCTGGTAGGTGGGTGGTGGGCGCATACGCTCATGGAACGTCCTTCGAAGGCAATGGGAGGAGGTGGCCAAGAAGGTCAATGCTACAACGTTGCCCCGCGGACCTGACAGCAATGACACAAGATGTTTACTGAGCGCAATGGGTGGTCAATGGCAGTCAATTCATCTCCACATGGCATCTCCTAAAACCCGACATCATCAACATTTCACACTGCTTAATACACCAAACCCCCATCACTCCTCCATCGGCACTCCTTTGCATTCAGGAACCTAACATTCACATAATCCACATTTCCCTCACACACATTCCAATGATGTTGGCTTACATCCACTTTTCCTTACCTCCACAACCTCCAGCTATTCAGCTATGACATGCACATCACCCACACAAACACAACACAATCACTGACATTCCAGACTCTCCTTTGCAGGAGAAGTTGTTCCATAATCGTTGGGAGCAGCAGACAACCGGTGGGAGCAAGTCATAATCCAACCTCTGACGCAAGGGAGGAAATGGCTCACTTCATCAGGGGGGCAGCTGCCACAGAACCCATTGCATCTGGCGTCTTTGAACGATATGTTCCTGCCTTATGCCCCTCCTCACATTACTCTCATCCTGATGCCTGGAATGATCTGCAAGCTGCAGATGGTGGGCCCAACAATCTCTTTCTTTCCACCTCACCCAAATTCGTTCACCACAACCATCCCCTTCAGATTTTTTGCTTTCCAGTAATACTGCAAAATTGCCAGGTTATCAGCCACAGCAATTCGAAGAGACAGAGATCAAAAGTATAGCTTTGATGATGATGCCCCGGTAGTTGGTCTGACCCTCGCAGCCCAAAACGCAAATTCTTTCACTGCCTGTACCTTACTGGCAAGTATATCTGTGTCATCAGCAGGTTAAAAAAATCATTGAGCGCAAGTGGCAGCCAGGCCAGGGGAAACAGATAGTTCATATGGCTACCTATCAGAGTGTTTGGCTGCAAATGGGTTATGATAAACTGGACTCAGATGAGAACTTCGGTTTGGCAGCATAAAGGAGATAGCTAATTGCATTCACATTGCGACGCTTTGTGATTGAGCAGGCCTGCCCAGCAGAGGTTTGTCAGTGTGAAGCCGAATAGAAGAGTCTGGCTTCAATGTGGCAGAGGGCATTGTGCAGAGGTTGGAGACCATTCCTTCCCCTATGGAGCTGATCGCTAACTCCATCACAGAACTAGTCGTACAGCAACTGGTCACCGTTGCGTCAGCCTTCACTGTAGCACAGGCAGCAGACATCAAACTTCTCAGTTCTGCAGTGGAAAATCAATGGATGTCATGTGATCCATGCTTGCTTTCTTGCATGCACAGACGGCTACCATCATGCCTACAGATTTCAGTGCTCAAAGGGAGTTGCAGGTTCTCGCAGCAGTCCAGTGGCTTGTGCTTCAACAGATTACTAGGTTTGTTGAGTGTTACTCCATGGGACAAAAACTGAGTTGGTGGAGCACGTATTTGTTATCTTCTCTCAGGATTATATTATTTGTTCTCTCTCCACTGCCATTCCGTCAGTGCCCTTGCTGTTGCCCAGCAGCCAACCAAGACTTCTGTGGTCCACTTCCATTTGGTGCAGTCCCAATCCTGGTCCTCAATCGCAAGAGATGATTGAGGGCATCCTGCAAGTCTATCTGCAGTCTCCCCCAGAGATAGAGGTACTGGTGGAGAATAGTGAATGCATGGTGGTAAAGGTAAATGTTTCTAGGGGAATGGAGGTGACCGCCGAAATCCTGGTGGCAATGTCTATGTCCTCAGGATACCGAAGATATGAAGGGCACAGCAGAACACTACGAACCAGGACACCTGCTCCAGCGTGCACTGGAGAGCTCCCTTCCAGCGGTTCAGGGATTGGTATCATTGCTTACTCATGCCCGTGGCAGGCTGCATGATGCATCTGCTGGCTCTATTGCTCTTGTTATACACATGTTGTGCTGAATTTAACCAGCCCCTCGACGCTGCACGAGGACTCTCGGGCCGGTCCACCTGCCCCCGCAACGAGGAGAAGGGCCCACCACATATTACCGATGGCAGCAGGACCTTGGTGCAGCGCCGCCCCCCCAGCCCCACCTTCTGCAGCCAGGCGGCGGGCTCTTCATCTCCATATTAAAATAAGACCTAATGAAATGCAAATGTAACCACCTTCAAGCGGAGGCCGTCCCACTCCGATATTTCCTCACTGTTCGTGCTTCGGCCCCTTTGGAGGCGGCCACTGTGCCCACTCTATTTAAGTGAGTCTCGGACGTGCAGAACAGAGCCAAGTTCATGGCACCGTGGCTGGATAAGCAGTACATGGGCAGGGGTGAGGGGGATGGGGGCTGGTGACAGGATGACGGTTGGGAAAGCAATGGTGCCAGGAGATTCTATAGTTTGAGGAAGGGACAGGTTGCAGAAGGAATCCGGGATGGCATTTTGCCGCCCACGTGCCAGTGGCAATGATTGCACTGATCAGCTATGGTACACGCCAAGAGGGGGAGATGAACTGCCAGTGGTCGTGGTGAATAAAGATACCAATGGCATAGTTAGAATAAGTAACGATATTGGGCAAGCAGAATTTAGGAAGCCAGGAAAGAAACAATCAATTAGGACATCGGAGGGAGCAATTTATTCTCCCATTGGTACACACTACTGAGTATAGAGCAAACTAATGCATGGCTGGAGGGCTGGGGCAGGATTTAGGGACCTGCAATGTTGTAATCAGTTCTGGGGAAATGAGACCTGCACAGAGCAGACGGAATGCACTGGAACAGAGTAGGGACCGAAAACCTGCAGGGTACTTTACTAGTGTTCCTGGGGAGGATTCAAACTAAACTGCTCTGCGCGGGCACCATGATCTAACTTGTGAGAAGTACAACAATTTTCACAGAGAATTTGGAGAGAATGATAGCAATGACCAAAGAAATTATATGGTATTAGGTGGGGTCAGTGTAATAGTGAAAGTGATAACGTCTAGATTAGGGATGTTGTTTTTGTAAGTAAACACACAGAGTGTGATGAATAAGGTCGGTGAGCTGCAGGCACATGTAGCCACACGGAAGTATGCTGTTATGATGATAACAGAAACCTCGCTCAGAAAAGGGCAGGACTGAATACTCAATATTCTTGGATACAATGTGCTCAGGAAAGGTTGGGAGGACATAAAGGAGGGGGGGGGGGGGTGAGCGGTGAGAGGGTACATTGAGGAAATATTAGAGAGCTCGAGAAAGAATATTTCATAAATGGCTCAAAAGCAAAATCTATTTGGTTGGAGCTGAGAAATAATAGAGGTATCATGGCATTACTGGGTTCACTATGGACCTTCATCTGGTGTATAAGATATAGAAGAAACAATCTGCAAGGAAATTATGTAGATGTGCAAAAACTATAGAATAGTTATAATGGGGGACTTTAATTTTCCTGATACGGATTTTAATTATCCTGATATAGTCTGGGATGGTTGGCATTCTTCCATCTACAAAAGATCATAACACACAAAAAATCATGTGTTGAAGTGGGATGGCTTCTCTTGGTGCATCTTTGTTGATGGCTGCGAAGGGCAATCCTTGACAGGCAGTTCTGCCACAAGTGCTGCACGTGAAGCTGCCACGTCACGCTATGTGTTGTTGTTTAGGACGTTGAAGCCTGTTGCCATTTCCCTCTTTTGCAAGCTTGTGACTCTGAAGTGCGATAGTCGTCATTTAAGGCCTTCATGTCACACTTGCAGAAATGCTTGAAGTGGATGTTTGGGCACCCCACTGGTAGTCTGTCCCGGCTACCTCACATTATAGAACCTTCATCCAGACTGCGGATGTGTCTGATCCTCCAAAGCCACCTCTGTTTGATTAGTCTTAACACACGTGGGAGCTGTGCCTTTGGGTAGACTCTCACATTTGTGATTTTGTCCGCTAGGATATACCCATAATGTGACACTTAGTGAGGATGAAATCATTGAGCTTTTTTTTCCTGGTATCTGTATGTCTCCCATGTTAAATAGCCATACATAAAGGTGATAAGAACACAGGCCTTGTAAACTATGAGTTTGTTCATAAGGCTCAGCTTAGTGTTATTCCATGCGCATTTTGATGGTTGACCAAAGCTGGTAGCTTATTTCCATCTGCATGCATGCAACTCTGCATCAAAGGACAGATTGTCCGTCACCGTGGACCCAAGGTAGCAGAATCTATGAAGCACTTCCAGTGGGATGTTCTTTAATGTGATCGGGGCAGAGTTATAGCACCTTCTCTCAAAGCAAGTTTACTTCACACTCATTGTCAAGCAGAACAAAGTATAGGCACGGAAAGGCAGTACATCAGTCTTTGTAGCTGAGTATCCATGTGAGTGACTAGCACAGCATCAACAGCGTCGAGGATTTCTCTGATCAGGACGTGATGTGTTTTTATTTTGGTTTTCAGCCTTGATAGATTGTAGAGCTTTCCTTATAACCTAGTTTGCCTGTAGACTCCGTCCATATATACAGAAAAGGCGAAGGTGATGAGCATTGAGAGGAAGAGGATAAACAGAGTGGGTGCCAGGAAACAATCCTGTTTCACTCCTTTCTTCACGCCAAAGCTCTTCGAAGCGGAGGCATAAAACTGTACAGTGCAGTGCATGTTGTCATGGAAGGAATGGTTGAGATTGATGAGGATCGGTGTTGAATGTCATAGTGAGTTCTACAAAAGTAAGCTAAAGGCGTATACTCTTTACCCCGTATTTCTCCAGTATCTGCAATAAGGGGAAGATCAAGTCCACAGTAGAGGTGCTGACACAGAAACTACACTGTGCTTCTGGGGACGCTCGCTCTGTAAATAACTGGAGTATTATAAGTATGACGTGAACAAATGTCTTCGCCATGACACTAAGGAGTGATTTACCCCTAGAGTTATTGCATTCTTCTCTGTCCTTTTGTTTTTGTACAGTGGGATCATTTTGGCATCACGCATCTCCTGTGGAACAGAGCCCATTTTCCAGCTGAGAAGGAGAACGTCATAAAGTTGTGGCAATAGATGCGGTTTTCTCTTCTTGAGAGGTTCGGCCGGGATTCTGTCCATTCCCGGTACCCTTCTGTTCGATAGGCGGTCTCCTGCTCCAGTGATGAGGTTTCTTCATCTAGCTCATCCCTGACAGGAAGTTGTGGGAGTGTATCGAGTGCAGAGTGGGAGATGTGTGACTCACAGGAGTGCAGCTCACTGTCGTGTTCATCCCAGCGGGACATCAGTTTCATTCTGTCGGTGAGTACTTCATCATCTTCCGACTTCACGGAAACAACTTTACTGATGGCAGGACCAAGCGCCCTCTTGATCCTTCGTACATAGCTTGTAGATATCTTTCGTCGCATGCAGTTTGCATTTATTTTCATAAGCTGATCCAGTGTTTGTTTGTGCAGTATCTCTCTCTCCTTCAAACCGCTGTCTTGGCTACTTTCAAGTCCTTCAGTGTCTTAGCTCTTGCGTCTGTGTTTGTGCATCATGTAGGCTTTGTTAATTGGAAAACTGATGGATATTATCTCAGCTGAATATGTCTCAAACCAGTTCACGTTGTAGATGTTTTTCCGTCACCAAATGATCTTTCCGCTGTTTCATACATGATTGAGGTTCGTGACTTCCAAGCTTCATCAATGCCGTCATCGATGCTTGCCGTTAAGGCTTAGTGGCTAGCAAGCATTCTAGAGCCAGTACAAAGTGCTGGTATTTGGCATCATGGCTTTGCAAGGGATGTTGATGCGTGGCGCGCCGCCATGTTTGGAGCTGTGGAAATTTCGGGGCTTCACCCTCACCCTGCTGCAGATAAGGCAGTGGCCGGTATGGTAGGTGCAGGTGCGAACAACACTGAGTAGAATGCCCTCTGCGTGATGACTTGGTCTAGTTGGTGTCAATGACTTGACGTTTGGTGACACCATGATACCTTGGTGCGATGTCTGACCTTGAAGACTGTGTTGTTGATGCAAAGTTCACTCAGGGCACAATGCTCAAGAAGGAATTGTCCATTATTGTTGACCTTGCCCACCCCACGACGGCTGAGGCACGTTGGCCATGAATCACTGCCTGCTCCACACGTGCGTTGTAGTCACCCAGGATGAATAGCATCTCGCCATTTGGGATGTTCTTCAGAACGTCACCTGGGGAGTTATTGAAATGCACTTTATCTAAGATGCTGTCCTGCAGATTTGGTGCGTAGACGCATATGACGCTGACTGTTTCCATACCAGTAGAAGATCTAACTAACCTCTCGATTAGTTCCTATGTCGGCTACTCCGGTTTCTTGTAGAACAACAATGTCGACACCAAGCTCGTTTAGCTCATGGTCAATCAGGGCTTTCTTGCAGATACTTGCTGTAGAGAGAGGTTTTACTTTTTTTTCCAGAATACATAGTCCTCACATTCCAGCATCCAAGCCGAAACTTCGCCTTTCTATGCTTGCTCTGTAGCCCAGGCATGGTTTTAGGAGGTACAGACATGCCGAGCATCTGAGACACCGCCCCTACATCCCCGCCTCCCCCACCCCTCTCCCCGCTGCCCTTGTCCACTGGTATCTGGAGAAAAGACATTGGCCTACACTTCTGATGCCTATTCAGTTGCAGCAATTGCCTGAAGGTGTTAACTTGATGGAAACGCCAAGCGTCGAATGGGACTCCACCCCTTTGCAGACCTGGAGGACAAGTTCACAGCTACTTTTGTGCTGATCTTGGGCCCTGCCGGTTGGTGCTTTCAAGGCTAACAACAAAATCAAGAGCTAACGGCTAAGGGAGAAAAACCGGCAAAAGCGAGGCCAATAGATCATCGATAAACACAACACAGTTGTGAAATCCGGCAATAATTTGGTCTTTCAACTTTGAAAGTTAACTGGTGCGTTCTTCGTTCTAATGTCATAACTTTACATTGATACAGGCGGACTGGGATTATAAAGCAGGGATTACTTTGGATTAATCTGTTATCTTAATTTGCGAATAACCTTTTACCAAATCGATCTCCGTAGCGAAGTCTCAGATTCCAACAATATCCATACATTCCTCAAGACGGGGTATTGGATGATAATCAAATTTTGTCATAATCAATGCAGAATCTCTGTGATCCATCAGGTTTTGGTATCAGTACGATTGGAGAACTCTAATTACTTTGACTTGTTTCAATGATATTATTGTATAGCATAAATTTAATTTCCTCTCTGAAACCTATAAAATTCTAACAGGGCTTAACAGGGTAGATGCAGGTTGGATGTTCCCGATGATGGGGCAGTCCAGAACCAGGGGTCATAGTCTAAGAATACAGGGTAAACCTTTCAGGACCGATATGAGGAGACATTTCTTCATTCAGAGAGTGGTGAGCCTGTGGTATTCGCTACCACAGAAAGCAGTTGAGGCCAAAACATTGTATGTTTTCAAGAAGGAATTAGATAAAGCTCTTGGGTCTAAAGGGATCAAAGGGTATCGGACGAAAGCGGGAACAAACTACTGAGTTGGATGGTAAGCCATGATCATAATGAATGGCAGAGCAAGCTCGATGGGTCGAATGGCCTACTCCTGCCGCTATTTTCTATGTTTCTATGTTTCTATGACTTGAGCCAATATTCCAGGTTTGAGTCAGTTAGGGTTTTGTTTGATGTGTGCAGCATTTCGCACATCTACTTCATGCAAAGCCAAAGAAGTTCTCCCTGGTCTATCTATTCATACTGTCTCATGTTCTTTAGCAGCTTGGCTCTGTCACTTCGGGACCTCTCTGGAAGACACCAGATACTTTAACACATTTTCACTGGCTAATCTTATTTCGGGGTTTTCGATTTGAGGACTTTCAATCACAGACGCATCATTTGAACCATCTGCTGCAGTCATATCACCATTTCCTTCTTTACCACCTGCAGTAAACTCACTAGTTGTCCAGCCTCATGATCATAATACCGTTTCAGTATTTATATGTTGCATTTGTTGATTTTCCGTTCTGTCTGTAAAGCTAATTACATAGTTTAACTCGTTAAGTTTCTTTTTAACAGAGTAAGAGCCACTAAAGTTAGTCTTCAGCGATTCATTCGGCAAAGTCAAGATAACTAGAACTTTATCCTCAGGTTTAAAAGTTCCAGTTTTCATCGACCTTATCCACTCGGCTTTTCATTACTTGTTGGGAAACTTTAAGATGCTCCTAAGCTACTGCACATGCTTTTAACAGTCTTTCTCGAAACTTGGACAAGTATTCCAAAGAGTAATTTCTTCTTCCCAAGCCATAATGTTTCTTTAATAAATTGAAGTGGGCGCCATACCTCATATCCATCGACTAACTCAAATCGAATGAAACCAGTTGGCTCAATAGGTTCACCTCTAATGGCAAATAGTAACAATGAAATTCCCTTATTCCAATCTGCGGGATATTCATGGAACTAAGGCCTAATCATACTTTTTAATGTTTGATGGCATATTTCCAATGTCCTCTGAGAATATGGATGGTATAGAGATGATTTAAACTGCTTTATTCCTAAGCAACTCATTGCTTCCTGGAATGCTCTGGAGATACAATTTCATTCATTATCAGATTGATCCTCTCTGAGAAACTCATAACTAATGAAAAACTAAACTTAACCTTCGATTATCACATCTGCAGTCAACCTTCTTAAGAATATTGTCTCTGGGAACAGAGTAAAAAAAAAATCTATGATGATTAAAAGATGTTGATACCCCGTTTTTGTTTTGGGTAGTTGTCTCACACAATCTACGAGAACCCGACTGAATGGTTTATTCAACGTTGAAGTAGGGATCAATAGAGCTGGCTTAATTGATGGCTGGGGCTTCCCAATCATTTGATATGAGTGAAATATCTTGCAGAATTCAAACACACCGACTTACATTCCTAGCTGACAGACGTAATTCAATACTTTAAAACTGAGTCTTTATTATTTCTAAATGACCTTGCATCGGAATATCAAGGGCAATTCGTAAAATGTCCCCGTGGTAACAATGAGGGACGAAAATATTATGGATTATTGTCCACTCCTTATCCTTTCATTGCTCAGGAGGTTTCCACTTATTCATTAACATGTCCTTTTTTATTAATAGCATTCAGAAACCTTTCCTGCTTCTTCCTCAGAATACATTAACTGAGGCAAACCCGGCAAACCAGGATCTGCCTGTAGGGCTCCAATCAATGATGACCAGCTCAATAATTTGGCTCTCTGTTTTAAAGAGTTTTAACCTCATTTAAAGGTCCTAGCTAACTGAACAGTGGAATTATTCTCTCTCTCAATTGATTCATCTTCATCCTGTCGAGATTTACGAGCTTGAGACCTAATTTCCACACAATCTGCAAACAATCTGTGATGTTCCTCCTGAAAAACCTCAGTTTCTCTCACCTCAACCTGCTTTCTTGAAACTCTCGGAAATGGAGTTCAGGGCAAATTATTGACATGGTTAGGAAGTTGGTTGAGTGGTCGGCGACAGAGAGTGGGGATAATGGGTAAGTACTCCGATTGGCGGGTTATAACTAGTGGTGTCGCGCAGGGATCTGTGTAGGGGCCTCAATTATTCACATTATTCATTAACGAATTGGATGATGGCATAGTAAATCATATATCAAAAATTGCTGATGATATAAAGTTAGGCGGCATTGTAGACAGTCTAGATGATAGCATAAAAGTGCAGAGAGATATTGACAGAATAGGTGGGTGGGCAAAACTGTGGCAGATGGATTTCAGTGTGGGAAAGTGTGAGGTTATCCATTTTGGACCAAAAAAGGATAGAGCAGGGTACTTTCTAAATGGGAAGAGGTTAAGTACAGTGGATGTCCAAAGAGACTTGGGGGTAGGTGCAGGTGCATAGATATTTAAAATGCCACGAACAAGTGCAGAAAATAATCAAAAAGGCCAATGGAATGCTAGCCTTTATATCCAGAGGATTGGAGTATAAAGACACAGAGGTTATGCTGCAGCTGTACAAAACCCTGGTTAGACCCCACTTGCAATACTGTGAGCAGTTCTGTACACCAAACCTTTGGAAGGATATATTGGCCTTGGAGGGAGTGCAATGCAGGTTTACAAGAATGATACCTGGACTACAGAGGTTAAGTTACTAGGAGAGAATACACAAATTAGGCCTGTTTTCGCTAGACTTTAGAAGGTTAAGGGGTGATCTGATTGAAGTCTTCAAGATATTAACAGGAAAAGACAGGCTAGATGAAGATAAACTATTTCCACTGGTTGGAGATTCAAAAACTAGGGGGAATAGTCTAAAAGATTAGGACCAGACCGTTCAGGACAGATGCTAGGAAGTACTTCTTCACGCAAAGGGTGGGAGAGGTTTGGAACTCACTCCCACCAACAGCAGCTGAAGCAAGAACAGTTGTTAGAGGAGAGGGACATGACGGATGTTGAGGTTAGGAACAGATGTTTGATTACTCTAGGTCAAGTCGGCATAAGGAGGGAGGAAGTGTTGGGTATTCTAAAGGGCATTAAGGTGGACAAGTCCCCAGGTCCCGATGGGATCTATCCCAGGTTACTGAGGGAAGCGAGAGAGGAAATAGCTGGGGCCTTAACAGATAACTTTGCAGCATCCGTAAACACGGGTGAGGTCCTGGAGGACTGGAGAATTGCTAATGTTGTCCCCTTGTTTAAGAAGGGTAGCAGGGATAATCCAGGTAATTATAGACCGGTGAGCCTGACGTCAGTGGTAGGGAAGCTGCTGGAGAAGATATTGAGGGATAGGATCTATTCCCATTTGGAAGAAAATGGGCTTATCAGTGATAGGCAACATGGTTTTGTGCAGGGAAGGTCATGTCTTACCAACTTAATAGAATTCTTTGAGGAAGTGACAAAGTTGATTGAAGAAGGAAGGGCTGTCGATGTCATATACATGGACTTTAGTAAGGCGTTTGATAAGGTTCCCCATGGCAGGCTGATGGAGAAAGTGAAGGCGCATGGGGTCCAAGGTGTACTGGCTAGATGGATAAAGAACTGGCTGGGCAACAGGAGACAGAGAGTAGCAGTAGAAGGGATTTTCCCAAAATGGAGACGTGTGACTAGTGGTGTTTCACATGGATCCGTGCTGGGACCACCGTTGTTTGTGATATACATTAATGATTTGGAGGAAAGTATAGGTGGACTGATTAGCAAGTTTGCAGACGACACTAAGATTGGTGGATTGGCAGATAGTGAAGGGGACTGTCAGAGAATACAGCAGAATATAGATAGATTGGAGAGTTGGGCAGAGAAATTGCAGATGGAGTTCAATCAGGGCAAATGCGAGGTGATGCATTTTGGAAGATCCAATTTAAGAGTGAACTATACAGTAAATGGAAAAGTCCTGGGGAAAATTGATGTCCAGAGAGGTTTGGGTGTTCAGGTCCACTGTTCCCTGAAGGTGGCAACGCAGGTCAATAGAGTGGTCAAGAAGGCATACGGCATGCTTTCCTTCATCGGACGGGGTATTGAGTACAAGAGTTGGCAGGTCATGTTACAGTTGCATAGGACTTTGGTTCCGCCACATTTGGAATACTGCGTGCAGTTCTGGTCGCCACATTACCAAAAGGATGTGGATGCTTTTGAGAGGGTGCAGAGGGGGTTCACCAGGATGTTGCCTGGTATGGAGGGCGCTAGCTATGAAGAGAGGTTGAGTAGATTAGGATTATTTTCATTAGAAAGACGGAGGTTGAGGGGGGACCTGATTGAGGTGTACAAAATCATGAGAGGTATAGACAGGGTGGATAGCAAGAGGCTTTTTCCCAGAGTGGGGGATTCAATTACTAGAGGACACGGGTTCAAAGTGAAAGGGGAAAAGTTTAGGGGGGATATGCGTGGAAAGTTCTTTACGCAGAGGGTGGTGGGTGCCTGGAACGCGTTGTCAGCGGCGGTGGTAGATGCGGGCACGATGGCATCTTTTAAGATGTATCCAGACAGATACATGAATGGGCAGGAAGAAAAGAGATACAGACCCTTAGAAAATAGGCGACATGTTTAGATAGAGGATCTGGATCGGCGCAGGTTGGAGGGCCGAAGGGCCTGTTCCTGTGCTGTAATTTTCTTTGTTCTTTGTTGTTTTTGTTCTAATTTTAAATCTGAGATAGATAGATTTTTGTTCATCAAAGCTATTCAGGGATATGGGTCAAAGCGGGGTATATGGAGTTAGGCCGCGTATCACCTATGATCTCATTGATTGGTGGAAAAGGCTCGAGGGGCTGAAAGGCCTCCTCCTATTCCTATCTTCCTATGTTCCTATGCTGATACTCTAAAACCTGCCAAATAATTTCCGAGGATAAAATCTAGCCCTTCAATAAATATATCAGGAGGACCTCAAGATTTACAAATCTGTTTGTTAGGTCATTTCAAAAGCTAACTTTTTTCAAGTTCTCAACTCCTGTGAACACATAAATCATCTGAATGAAAGATCGTGTCATCAGCCACAATAAATGACTAAACTGCTCCAGTATCCCTCAAAATATGAATTGGTTAACTTGCTTTATTGGAGGAGTAGGGTACACTTATTCCTTCGAGACAATACCTCGATAACCTCCAGTAACCGGTCTCACTTCAACTGTATCCATGGTAGTATTCCTTTGGCAATCTTCAGAGGCTACATCAACCCTCTGGTAGGTTGTGAGGGAAAATTTTGCATTTGCCCTATTGCAACTGTTTTACCATCTGTTTCCTTTACTGGTACAATGGTTTCTGAAGACTCCTATTGATTTACCTTTCAGCTTCCATCAATGTGCTTTTCCTTGCCCTGGCTTAGGGCAATGGGAACATGCTGGTTTCCTGACATCACTTGTATGATTTATGCTATTATTTATATTGATCAGAAGAGCTTTGGCCTTTCCCCTAAAGCAATCATCTTTTTTCCATTTTCAAATGTTCTATTTCTGCAGTTTCCCTTTGGGCTTACAAATGAAGATCTGCTGCTGCCTAGCTCTGTTTGTCCATCTAAATATCTCTCTGTCTTGTTTCCTGCAGACTGGGGATAGAAGTAAGCATTTCCTGCTCGGTTAGTGCCTCATTATCTCTCTGCATTGCTTCATAAGTACGGGGATGGATTGAGGCCTTTCTCCTCTGTTTGTCGGTCTCAGTATTTTGCTGCATGTTTTTGCGCAAACCGTTTATGGATTTAGGCGATTCCTGATATGCTTGTGGGTCTCAGTAAACACTTTGTGTTGTTAAATATAGACCTGAGGATGGAATTAGACATTTCCTGCTCGGTTTGTGTATCACATTACCGCTCGGTAACGTTTAATACAGATCGGGGATAGACTTAAGCCATCCCTTCTGTGTGTGTGGCTCAGTATCTCGGTGTATGGTTTAGTGCTGATTGCAAATAAAATTAAACCTTTCCCACTCAGTATGCGTTTGTCAGAACCACTCAGTATGGTTTCGTACGGACCAGGGACAGAATTAGGTCTTTCCTGTGCTGCTTGTGTGACTCAGTATCTCTCTGTGTGATTTACTCATGTCCGGGGTTGCAATTAGACCTTTCCTGCTGTGTTTGTCTGTCTCAGTATCTCTCTGCTTAGTTCAACGCAGACTGTTGACAGATTTAGGCCTGTCCTGGTCTGATTGTTTGTGTCTGCATCTCTGTGGTTGGATAAATTATGCTGTTCCTGCTCTTTTTGTATGTCCCATTAACTCTCGACATGGTTAATAAAGATCGTGGATAGGTGGAGGCTTTTCCTGCTCTGTTTGTGTGTGTCAGTATCTCTGTGCAGGACGGGGATCGAATTAGGCATTCCCTGCTCTGTTCATCTGTCTTTGCCTCTCTCGATGAGGCCTAATAATGACTGAGGATGCAATTGGTAATTTCATGTGACAGTTGCTGTTGCCTTTTAAAGTCATATGCTGTCCAGCCATTATGAATGCTATGTTGTCCGGCCATTTTAACTGAGATACACTATGGCGATTTTAAATGAGATGTACTGGGGTCACTTTAAATGATGCGCACTGAGACCTCTGTCACCAAGCGATAGGTCCCGTCTTCGCTCTGTCACCATAGTGGCAACTACCTCCAACAATACTCCATCCCACCCCCACAGCAGATAACAGTCAGTGGTTCAGCTCCTCTCATCATTGAAAGAATTTAATAATTGAAATAAAGGGATATGTCAGCACTATCTGAACTGCTCTCTGAACTGAGTCTGTCACGGCATAAATCAAAGTGTTTGTGCAGCAACTCTGGAGTTGCAGCATGAAACCCAATTCCTGCAGAAAATCAGGTAGAAATACAGACTGATCCCCCCAATATCGCATCCTGCTCCATATCGAATACATCACAAACACAGACCATAACAGGATGAAATTGGCCGAGATGACGAACAGTAAAATGATGGATTTCCTTCGGGTCTCCATTTTTGGGTCTCTGTGACTCCTCCCACTACTGTGAGCCCGTAGTCTCTTGCGTCCTCTGCTGCTCACTAAAATGTGTCGAACAGTGAGAGCATTGAGCAACAGAATCACCACAAATGGGACTCCCGGGGTTAGAATGTTATGGAGAAACTCGATTGTCACCCAGACACGAGAGGACTGAACATATCCTGTTCCAACACAAAACCAGGGGAGGTTCAACATCAAATACCGAACTGAGAACATGAAATACCAGATAATGTTCTTCAAACAGCTCAGCACAGTCACTGTTCCCAGAACCACAGCCGCTGTTTTCTCGAGGCAATATTTACTTTTCAGCTTCTGGAAACAAATGGCCACAAATCGATCAAAGGTGAAAGTGACGGTGAACCAGATAGAACAGTCAGTGGCTGCGTAAAGCAGGGCAGTGTGGATATTACACACGGCGATGTCCCACAGAAACAGAAACTGTTCCCAATAAAGAATGGGAATGTGCCTCAATATTAGGTCCAGGATAATGACCAGTAGATCCGCCGCTGCCATGGCCACCAGGTAGCAAGTGACACCTTTGGAGAGACCACACTCTCCCCGAGACAAGATCCCAATCGTTAGCAAGTTAACTGTGAGGATGGAAAATACACAGGGAAATTATACATCAGGCAGGATCAAAGGTACCAGTTTGATTGAGGAGTTATTGAGATTTATAAATGTGTTACTGTATCCAGTGATGTATTGGAATGATTGGAACGGAAAGAACAAATTGGAAGTTCTGTGATACGGTGGAAGTAAGAAGAGATTAAATAAGAGGAGGATAATATTGAAATTGTTAAACTCATGTTGATCATAATGCCCTTCCCCCTCCTTTCCCTGTCTGGTTTACAAACTGTTCCATCTCTATTCTCTCCCAGTTCTAATGAAGGGTCACCGACCTGAAACATTAACTCTGTTTCTCACTCAACATAAGCTGCCAGACCTGATAAATATTTCCAACATGTTATGTTTTTATTTCAGATTTGTAACATCTGCAGCACTTTGTTCATGTATAGAAAGTTAAATGTTGGAATGACTGAGAGATTCCGTCACCTGTGACAGTCAGCACGGAATTCAAAGATTTCAAAACAATTATTGGGAATGTTTCCACTGAAAAATTAGTGAAAAAATGTAATCTCAATCGTCACTAAGTTAACTGTAAACAAGGAAAATTATGACGAAATGATACATCAATTAGGAGCAGAAAGAACCGTTTGAAGGGGTGCACAGTGATATTCGTATATTGGTTACCACTGTCCTGCTGCAGCTAATTATTGTACCAGTGGCAGGGATGTCTGCTGGAGGCAGGGAGCTGAAGTTAGTGGAGCCAGCCTGGTTCCTAATGGCGGACCGAAAATATAAGGGGAACCGAGTCCTAGATATTGGGAACTTACACCCGATGCAATTCAGTGACCTAACGGCAATTAAGTGGAGTAGCCGTCGTCAGTCTGGGAGCAGGGGCCATTGCTGGTACTGCACCCGGATCAGGAGCAGTCTTGGAGGCCCAGCCCCCAGGTACGGGGGACTGGAACAGTAGTAATAAATCCCAGGGGAGAGGGGTATCCTGGGAGGGTCATTGTTTCCTGACCGGTGTCATATGTGGGCCACATATTACCCAGGGAGGAGAGAGAACCCCAAGCCCACAGGAAGAGTGTCCCTTTATACATGGCGCCCTCCCCAAGTGACAGAATTAACTCATCACTGGTTAGATCCCAACAGCGGTGCTGGCCACTTGAGGGTCTCAATTGGTCACTGGACTGGAACGTCATCGTCGAACTATCCTGCACTTATCAAGATCACTTGAAGATGGGAGAACGAAGGGACTTCTGCCCTTACTGCCCATTGCAATTCCATGGTCTCCCCCGCCTCCGACCTCATGGGGACCCATAAAATCAAAATCAGGGAGTATTGAGGCCAGGGATGAATTTGAAAATAATGATGAGAATTTTAAATCAGTGCTTTTCTTAATCGATCACCATTTAGGTCACAAACACAGGAGTGATAGGTGAACCGGATTTTCTGTGAGTTAACACATTAGCAGCAGGGTTTTGGATGACCAGCAGTTTACAGTGAATAGAACGTGCGAGGTCAGCAGGAGGGCATTGTAATGGTCAAGTTCAGTGGCAACGATGGCATGAATGAATGTTTTGATCACAGGAGCTGAGACAGGGGCGAAGTCAGGCGATGATAAGGAACCATTTTTGCTCAGTACTCAGGAGAAACCTGCTGGCCAGTATGTGGCAAATGCAACAAGAGAGGGCGCAGTTTTAGATATAGTTTTAAGAAATGAATCTGGGCAGGTGGTAGGAGTGGCAGTGGGAGCGTATTTTGATGGTAGCGCCTTTTAATGGTAACCATCATAAATCAATCAGTCTGAACATAATGCTGGAAAAGACAGAGATAGAACAGGAGTTAGAGTTCTCAATTGAGGCAAGGGCAATTTTACTAAACTGAGGAATGATTTAACGAAAGTGAACTGGAAAGAGCCACGTGATAGTAAGACTATGTCAGAGCAGGTGGGAGCATTTGAACGGGAGGGTTCAGAGTAAACATGTTTCCAGAACGAAAAATGGTGAGATGGTCGAATCTAGAGCCCTTTAATGTCAAGGAACCTTCAGGGTAAGTTAAGGCAGAAAAGGAAAGCTTACGTCCGACAAAGAGAGCTCAATACTCCAGAAAGCCGAGAGGAGAATAGAAAGTGGAGTGGTGAAATCAAAAAGGAAAGTAGTAAACAAAAGAGAGGGCCTAACGGAATATTGGCAAGGAAAATCAAGGTGAACCCAAGATGTTATTAACAGTGAAGTGTAAGAGGATAACTAAATAAAGAGTAGGGAACATAAAATACCAAAAAAGGTAACCTATTTGTCGGGGTGGAACATAATGGTATGGCTCAATATTAATACTTTGCATATGTTTTCACAAAAGAGGGCAATGATGCATATGTTGTAGTTAAAGAAGAGGAGTGTGAACTATTGGATGTGATGAACATAAGAGGAGAGGATGTCTTAAATGGATTATTATCCTGGACATTGGATAAATCATCAGGGCCAGATGAAGTTTACCCTCGGCTGCCAAAAAAAAAGAAGAATTAGCAGAGGGTCTGTCTATCATTTTCTAGTTCTCACTGGATACAGGTTCGGTGCCAGGGCATTAGAGAACTGCTAACATCGTACTTTTGTTTATAAAGGGAGTGAGGGATAGAACGAATAATAACAGGCCAGGGAGTTCAAAGTCAGTCGCGGGCAAATTATTGGAATGTATTCTGAGAGACCGTATAAACTGTCACATAGAAAGGCACATGTTAATCAAGGACAGACAGCATGGATTTATTAAGGGAAAATCTTGTCTGACGAATTGGATTGAATTTTTTGAAGAATTAACAAGGTAGATTGATGAGAGTAGTGCAGGTGATGTGGTCTACATAGATTTTTTGAAGGGTTTTGACGAGCTCCCACGTGGTGGACTGGGTGAGCAAACTACAATCCTTTGACTTCCAGGGGAAGGTAGCAAGCTGGGTTGAAAATTGGCTCAGTGGCAGGAAGCATATGGTAGTTTTTTTCGAGTATTTTAGTGACTGGAGTGCTCTTTCCAGGGTTTCTCTGCACGGTCCTGTATATGGTCCCCTGATTTTTGTTGTACATATTAACAATTTGGATCTAAATATATGAGGCAATGAGGTTATTTGCAGAGAGCACAAAAATTGGTCGCGTGGTTGATAGCGAGAAGAATAGCTATGGGATGCAGGAACGTATTGATGATCTGGTCAGATGGGCAGAATAGTGGAAAATGGAATTCAACCTGGAGAAGTGTGACGTGATGCATTTCTGAAGATCAAACAAGGCAAAGGAATACACAATAAATGGAAAAGTACTGAGAAGTGTAGAGGAGGTGAGGGACCTTGGAGTGAATGTCCACAGATAGCTGAAGGTAGCAGGACAGGTCGATAGTTTGGTTAAGACGGCATATGGAATATTTTCCTTTATCAGCCGAGGTATAGAATAAACGAGCAGGGAGGTGATGCTGGAATTGTATAATTGATTGGTTAGGCCGCAACTTGAGTAATCTGTGCAGTGTTGGTCACTTCATTGCAGAAAGGATGTAAATTGCACTGGAGAGCGTACAGACGAGAATAATGAGGATGTTGCCAGGGCAAAAAAAATGCAACTCTGAGGAAAGATTCGATCTGTTGAGGTTGTTCTCTTTCGAACAGAGAAGGTTTTGGGAAATCTGATTGAAATGTACAAAATTTTGAGCTGCATTGGTTTACTGGATGAAGGCTCCAGTCACCTTAACACAGAGGTTAGCAACGAGGAGGTATAGATTTAAACTGACTGGTAGAAAAAATAGCATGGCGATGATGACAACGTTTTCTATCCAGAGTCTGGTGGCGATCTAGAACTCCCTGCCTCAAAGGGTAGTTGTGCCTTTCAAAAGGAGTCTGGATATGCACCGCAAGTGCCACAATCTGCAGGACTACTGACCAAATGCTGGAAGGTGGGATTTGAATAGGTGGATTACTTGTCGGCCGACACAGACACGATAGGCCAAGTGACCTCCTTCCGTGCCATAAGCATTCTGTGATTCTATGATTCCACCTGAATGCTTCCAGGGATTATGGATTTTAGTTGCAAGGTTACTTTGGAGAAGCTGGAATTTCTCTCCTCGGAGCAAAGGAGAGTGAGAGGAGATTTGATAGAAGTGTACAAGATTATGAGAGACAGAAAGGAAACACAGCGGGAGCAGAGCTTTGAAAAGTGCACCAAAAGGAACACGGTCGGAGACCAGACAGACCGAGAGAGAGAGAGAGAGAGAGAGGCAGATGTTGCGGCGAGAGCGTGAACAGTGGGCCTGCTTGACCAACAAATAAAACACGAAGTGTGACGTCATATGGGAGCTGGTCTGTGATTGGTGGGTATTTCTTCCATGTCTCTTTTTTGTTTTGTCCAAGTGATTTAAATTAGCAGACGTCATTACAGGTGAAGAGCGCACTTAAATAATTATTTTTTTAAATACTGAGATCACAGTTAAATAATGAAATAGAAGAAGACTGGCCAGGCGATCTGTGCAGCTGCAGTATGTGGGAGCTGGTGGACGCCGGTGCGATCCACAGTGACCATATCTGCAACAAGTGTCGGTTGCTCCAGGACCTTTGGCTCAGAGTTGAAGCAATAAATATTTTTTTTTTAAATGGATATGGATAGGTTAGGTGAATGGGCCAGAATGTGATAGATTGAGTTTAAGTGTGAGATTATCCATTTTGGTCAGAAGATTAGAAAGGCAAATTATTATATAAATGGAGAGACACTTCAGAGTGCTTTGGTGCAGAGGGATCTGGGTGTTCTCGTGCTGGGATCACAGAAAGCTCGCGTGCAGGTACAGCAGGTAATAAGGAAGGCAAATGTAATTTTGGAATTTATTGCAAAAGGAATAGTATATAAAGGTAGGGAAGTGTTGCTGCAACTGTACAAGGTATTAGTGAGACCGCACCTGGAGTATTGCGTACAGTTTTGGTCCCCTTACTTGAAGAGAGATGTAATTACATTGGAGGCAATTCAGAGGAGGTACATTAGATTGATTCCAGAGATGAGAGGAGATCTAATTGATGTTTATTAGTTTATTAACTGGATTGACAAAGTAGACGCAGGGAGGATGTTTCCTCTTGAGGGGCTATCTAGAATAGTTTTAGTTTAAGGGGTAGCAGATTTAAAAGAGAGATGAGGAGAAAGTACTTCCCTCAAAGGTCGTGAGTGTGTGGAATTCACTACCCCAGAGTTCGGTGGATGCCGGGACATTGAGTAGATTTAAGCAGGGGAAAGACAGATTTTTAATTAGTAATGGGTTTATGGGTTATGGAGAACGGGGAGGAAAGTGGAGCTGAGGCCGAGATGAGATCAGCCATGATCATTATGAATGGTGGAGCTGGCTCGAGGGGTTGAATTGCCTACTCCTGTTCCTAGTTCATATGTTTTTATGTTCTTTTGCAGTCCAAGCTGTGGACATCAGGGAAGGGGAGAGCTACCTTACACAGGAGACATTCACACCCGTTAGATCAATTACATCACATTTGGAGCGTTGTCAGGGTCAGGAGGGTGTGACTGCGAGTGAGGCAGGTATGAGGATCCAGACTTTAGCTTTGGAGGAGCCTCAGCCAGTGCCCTTATCCAATAGGTACGAGATTCATGCTCCTGGTGTGCACGAGGGCACAGATAGCAGGGAGCATGAGAAAACTGACCACAGCATAGTGGTTCAGAGTGCCATTCAAGTGGGGGGAGCAGAAGAGGGCAATATAGCAGTAATAGGGGATATCATAGTCAGGTAAATAGATACTGTACTCTGCAGCAAATATAGAGAGTCCCGAAGGCTGTGTTGCTTCCCTGGTGACAAGGTTAAGGACATAATTTCCTGGGCTAGAGAGGAACTTGGATTGGGAGGAGAAGAATCCAGTTCTTGTGGTCCATGTAGGTACATGTAGGTACCAATGATATAGGTAGGACTAGGAAAGAGGTTCTGCTGAGGGACTACGAGCAGCTTGGGGCTAAATTAAAAAGCAGAACCAAAAAGGTAATAATCTCCCCATTACTACCTGAACCAAGTGGAAATTGTCGGATGGTAAATCAGATTAGAGAGGTAAATGCGTGGCTTAAAGATTGGTGTGGGTGAAATGGGTTCTGATTCATTGGACACTGGCACCAGTACTGGGGAAAGAGAGAGATGTCCCGTTGGGATGGGCTTCACTTGAACCATGCTGGGACCAGTTTCCTGGGAAATTGTATAACTAGTATTGCAGATAAGGCTTTAAACTATATCGTTGGGGGGTTCAGTTGAAGGGAAGTTTAAATAGTCGAAAAGTATCGATAGTGCAGAGATGCAGGGTAGTGAAGCGGCATACATTAATCAGGGTGTGTCAGGTAGGGACAGAGAATACAAGCATAAGAGTGCAGCAGAAATTCGAACCAGAGTAGGTAAAAATGTTAAAAAGTCAAAGCATAAAGCTGTTTATCTGAATGCACGTAGCATTTGTAACAAGATAGATGAGCTGACGGCATAGATAGAAATAAATGAATATGATTTGATAGCTATCTCAGAGACGTGGTTGCGGGATGACCAGGACTGGAAACTAAAAATTCAAGGATATTCGAAGTTCTGGAAGAATAGACCTAAAGGAAAAGGAGGTAGGGTAGCTTTGCTATCAAAGGAAGGGATCAGTGCAGTTTTGAATAAGGATATCGGTGTAATCGATCGAGATGCTGAATCAGTTTGGATAGAAATAAGGAATAGCAAGAGCAGGAAATCACGTGTCGAGTGGTCTATAGGCCCCCGATGTGTTGCCTCCCTGTAGGACAAAATATTAACCAGTAAATAATGGAGGCGTGTAAGAAGTGCACTGTCATCATCAAAGGTGATTTTAATCTGCATATAGACAGGACAAATCAAATTGGCAAGGGCAGCATGGGAAGATGCATTTGTGGACTGCATCAGGGATTGTTTCTCAGAACAATACGTTGAAGAATCTACCCGGGAACAGGCTATTTTAGAGTTGGTAATGCGTCATGAGGTCGGACCAATAAGATATTTCGTAGTTAAGGATCCTCCAGGGGGAAGCGATCATAACATGGTAGAATTTCAAATGCAGTTTGAGCGTGAGTAACTCGGGTCTCAACCTAGTGTCTTCAATTTAAGCAAGGGCAATTACATAGGTATGAAGACGGAGCTGTCTAAATCGGGCTCGGAAAATAGACTGAAGTGAAGGTCATCAGAGGAGTAGTGGCAGACGTTTAAGTAGATATTTCATAACACTCAGGAAACATTTATTCCTATCAGAAGGAAGGACTCTATGAGAATGATGAACCACCAATGGATAACAAAGGAAGTTAAGGAGTGTATCAAATCAAAATTAAAGGCAGACAAAGCAGCAGAAGCTAGTGGTAGGCCAGATGATTGGGATTTTGTTTTAGAAGCCGGCAGCAGATGACTAAAGATACTGATAAAGAGGGAGAAAAATGTTTGTGAGAGTAATTTGACAAGAAATATAGAAAAAAAGTAACAGCGTCTTTCCTTTTTGGTCTCCTTCTCTCGAGAGACAATGGTAAACGCCTGGAGGTGTTCAGTGGTTTGTGTAGCAGCGTTGGATTGGCTAAAAAAGGGCAATTATAGAGTGACAGCCTCTTCCACAGGTGCTGCAGATAAAGTTGGTTGTCATAGCTGTTACACAGTTGGTTCTCTCCTTACACTGCTGTCTCTTTTCCTGCCAACTGCTGAGTCTCTTCAACTCAACTCTGTTTAGCCCCGCATTTATGGCTGTCACCCAGCTCTGGCAATCGCTCGAAACTGGCTCCCACGACTTTTGGTCAATGTAGCAAGACTTCATGTCGCGTTTGCAAGCGGAGATATGGACGGCTGGTGGGTCAGATACCAGCGATAAGCTCACTGTACAATATGTCCTTTGGGGATCCTGCCATCTTCCATGCAGCTCACGTGGCCAAGTAATCTCAAGCACCGCTGGCTCAGTAGGGCGCAAATGCTGGGGATGTTGGCTGCCTCGAGGACTTCTATGTTTGAGATACTGTCCTGCCAAATGATGCCAAGGATTCTTCAGAGACAGCGAAGATGGAATGAGTCAAAACGTCGCTCTTGCTGACAGACGTTGTCCAGGCCTCGCTGCCATAGAGACAGGTATTGAGGACACAGGCTTAAAACACTTGGACGTTTGTGTTCCGTGTCAGTGCGTCATTTTCCCACCCTCTCTTAGCCAGTCTGGACATCGCAGTGGATGCCTTTCCCATGCGCCTATTGATTTCTGCATCGAGAGACAAGTTGCTGGTGATTGTTGTGCGCACGGAGGTGAACTCTGGAACCACTTCTAGAGTGTGGTCGCCGAAATTGTGGGATGGAACATTTCTGACGTCTTGAATGCAGCATCGTCGGCAAAGACGAGTTCCCTGATGAGGACTTTCCGTGCTTTGGTCTTCGGTCCAAGACGGGCAAGGTTGTAAAATCTGCCATCTGGCCTTGTGCGGAGGAAAATTCCTTCTTCTGAAGACTTGAACACATGTGACAGCAGCAGGGAGAAGAAGATCCCAAACAGTGTAGGTGCGAGAACACAGCCCCTTTTCACACCACTCAGGATAGGAAAGGGGTCTGATGAGTCACCATTATGCTAAATTGTGTCTTTCATAATATCATGGAATGAGGTGATGATACTTAGCAGCTTTGGTGGACATCCAATCTTTGCTAGTAGCCTGCAGAAACCACGTCTGCTGACGAGGTCAAAGGCTTTGATGACATCTGTCAAGGCAACGTGGTGGGGGGGGGGGGGGTGGGGGTAGGGTCATCCGTTGTTCATGGCATTTCTCCTGGCGAAAGCAGCAGCTTTTTCGGGAGCAGCGTGTGAGCGAGTGAGCAGCTGGGAAAGTCCGTTTGAAAGTAAATTTAATTTCCTTTTGTTTTTCGGCGGAGGCCAGGGGGCTGCTGGGTAAGTAAAACACTATATATTTGGGCGGTTTAAAATAACTTTCCTTTCAGTGCAGCAGCTTTTTCGGGAGCAGCGTGTGAGCAGCTGGGAAAGTCCGTTTGAAAGTAAATTTAATTTCCTTTTGTTTTTCGGCGGAGGCCAGGGGGCTGCTGGGTAAGTAAAACACTATATATTTGGGCGGTTTAAAATAACTTTCCTTTCAGTGCAGCAGCTTTTTCGGGAGCAGCGTGTGAGCGAGTGAGCAGCTGGGAAAGTTCGTTTGAAAGTAAATTTAATTTCCTTTTGTTTTTCGGCGGAGGCCAGGGGGCTGCTGGGCAAGTAAAACACTATATATTTGGGCGGTTTAAAATAACTTTCCTTTCAGTGCAGCAGCTTTTTCGGGAGCAGCGAGTGAGCAGCTGGGAAAGTCCGTTTGAAAGTAAATTTAATTTCCTTTTGTTTTTCGGCGGAGGCCAGGGGGCTGCTGGGTAAGTAAAACACTATATATTTGGGCGGTTTCTGAACCCGAGACACCACACTTGTAGTGTCTCCCACCCGCCCTCCTCCTCTAACCAAAAAAAGGACTCGGTGGGGTGTTTATAAGGTAAGGCTTTTTCGATTTCTCTGGTTTTATTGTGATTGGTAAAAACTTTTCGTTCCTTTTTAATTTAACTAAGTTTAAACTTAAGATTAAAAATGGCAGGAGATCTCAGACCCGTATCATGCTCCTCTTGCTCAATGTGGGAGCTCAGGGCCATGGCTGATGGCCCTGGCTCCTTCAAGTGCAGGAAGTGTGTCCAGCTGCAGCTCTTGTTAGACCGCATGACGGCTCTCGAGCTGCGGATGGACTCACTTTGGAGCATGCGCGATGCTGAGGAGGTCGTGGATAGCACGTTTAGTGAATTGGTCACACCGCAGATTAGGATTGCTGAGGGAGAAAGGGAATGGGTGACCAAAAGGCAGAGAAAGAGCAGGAAGGCAGCGCAGGAGTCCCCTGCGGTCATCTCCCTCCAAAACAAGTATACCGTTTTGGATACTGTTGAGGGAGATGGCTCACCAGGGGAAGGCAGCAGTAGCCAGGTCCATGGCACCGTGGCTGGCTCTGCTGTTCCGAAGGGCGGGAAAAAGAGTGGAAGGGCTATAGTCGTAGGGGATTCGATTGTAAGGGGAGTAGATAGGCGGTTCTGTGGTCGAAAACGAGGCTCCCGAATGGTATGTTGCCTCCCAGGTGCACGGGTCAGGGACGTCTCAGATCGGCTGCAGAACATTCTAAAGGGGGAGGGTGAACAGCCAGTTGTCATTGTGCACATAGGCACTAATGATATAGGTAAAAAACGGGATGAGGTCCTACATGCAGAGTTTAGGGAGTTAGGAGCCAAGTTAAAAAGTAGGACCTCAAAGGTAGTAATCTCAGGATTACTACCAGTGCCACGTGATAGTCAGAGTAAAAATGAAAGAATAGTCAGGATGAATGCGTGGCTTGAGAGATGGTGCAGGAAGGAGGGGTTCAGATTTTTGGGACATTGGGACCGGTTCTGGGGGAGGTGGGACTATTACAAATTGGACGGTCTACACCTGGGCCGGACTGGAACCAATGTCCTTGGAGGTGCTTTTGCTAACGCTGTTGGGGAGGGTTTAAACTAATGTGGCAGGGGGATGGGAACAAATTGAGGTCAGTTGACAGTAAGGAGGTAGTAACAAAAGCCTGTAAGGAACTAGATAATGAAGTCAGTGTGACTAAGGGGAAGAGCAGGCAGGGAGCAGATGATGAATATAAAGGGACTGGTGGTCTGAGGTGCATTTGTTTTAATGCAAGAAGTGTAGTAGGTAAGGCAGATGAACTTAGGGCTTGGATTAGTACCTGGGAGTATGATGTTATTGCTATTACTGAGACTTGGTTGAGGGAAGGGCATGATTGGCAACTAAATATCCCAGGATATCGATGCTTCAGGCGGGATAGAGAGGGAGGTAAAAGGGGTGGAGGAGTTGCATTACTGGTCAAAGAGGATATCACAGCTGTGCTGAAGGAGGGCACTATGGAGGACTCGAGCAGTGAGGCAATATGGACTGAACTCAGAAATAGGAAGGGTGCGGTAACAATGTTGGGGCTGTACTACAGGCCTCCCAACAGCGAGCGTGAGAGAGAGGTACAAATATGTAAACAGATTATGGAAAGATGTAGGAGCAACAGGGTGGTGGTGATAGGAGATTTTAATTTTCCCAACATTGACTGGGATTCGCTTAGTGTTAGAGGTCCAGATGGAGCAGAATTTGTAAGGAGCATCCAGGAGGGTTTTCTAGAGCAGTATGTAAATAGTCCAACTCGGGAAGGGGCCATACTGGACCTGGTGTTGGGGAATGAGCCCGGCCAGGTTGTTGAAGTTTCAGTAGGGGACTACTTTGGGAATAGTGATCACAATTCCTTAAGCTTTAAAATACTCATGGACAAAGACGAGAGTGGTCCAAAAGGGAGAGTGCTAAATTGGGGGAAGGCCAACTACACCAAAATTCGGCAGGAGCTGGGAAATGTAGATTGGGAGCAGCTGTTTGAAGGTAAATCCACATGTGATATGTGGGAGGCTTTTAAAGAGAGGTTGATTAGCGTGCAGGAGAGACATGTTCCTGTGAAAATGAGGGATAGAAATGGCAAGATTAGGGAACCATGGATGACAGGTGAAATTGTGAGACTAGCTAAGAGGAAAAAGGAAGCATACAAAAGGTCTAGGCGGCTGATGAAAGACGAAGCTTTGAAAGAATATCGGGAATGTAGGACCAACCTGAAACGAGGAATTAAGAGGGCTAAAAGGGGTCATGAAATATCTTTAGCAAACAGGGTCAAGGAAAATCCCAAAGCCTTTTATTCATATATAAGGAGAAAGAGGGTAACTAGAGAAAGGATTGGCCCACTAAAGGACAAAGGAGGAATGTTATGCTTGGACTCAGAGAAAATGGGTGAGATTCTAAACGAGTACTTTGCATCGGTATTCACCGAGGAGAGGGACATGACGGATGTTGAGGTTAGGAACAGATGTTTGATTACTCTAGGTCAAGTCGGCATAAGGAGGGAGGAAGTGTTGGGTATTCTAAAGGGCATTAAGGTGGACAAGTCCCCAGGTCCGGATGGGATCTATCCCAGGTTTCTGAGGGAAGCGAGAGAGGAAATAGCTGGGGCCTTAACAGATATCTTTGCAGCATCCTTAAACACGGGTGAGGTCCCGGAGGACTGGAGAATTGCTAATGTTGTCCCCTTGTTTAAGAAGGGTAGCAGGGATAATCCAGGTAATTATAGACCGGTGAGCCTGACGTCAGTGGTAGGGAAGCTGCTGGAGAAGATACTGAGGGATAGGATCTATTCCCATTTGGAAGAAAATGGGCTCATCAGTGATAGGCAACATGGTTTTGTGCAGGGAAGGTCATGTCTTACCAACTTAATAGAATTCTTTGAGGAAGTGACAAAGTTGATTGATGAGGGAAGGGCTGTCGATGTCATATACATGGACTTCAGTAAGGCGTTTGATAAGGTTCCCCATGGCAGGCTGATGGAGAAAGTGAAGGCGCTTGGGGTCCAAGGTGTACTAGCTAGATGGATAAAGAACTGGCTGGGCAACAGGAGACAGAGAGTAGCAGTAGAAGGGAGTTTCTCAAAATGGAGACGTGTGACCAGTGGTGTTCCACAGGGATCCGTGCTGGGACCACTGTTGTTTGTGATATACATTAATGATTTGGAGGAAAGTATAGGTGGACTGATTAGCAAATTTGCAGACGACACTAAGATTGGTGGAGTAGCAGATAGTGAAGGGGACTGTCAGAGAATACAGCAGAATATAGATAGATTGGAGAGTTGGGCAGAGAAATGGCAGATGGAGTTCAATCAGGGCAAATGCGAGGTGATGCATTTTGGAAGATCCAATTCAAGAGTGAACTATACAGTAAATGGAAAAGTCCTGGGGAAAATTGATGTCCAGAGAGATTTGGGTGTTCAGGTCCACTGTTCCCTGAAGGTGGCAACGCAGGTAAATAGAGTGGTCAAGAAGGCATACGGCATGCTTTCCTTCATCGGACGGGGCATTGAGTACAAGAGTTGGCAGGTCATGTTACAGTTGTATAGGACTTTGGTTCGGCCACATTTGGAATACTGCGTACAGTTCTGGTCGCCACATTATCAAAAGGATGTGGATGCTTTGGAGAGGGTGCAGAGGAGGTTCACCAGGATGTTGCCTGGTATGGAGGGCGCTAGCTATGAAGAGAGTTTGAGCAGATTAGGATTATTTTCATTAGAAAGACGGAGGTTGAGGGGGGACCTGATTGAGGTGTACAAAATCATGAGAGGTATAGACAGGGTGGATAGCAAAAGGCTTTTTCCCAGAGTGGGTGTTTCAATTACTAGAGGACACGAGTTCAAAGTGAAAGGGGAAAAGTTTAGGGGGGATATGCGTGGAAAGTTCTTTACGCAGAGGGTGGTGGGCACCTGGAACGCATTGCCAGCGGAGGTGGTAGATGCGGGCACGATGGAGTCTTTTAAGATGTATCTAGACAGATACATGAATGGGCAGGAAGAAAAGAGATACAGAACCTTAGAAAATAGGCGACATGTTTAGAGAGAGGATCTGGATCGGCGCAGGCTTGGAGGGCCGAAGGGCCTGTTCCTGTGCTGTAATTATCTTTGTTCTTTGTTTTTTTTTTATTAATGTCAATAACAGCTTCAACGCGTATATAAAAAAAAGACAGTAGATAATATAAGTGTGGAACCTTTAGACAATGAGACTGTCGAATTAATAACAGGGAACAGGGCCCGACAATTTAAACCAATATTTTCCTTCGGTATTTACGGTTGGGGACAATGGAAACATCCCAACAATAATAAATGAGCAAGGTGTAAATGGGAGGAGGAGCTTGTAACAACCTGTATCATGCGGGAAAATGTGCTGGACGAACTGATGGTACTGAAGGCAAACAAATTGTCAGAACCTGATAACCTGCATCCAAGGGTTTGGCTGGAAGTGGCTGCAGAGATAGTGGAGGCATTGGTCATAATGTACCAAAACTCACTGTATTACGGTCGGATAAAAGCCGATTAGAAATATGCTTAAGTAATGCCCCTATGCAATAAAGGAGAGAGACAGAAAGCAGGAATCTATTGACCAGTTGGCTTAACATCTGTCCTTTGGAAAATGCTAGAGTCCATTATTAAGGAAGAAACAGCAGGACATTTACAAAAAATACAATGCAATCAAACAGAATCAACATGGTTTTATGAAAAGGAAATCATGTTTGACAAGTTTGTTCGAGTTCTTTGAGGATATAGCAAGCAGCGTGAAGAAAGTGAAACTGGCAGATGCAGTGTATTTGGATTTTCAGAAGGCGTTCGATAAAGTGCCACATAAAAGGTTTTTGCACAAAATAAGAGCTCAGGGTATTGGCGGCAATGTGTTGGCATCGATTGAGGATTGAAGGCAGAGAGTCTGGATTTGTGGGTCTTTTTATGGTTGGAAAGCCGTAACTAGTGGGGTGCCACAAGGATCGGTCCTCGGGCCTCAACTATTTACTATCTATATTAATTACTTAGAGGAAGGGACAGAGTGTAGTGTATCCATATTTGCTGACGTTGCATGAGTAGATGTGAAGGCATGTTGTGATGAGGACAGAAATAATCTGCAAAGGGATACAGACAGGTTAATTGAGTGGGGAAAAAACCTCGCAGATGGAGTTCAATATGGGAAAGTGTGAGGTCATCCAACTTGGTGGGAAGAATAAAAAGGCAGTTTATTATTTAGATGGAGAAAGACTACAAAATACTGCAGCACAGAGGGATATGGGTGTTCTTGTACATGAAACACAAAAAGCTATCATGCAGTTGCAGCAAATAATTAGGAAAGCATATGCAATTCTGGCCTTTATTTCCAGGAGGTTAGAATTTTAAAATAGGGAAGACTTGTTACAACTGTGCAGGGCGTTGATGAGGTCACACCTGGAGTACTGCGTGATGTTTTCGTCCCCGTATTTAAGGAAGGATATAATAGCATTGGAGGCATTTCAGAAAAGGTTCACTTGGCTGCTTCCTGGGATGTCTTATCAAGAACAGCTAAACAGGTTAGGCCTTTATCCATTGGAGTTCAGATGAATGAATCTTATTGAAATGTATAAGATTCTTAGGCGGATTGACAGGGTAGATGTTGAGAATACGTTTCCACTGGTGGGGGAATTTCGAACTAAGGTCCATAGTTACAGAATGACATAGCACACATTTAAAACTGAGATGGGAAGGAATTTCTTCTCTCAGAGGGTGGTGAATCTCTGCAATTCTCTACGTCAGCGAGTTGTGGTCACTTAAAGTATTTGAGGAGGATGTAGCTAGATTTTTTGAAATCTCGGGGAGTCGAGAGTTATGCGGATTAGGCCCGAAAGAGGAGTTGAAGTCTGGGACAGATCAGCCATGATCTTATTGAATGGCGGGGCAGGCTTGAGGGGATGAATGATTTACTCTTGCTCCTGTTTCTTATGCTTTTATGATATGCTCAGATAAGGTAGACCAGGAAAACTGTTATTGGAACAAGGAGTGGGGAACGCAGATGGATTGTTTTGGGTAAGGGATGCAAGGGGAATATGAGAAAGACTTTTTTTATGCAGGGGATAATAATGAGCTGGAACTCACTGCCCATGAGGATGGTGGAAGCCGAGACAATTATGATTTCAAAAGGAAATTGGATGGAAACCTGAAGGAAATGAACTTGCAAGGCTATGGGGATTGAGCAGAGAAGTGGGCCTGACTGAATTGTTCCACAGAGAGCTGGCATGGAATCGACGGACTGCATAGATTCCTTCAGTATCGCAAATGGCTCTATGTCTCTCTGAGACTCTATGTTGGATATGCTGCCCACTTCTGCCTGGAACGATCTGGATGCAGTGAAGGCCAACAAACTGTAACATCAATGGCCACAGTCAACTCCATCCTCACCGTGGTGGGAGGCTGTAGATTTTGTTGCAGGAAATGATGCAGCTCTGTGAACACCTGCTTATTGCATCAGAATCACCTTGCACGCTGCTCCTGGGTTAGGTTTATTTAGGAAAAGTGCTCTTGAAAAATCTGGGGTGTGTAGGGCAGAGTCCTTTCCTCCTCCCTCTTTACAGAGATCGCCTTCTCTGCAGCCTGTGCTCCATTTGTTCGGCACGTTACATACCCAGAGACACTGCAGCTACAGTCCCCATATCTCGTTCAGAGTTAGGTCACAAAATCCACTTTCCTCCCTGAATGTCTGCAGCAGATCACAACACACCCTCCAGAAAAACATCCACAGCATCTCCACTAACTATACAATAGCAGACGTTAGTCAAAAGTCCATTTTGTGTAAATTGGATGCCTGGAGCTTTTAAATTCCACTAGAGGGGGATACTCATGCTGCTGAATGCATGTTGCCCTCAGAGTGACTAACACAGGCGGTCACTGGACATGCACAGACCAAGTTTCAAAGACATACATCAATGCTGTCTGAATGGTACATTGACATCACATTCAAATCCCTGCCCATATGAGCAGAACATTCAAGGTGCGACTGGGCGAAAGCCCTGCCCAGCATGGGGCACTGTTCAGGTCACACTAGGAGTGGCTGGCTTTGTGGTTCATATCTTTGTATGGATCCCAGCTTCTGTACCGTCAGCATTAGAGGTGCTGCAGAGTCGCAAATCGTAGCTAGGGACAGATACAGAGGGTGGGAAATGAATTTTAAAGGAGAATTGAAAAAAAGACTTGAAGGCAAAATACTTACAGGAATATGGGAATGGGCAGAGGAATGGGTCTAATTGGAGGGGTAAGGCCATGGACGAATTCAAACACAAGGATGAGTATATTAAAATTAAGGAGCTGCCAGACTGAGACCCAATGTAGATCAGGGAACACAGGGGTAATAGATGATTGGTATTTGGTATGAGTTAGGATACAGGCAGCATAAAACTGGGTAGGCTGTGGTTTATGAAGGTTGACAATTGGGAGCCGCATGGAAGATGGCAGTATCCCCAAAGACACATTGTACAGCGAGCTCGCCACTGGTATCAGACCCACCGGCCATCCATGTCTCCGCTTTAAAGACGTCTGCAAACGCGTCATGAAGTCCTGTGACATTGATCACAAGTCGTGGGAGTCAGTTGCCAGCGTTCGCCAGAACTGGCGGGCAGCCATAAAGGCGGGGCTAAAGTGTGGCGAGTCGAAGAGACTTCGCAGTTGTCAGGAAAAAAGCCAAACGCGCAAGGGGAGAGCCAACTGTGTAACAGCCCCGACAAACAAACTTTTCTGCAGCACCTGTGGAAGAGCCTGTCACTCTAGAATTGGCCTTTATAGCCACTCCAGGCGCTGATCCACACACCACTGACCATCTCCAGGCGCTTACCCATCATCTCTCGATAAGGAGGCCAAAGAAAGAAGGACAACTGGGAGGGTAACCAGGGTAGAATTGGAATAGTCAAGTGTGGATTTAACAAATGTACGGATGAGGGCTTATGCAACAAATTGGCTGAGACAGAGGTGGATACGGGTGACATTACAGAGGTGGTAGTATGCAGGATTGGTGATGGGAAGAATATGGAGTTGAACTCAACTCAGGTATAAATGGAACACGGAGGTGGCAGTCTGTTTCAGCCTCAGACATTGTCAAATTTGGGATATGTGTTTCACAGATAGGGATTGGAGTTAAAGCCATGGAACCAAAGCAAAATTACAGCACAGAAGGAGGCCATTCAGCCCGCCGTGTCCGGAAAGGCTAAAAAATAACTAGCTGCCCAATCTGATCCTGCCTTTTAGCTGGTCCATAGCCTGGCCAGTTACAGCACGTCAGATGCATTTCCAGGTACCTTTGAAACTAATTGAGGAAGATGGTTGTGGTTGTTGGAGGCTAATCACCTGAGCTCCAGGACATCACTGCAGGAGGCCCTCAGGATTGTGTTCTAGGTCCAACCATCTTCGGCTCCTTCATCAATGATCTTCCTTCAAACATAAGGTCAGAAGTGGGGAGGTTCGCTGATGATTGCACAATGTTCAGCACCATTCGTGACTCCTCAGATACTGAAGTAGTCCGTGTAGAAATGCAGCAAGACTTGGACCATATCCAGGCTTGAGCTGATAAGTGGTAAGTAACATTCGCGCCACACAAGTGCCGGGCAATGACCATCTCCAGCAAGACAGAATCTAACCATCTCCCCTTGACATTCAATGGCATTACCATTGCTGAATTCCCCACTATCAACATCCTGGGAGCTACCATTGACCAGAAACTGAACTGAAGTAGCCATATAAATAACGTGGCTGCAAGAGCAGGTCAGAGGCTAGGAATCCTGTGGCGAGTAACTCACCTCCTGACTCCCCAAAGCCTGTCCACCATCTACAAGGCACAAGTCAGGAGTGTGATGGAATACTCTCCAGTTGCCTGGATGGGTGCAGCTCCAATAACACTCATGAAGCTCGACACCATCCAGGAACAAGCAGTCCGCTTGATTGGCATCCTGTCTACAAACATTCACTCGCTCCACTACCGACGCACAGTGGCAGCAGTGAGCACCATCTACAAGATGCACTGCAGCAACGCACCAAGGTTCCTCAGACGGCACCTTCCAAACCCGCGATATCTACTAATTAGGACGGGGTCAGCAAATGCATGGGAACACCACCACCTGCAAGTTCCCCTCCAAGTCACACAGCATCCTGACTTGGAACTATACCGCTGTTCCTTCACTGTCGCTGGGTCAAAATCCTGGAACTCCCTTCCTGAAGCACTGTGGGTGTACCTATCCCACATATACTGCAACTGTTCAAGAGGACAGCCCACCACCACCTTCTCAAGGGCAATTAGGAATGGGCAATAAATGCTGTCCTTGCCAGCGACGCCCACATCACATGAATGAATTTTAAAAATGAGTGTTTCTGCCGTTCCTGGCAGTGAATTCCAGGCACCCACCAACCTCTGGGTGAAAACGTTTTTTCTCATGTCCCCCCTAATCCTTCTGCTAATCAACATAAATCTCTGCCCCCTGGTAATTGAATCCTCCACTAGAGGAAAGAGGTCCTTCCTGTCTACTTTATCTCAGTCCCTCAATTTTGTACAGCTCAATTAAATCACCCCTCAGACTCCTCCGTTCAAAGGAAAGGAACCCTAGCCTACTGTATCAGTCATCGCTGCAACTTTCGAGCCCTGGAAACAATCTTATAAATCTGCTCTATGTTCTCTCCAGAGCAATTATGTCGTCTCTGTAATGTGGTGACCAGAACTCTATGCAATACTCCAAATGCGGCTTAACCAGCGTTTTATACAGTTCCAGCGTTGCATCCTGCTTTTCAATTCTATACCTCGGCCAATAAAGGGTAACATTCCACATGCCTTCTTGACCACTCTATCTACCTGTCCTGCCACCTTCAGGGAAATGTGGACGTGCACTCCAATCCAGGCTTCTCACTTCTTCTACCCCTCTCAATACCCTACAGTTTATTGTGTATTCCCTCCCTTTATTTGCCTCCATTATCACACACTTTTCTGGATTGAATTCAATTTGGCACTTTTCCGCTCACTCAACCAAACCATTGGTATCTTTCTTGAGTCTATAGCTATCAATTAGCAACGATACCACCAATTTTTGTATCGTCAGCAAATGTTCCAATCATGCCTACCACATCTGAGTCCAAATAATTAATATAATACCACAAACAAGAAGGGGCCAACACTCTGGAACGCCACGTGAAATATTTTTCTATTCACAAAAAACATCCATCCACTATTACCCTTTGTCTCCTGTCCCTGAGCTAAATCTGGATCCAACCTACCACATTCTCCTACATCACATGGGCTTTCATTTTTCTGAAAGTCTGCTATGTGGAATCTTGTAAAATGCCTTACTAAAGTCCACGTGATGCAGACAAATGGCACTGGCTTCAGTCGTCCCAAAATGTACATTACATGAGAGTATTTCAGAGATACAGCATTTACAGATATCCCAGGTGGAAATAGAGACAGCAGCAGCAGCAAAATCTAGAGAGTACATTGCAAGAAGTGTAATACAGCTAGCAATGGTTTATAGAGTTAATAGCTGGTGATGGAGATTTACCAGGAATAACAACACCAGCAAGGAGGGCAGGGTAAATTAAGGGAGCAGTAATGCAGTTAAACATGGCTTATAGAATTAATAGCTAGATTGAGAGACTTACTAGCTACACCAACAATAACGAGGATGGAATAATAAGTGTATTGAATAATCTGAAGTGCAAGAGCGATCCGATTGTCGACTGAGTATCAATCATAATTTGTGGCAGTAAAGTAAAGATCCCAGGATAAACTCCTTTTGCCCATTGTTGTAACATTCCAATCCATTGCTCTCAAATTCTGATCTGGCCTCTCGGTTTCTCTGCAGCCGCTGATTCCGGCTAGTGCCGGGGCTGAGGTTCTCACTGATACCAAGGGATAATACATTGGAAGCTGTCCCTTATTAATAGAGGTGGCAAACCCTCCAGTGGCACAATTAGGGTCCATGGAGACTAATATCAGTTACAGTCACTGAACAAACAGGTTCAGTTAACCCCTTTCAATACAACAATTACTGTGCCACAATAAAGAAGAACATTTACACGGTCTGGATAGGATGTATGAAGGTACCTGAGGGAAGGAACGGTGCAAATAGCAGAGGCACTGGCCAGAATTTTCCAATCCTCCTTGGATATGGGAGTGATGACAGAGGACTGGACGATTGCAAATGATAAACGCTATATAAAATACCCTCAGGCTGGTGGGGTGTCAGTGGTCACTCATCCAGTGTCTAACCCTGTCCACCTCACAGTCTGACCTGTGTCCTACCCTCAGGCTGGTGGGATATCAGCGGACCCTCATCCCTCGATTTGCAGAGACTGCGGCTCCTCTTTATGAACGACCAAATGGTGATGATGACCAGGTTTAACCCGGTTGGACTGAAGAGAGCAGTGAAACACAATTGAAGAAAGCTGTCGCCCAGGCAACGTGTTTTATCTTACCTAACCCTGACAAGACTTTCCACATGGAGGTGGGGGACACAGAGAAAAGCGTCGCTGCTGCCCTATGTAGAGGAAACTAGGAGAAACCACTCCCCATTTTGAATGACTCCAGAATTGTGTGGGCGGCTGAATTGATTCATGCTGCTTGTGAAGGACATTTGTTAACTCTGTTCTGGGACATCAAACATTTCACGTACATCATGGGCTTCAATAGAGTGATGTTGTGCAGTCCATTATAAGCTTTCCCAGTATAGGAAAAAACGTAGTAATAGTAGTTCCCTGTCATAGTGTCGCAGAGTCAGAGTCATTCCGGCACAGAATGAGATTATTCGGCCCATTGAGCCGATGCCAGCTCTTTGCAGAACAATCCAGTCATCTTATTCTCCACCTCTCTCTCCATAGCCCTGCAAGTTTAATTACTTCAAGTGTTCATCCAATATCCTTTTGAAATCATTCATAATCTCTGCTACCACCATCCTCGCAGGCAGTGATTTCCAGGCCATTCCCACCCGCTGCGTGAAAAAATGTTTCCTCACATCCCCCTGTATCCGTTTCCCACATCCTTAACGCTAGTAATTGTACCGTTAGCTAATGGGAACATCTTCTTCTGTCTATCATATCGAAACCTGTCATCATCTTGTATACCTCTATCAAATCTCCCCCCAATCTCCTTTGCTCCAAGGAAAACGTCCCCAGCTTTTCCAGACGAACCTTGTATCTAAAGTCTTCCGTGCCTGGAACCATTCCGGTAAATCTCCTCTACACTCTGTCAAGGAAACTCACATCCTCCCTAAAGTGTGGTGAACAGAACTGGATGCAGTACTTTTTTGGTTTTCAGTAGATTTGTTGGGAATTTAGAATAGTGGGAATGGAGGTTAAGGCAGTTGAATGTTCCTACTGCAGAATGTGGGAGCTAAGTGTCGCCAAGAGTGTCCCTGCTGACTATATCTGCGGGAAGTGCACCCAACTCCAGCTCCTCGAGAACCGCGTTAGGGAACTGGAGCTGGAGCTGGATGAACTTCGGATCATTCAGGAGGCGGAGGGGCTTATTGAGAGGAGTTATAGGGAGGTAGTCACACCTCAGGTAAAAGAAGTAGGTAGATGCGTTACCGTCAGGGGAAGGAGAGGGAACCAGCAGGCAGTGCAGGGATCCCCTGTGACCGTTTCCCTCAACAACAGGTATACCGTTTAGGATACTGTTGGGGGGATGACTTACCAGGGGTAAGCAATGGGGTAAAGGTCTCTGGCGCAGAGTCTATCCCTGTTGCTCAGAAGGGAAGGGAGAAGAGGAGCAGAGCATTAGTCATTGGGGACTCCATAGTTAGGGGAACAGATAGGAGCTTCTGTGGGAACGAGAGAGACTCACGGTTGGTATGTTGCCTCCCAGGTGCCAGGGTTCGTGATGTCTCGGATAGTGTTTTTGGGACCCTTAAGGGGGAGCAGCCCCAAGTCGTGGTCCACATATGCACCAACGACATAGGTAGGAAGAGAGATGGGGATTTAAGGCAGAAATTCAGGGAGCGAGGGTGGAAGCTTAGAGCGTGAACAAACAGAGTTGTTATCTATGGGTTGTTGCCCGTGCCACGTGCTAGCGAAGCGAGGAATAGGGAGAGAGAGGAGTTGAACACGTGGCTGCAGGGATGGTGCAGGAGGGAGGGTTTTGGTTTCCTGGATAATTGGGGTCTTTCTGGGGTAGGTGGGACCTCGACAAACAGGATGGTCTTCACCTGAACCAGAGGGGTACCAATATCCTGGGGGGATATTTGCTTGTGCTCTTCGGGGGGGTTTAAATTAATTCAGCAGGGGAATGGGAACCTAAATTGTAGTTTCAGTGTGCAGTATGTTGAGAGTAGTGAGGTCAGGGATAAGGTTACAAGGACGCAAGAGGGCAATGGCAAGGAAGAACTTGGTTTAAATTGTGTCCACTTCAGCGCCAGGAGAATCCGGAATAAGGTGGGTGAGCTTGCAGCATGTGTTGGTACCTTGGATCTCTATGTTGTGGCCATTTCGGAGACATGGGTAGAGCAGGGACAAGAATGGATGTTGCAGGTTCCGGGATTTAGATGTTTCAGTAAGAACAGAGAAGATGGTAAAAGAGTGGGTGGTGGGGGGGTGGGGGGGTGGTTGGGCATTGTTAATCAAGGAGAGTATTACGGCGGCAGAAAGGACATTTGAAGTCTCGTCTACTGAGGTAGTATGGGCCGTGGTTAGAAACAGGAGAGGAAAGGTCACCCAGTTGGGAGTTTTCTATAGACCTCAGAATAGTTCCAGAGATGTAGAGGAAAGGATAGCGAAGATGATTCTCGACAGGAGCGAGAGTAACAGGGTAGTTGTTATGGGGGACTTTAACTTTCCAAATATTCACTGGAAATACTATAGTTCGAGTACTTTAGATGGGTCTGTTTTTGTCCAGTGTGTGCAGGAGGGTTTTCTGACACAGTATGTGGACAGGCCAACCAGGGGCGATGCCACATTGGATTTGGTACTGGGTAATGAACCCGGCCAGGTGTTAGATTTAGATGTAGGTGAGCACTTTGGTGATAGTGATCACAATTCGGTTAGGTTTACCTTAGCGATGGGCAGGGACAGGTTTATACAGCAGGGCAAGCATTGTAGCTGGGGGAAAGGAAATTATGACGCGATTAGGCAAGATTTAGGATGCGTAGGATGGGGAAGGAAACTGCAGGGGATGGGCACAATCGAAATGTGGAGCTTATTCAAGGAGCAGCGTGTCCTTGATAAGTATGTACCTGTGAGGCAGGGAGGAAGTTGTCGAGCGAGGGAGCCGTGGTTTACTAAAGAAGTTGAAGTGCTTGTCAAGAGGAAGAAGAAGGCTTATGTAAGGATGAGACGTGAAGGCTCAGTTTGGGCGCTTGAGAGTTACAGGCTAGCCAGGAAGGATCTAAAGGGAGAGCTTCGAAGAGCGAGGAGAGGACACGAGAAGTCATTGGCGGATAGGATCAAGGAAAACCCTAAGGCTTTCTATAGGTATATCAGGAATAAAAGAATGACTAGAGTTAGATTAGGGCCAATCACGGATAGCAGTGGGAAGTTGTGTGTGGAATCAGAGGAGATAGGGGAAGTGTTAAAAGAATATTTTTCGTCAGTATTTACAGTAGAGAAAGAAAATGTTGTCGAGGAGAATACTGAGATACAGACTACTAGGCTAGATGGGATTGAGGTTCAGAAGGTGGAGCTATTAGCAATTTTGGAAAGTGTGAAAATAGATACGTCCCCTGGGCCAGATGGGATTTATCCTAGGATTCTCTGGGAAGGCAGGGAGGAGATTGCACAGCCTTTGTCCTTGATCTTTATGTCGTCATTGTCGACAGGAATAGGGCCGGAAGACTGGAGGATAGCAAATGTTGTCCCCTTGTTCAAGAAGGGGAGTAGAGACAGCCCTGGTAATTTTAGACCTGTGAGCCTTACTTCGGTTGTGGGTAAAGTGTTGGAAAAGGTTATAAGAGATAGGATTTATAATCATCTTGAAAAGAATAAGTTCATTAGCGATAGTCAGCACGGTTTTGTGAAGGGTAGGTCGTGCATCTCCAACCTTATTGCGTTTTTTGAGAAGGTGACGAAACAGGTGGATGAGGCTAAATCCGTAGATGTGGTCTATATGGATTTCAGTAAGGCGTTTGATAAGGTTCCCCACGGTAGGCTATTGCAGAAAATACGGAAGTATGGGATTCAAGGTGATTTAGTGCTTTGGATCAGAAATTGGCTAGCTGAAAGAAGACAGAGGGTGGTGGTTGATGGCAAATGTTCATCCTGGAATTTAGTTACTAGTGGTGTACCGCAAGGATCTGTTTGGGGCCACTGCTGTTTGTCATTTTTATAAATGACCTGGATGAGGGTGTAGAAGGGTGGGGTAGTAAATTTGCGGACGACACGAAGGTCGGTGGAGTTGTGGATGGTGCCGAAGGATGTTGTAGGATACAGAGGGACATAGATAGGCTGCAGAGCTGGGCTGAGAGATGGCAAATGGAGTTTAATGCGGAAAAGTGTGAGGTGATTCACTTTGGAAGGAGTAACAGGAATGCAGAGTACTGGGCTAATGGGAAGATTCTTGGTAGTGTAGATGAGCAGAGAGATCTTGGTGTCCAGGTACATAAATCCCTGAAAGTTGCCACCCAGGTTAATAGGGCTGTTAAGAAGGCATATGGTGTGTTAGCTTTTATTAGTAGGGGTTCGGGTTTCGGAGCCACGAGGTCATGCTGCAGCTGTACAAAACTCTGGTGCGAACGCACCTGGAGTGTTGCGTGCAGTTCTGGTCACCGCATTATAGGAAGGATGTGGAAGCTTTGGAAAGGGTGCAGGATGTTGCCTGGTATGGAGGGAAGGTCTTACGAGGAAAGGCTGAGGGACTTGAGGTTGTTTTCGTTAGAGAGAAGGAGGAGGAGAGATGACTTAATAGAGACATATAAGATAATCAGAGTCTTAGATAGGGTGGATAGTGAGAGTCCTTTTCCTCGGATGGTGATGGCAAACACGAGGGAACATAGCTTTAAGTTGAGGGGTGATCGATATAAGACAGATGTCAGAGGTAGTTTCATTACTCAGAGAGTAGTAGGGGTGTGGAACGCCCTGCCTGTAACAGTAGTAAACTCGCCAACTTTAAGGGCATTTAAGTGGTCATTGGATAGACATATGGATGAAAATGGAATAGTTTAGGTCAGATGGTTTCACAGGTCAGTGCAACATCGAGGGCCGAAGGGCCTGTACTGCGCTGTCATGTTCTATGTTCTATGTTCTATGTTCCAGTTGGGGCCTAACCAGAGCTTTATAGAAGTTCAGCATAACTTAAATTCTTCTGTACTCAATACCTCTATTTAGGAACCCAAGATCCCATATGCTTTACTAACGACTCTCTCAATATGTTCTGCCTCCTTCAAGGATCTGTAGATATGAACCCTATGTCCTTCTATCCCTACACACTCTTGAAAACTGTGCCATTATGTGCATTGTGCCTCTCCCTGTTACTGCTGATAAAATGTATTACCTCACACTTGTCTTTATCAAATTCCATTTGCCTCTTGTCTGTCCATTCTGCTAACTTATCGATGTCCTGTTACATCGATCGGTATTTACCTCACTGTCTCCCCGCCTCCAAGTTCGGTGCCATCACAAAAATTAGCAATTTTGCGTTGCATTCCAGTATCCAAATCATTTATACATATCAGAAAAAAAACAGTGGTCCTAGCACTGACCCTTGGGTAACACCACTGTCGACCTTCCTCCAGTCTGAAAAACAACTGTTTACCACAACTCCTTGTTTTCTTTCATGAAGTTTTTTTCTTTTATCCAAGCTGACACTGACCCTCCTATTCCATGAGCATCAATTAACTGTCCAGTTGTCACAACAGACTGTGAAAGAAACTACATGTTCAGCTTAAAATGATGTGAAATTCTAAATGTAAAATTAAACTTCATTTTGGAAAAAGATCGACTCTTAGATCTTTTAAAATTCAGTCTCTCATTAACTTTACTGCATTCAGTACTCTGTACAAGCAACACTCCCTAAAGCTGGACTCTGTGCATTTTACTCTACTGAAGGTTTAGGGAAGGAATTCCATAAATTTGGGATGAGAACAGAAAGTGCCGTAAGTACTCAGCAGATCTGGCAGCATCTGTGCAGAGAGAAAACGAGTTAATGTTTCAGATTTGAGACCCTTCATCAGAACTGGCAAAAGTTAGAATTGCAACAGTGTTTTAACAAGTGAAAGAGGAAAGGGGGATGAAGAACAAGAAGGAAGGACAGTGATAGCACGGGGCAGGGGTGTCAGTGAAGCTGGGTCAAAATGCTCAACCTCCATTCCAAAAAGCACTGTGGGTGTAACTACCTCACAGAGACTGCAGCGTTCCAAGAAGGGATCTCACCACTACCTTCTGCAGTGCAATTAGGGTTGGCCAATAAATGCAGGCCTAGCCAGCGACGCCCTCATCCCATGAAACGAATGAATAAAAAAACCCGATTGTTACATTTCCAACATTGCATGTTCTGATGAAGGAGCGCAGACCTAAATTGGTAACTTTGTTTCTCTCTCCACAGGTGCTGCTAGACCTGCTGAGTATTTCTGGCACATGCTGTTCTCATGTCAGAGTTCCAGCGTCCGCAGTGTTTTGCTTTTATTTTAGTGTTTAATTCGCTGCCACCTCTCTTGCAGGAATGTCTGCATTGAAGAAGTTCTGCTCTTCTCTTCCAGAGCATCGGGCCTTGGCAGCTGAAGGCACTGCCACTAATTAGTCGAGTAATTAAACTCGGGGATGCTCAAGAGACCAGAATTAGATAAGTGCAGATACTTCAGAGGGTTGTCGGTCTGGAGGAGATTACAGAGATAGGGAGGGGTGTAACAATGAGAGATTTGAAAAGAAGGCTGAGACTTTTAAAATACAGGTGTTGCTGGCCAGGAACCAATGGGTTGGTGCGAGTTAGGACATGGGCAACAGTGTTTTGGATCTCCTCAAGTTTATGGAGGGTAGAATGTGAGAGACTGGTCAGCAGTGCATTGAAATAAACAAGTCTACAGGCAACAAAGGCAGGGTGGGTGTTTCATCAGCAGAAAAGCCGAGACAGGGATGAGGTCGTCCTATGTTATGTTGGTGGAAATAGGCAGCTTTATTGAAGGTATGAATATTCGTCAGGGAGTTCATCTCAAGGCATAGAACATAGAACATAGAACAGTACAGCACAGTACAGGCCCTTCGGCCCACGATGTTGTGCCGAATCTTTAACCTACTCTAAGATCAAACTAACTACCTACCCTTCATTTTACTATCGTCCATGTACCGATCCAAGAGTCGCTTAACTGTCCCTAATGTATCTGCTTCTACTACCACCGCTGGCAGCGCATTCAACGCACCCATCACTCTCTGTGTAAAGAACCTACCTCTGACATCCCCCTAAAACCTTCCTCCAATCACCTTAAAAGTATGCCCCCTGGTGATAGCCCTTTCCACCCTGGGAAAACGTCTCTGGCTATCCACTCTATCTATGCCTCTCATCATCTTGTACCCCTCTATCAAGTCACCTCTCATCCTTTTTCGCTCCAATGAGAAAAGCCCCAGCTCCCCCACTCTTTCTTCGTAAGACATGCCCTCCATTCCAGGCAGCATCCTAGTAAATCCCCTCTGCACCCTCTCTAAAGCTTCCACATCCTTCCTATAATCTCAAGGTCAACTATATAACCAGGTTTGCCAACAAGTTGGCTTAGTGTCAAACATTTACAAAGGAGAGGGATGGAGTGTGTAGCAAGGAAATGTTGGGAGCAGAAACATGAAACAATGGCTTCAATCTTCTGAATATTTAATTGACATTGCAGATGTTTGAGGTAATACATTTTGGAAGGTTGAATGAGGAGAGACAATACAATTTAAATGGTACAGCTATAAAGGTGATGAAATAACAGGGACACCCGCAAATCTTTGAAGGTGGCACGAAAGGTGAACAAAATATTTAATAAAGCATATGGGATCCTCGGCTTCATAAAGAGTATTCACCCGGAATTAGAACAGGGAGATCTTAAGAAAATAGTCTTCAGTGTTTTGTCAAATATTATCAAAGTTAATTTTGATGCAGACATTTGGGGTGAAGGGGCGACTGCTGAGGATGATGTCCAAGACGCCCTTGAACATTTAGATATTTGGAGAATTAACCTAACAGCGCTGTGTGCTCAGAGCCTACAGGAGAATATGAGACCCAACAGGCATTTGGCAATCGGTTGTATGATTCGGATGAGAGATCCCAACACATGCACCCTGGGGCAAATGGTAGGGATCACACACAATCTAAAACCATGTTCCTAGATCAATTGCTACCACTGGTAAAGAAGGCTATGGGTATCACTACACACCCGGACTTACCATGGAGTAAGATAGTTGAGAATGCCCAACGTGCATATTAGGCAGCAAAAGGGGCCCTGAATGCAGATACTCCAAGGGCTGTGTCTGACAAGAAAGCTGTCGCCGCTGCGGGGGGGACCAAAACGGTACCCTATGGGAGGACAAAGAGGGACCTGCTATAATTGTGGTAGGATTGGGCACTTAGCTAGCAACTGCCAGAAAAGGGTCACCACCACCGGCACATTACAGACCCTGGTCCAATCAGAGCGAGCCACCACCACGTCCTGGCCCTCGGTTCATTTCGAAGCCATCCAAGGTTGAGCAAAAGCTAGATAAACTGATCACCCTGATATCCACTATAAACACCGTGCCGGAGACAATTCTGTGCAACCAGTTCACAGTGCATGCCAAGGAAAATCATCGACCGCATTCCTGGAGGACTTTTCCTTTCCGCCGACTCCACCTCCAGAGCGCTTTCCCCCTCAATGACGTGGCTTGACCCCCTCTGAAAAGTTGGTGGTAGGGTTCCAACGTGATGGTCACGGACGATCTGTGCTCTCTGTTGTTTTAAAAGCGGGCCGACAACAGACTATGCTTATTGACAATGTTCAGCCGTTACTATCATACATACCCCACACCCTAAACACGGTGCTATTCAGGGACAGAGTTGCGTACTGGCGAACTTCGATGGAAATATGATAAATTCAGCTTATACAGAAGATGCTTCTCAACTAGGGGTGGGAGACCTGACCTGGAACCCTCCGACCCCTGTTTTAATGACCACTCCAGATGGGAGGGGAAATTTGGAAACTGATGCGCTGAACCAATACGGAGCTATAATTGATTATAATAATAACTGCTTGTGGTTGACTTCCTCAGCTGTTCGAGAACAGCATACCATCGAGATCTCAGATGTTCATTCGCTCTTCACGATTAAGAAACCATCACTCTTCGATCCTCTGAGCCAAGGTGATGCTTGGGTGATGGGACCAATCAGTAAGCACCATCTAGTGTTCAGCACGTGTAAGCATGGTTGCAGACGAATGACTTGGGAGGAATCCATAAATGGGCCCCCATATACACCAGCCGAAAAATACCCCATCCCTCGAGAGGGTTACCCTTATGTCAGGGATACTATTCAATCCCTCCTTCAGCAGGGTGTTGTTAGCGCCAGGCATTTTCACGAGCAACCCACCTATTTGGCCTGTAAAGAATCCGGACAGCAGTTGGAGATTGACATTGCTTACTGCAAGCTTGATTTTGTCACACCAGCCTGTTCACTGGTCGGGTCAACACTGGACATTTCAAATCGATTTTGGAGTAATCCAGTTAAGAGAGAGGATCAGTAAAAGTTTGCATTTACCTTTGAGGATCAAAGCTATAATTGGACATGTTTCCATCGGGGAGTTCATAATGGCTCGACTATTTTCCACAAGCGAATGGCAAAGGCACTGAAGGGATTTTCAAGACCAGCATGTTTGCTTCAGTACGTGGATAATATGCTTCTAGTTGCTCTTACTGTAGATGAACATTTATTATGTCTCGACAAACTGTGAACCGCATTTTTCCAGGCAGGTCTAAAGGTTAATCCATGCAATGCTCAGTTACTGAAAGAACAAGTCACCTTTTTGGGACTGCCTATCTCATTTGCAGGAAAAGCCCCGGAGAGCCACAAGGTGGAGATCATACCGCGACTGCCCCTCCCCATCACGAAGGCAGCAGTCCTTTCACTTATGGGATTATTGGGATAGCAGAGAAATTTTATCCAAGGATTTGCAGAGATACCAAAACCGCTTTAAGTACTGCGAAATGGTAAGACTGACGACATTCGTCCTCACTGGAAGGAGCTCCGTCGTGATGTCGCAGCGAGACTTCAAACAGTTTGTTTGCAGGCCACTTGTCTCTTTACTCCTGACCCAACTCAGCCCTTCCACTTTGAGGTAATAACTACCGACCAGTGTATCGTTGCTGTCTTCTGTCAGGAACCAGAAGACAAGTCACAACCTATCACATACACCTCTCGAATTCTGCGATGTCCCAAGAAGACTTATACTCCGTGTGAGTGACATCCATTTGTGATGTACTGGAGTGTGCGACACTTCACTTACATCACTGGCCTGCAGAGCCTGGCTATAGATTCACCCCATTCACCGTCAAACCTGATATTAAACCAGGGGACACAGTGGCCTGCAGGGCCCGGTTATACACTCACTCAATTCACCATTAAACATGCAACTGAAACCAGGTGATACACTGGCCTGCAGAGCCTGGTTATAAACTCAGCCCATTCACTGTTAAACCTGCTAAAACCAGGGGACACACTGGCCTGCAGAGCCTGGTTATACTGTCATTCCATTCACCGTTACACTTGCTACTGAAACCAGGGGACACAATGAATTGCAGAACCTTGTTATACACTCACCCCATTTACTGATAGCCCTGCGACTGGGACCAGGGGGCACACTGGTCTGCAGTATGGTTATATACGCACCCCACTCAATGTCAAACCTGCTACTGAATCCAAGTGACACAATGTGCTGCAGAGCCTGGTTATGCACGCTCCCCATCCATCGTTAAAACTGCTGCAACCAAGGGTCACAGTGCCCTGCAGTGCCAGGTTTTACACGTGCACCATTCGCCGTTAAACATGCTGAAACCAGGTTTGGTGCTGCATTGAATACATGCACTATCAGAGTTTGTTATGATCCATTGGGTAGTGTTAATGGAGCCGTATGCTGCATTGAACACATGTTGTATCTGAGTTGGTTATGAAACATTGGGTGGTGTTAAGGGAAATGTATAAAGTATTGAACACATGCTGTATCTGAATTGTTTACATTTATGTGTGCAGTGGCATTGGACCTGAATGCTCATTGAAAGCATACTGCACCTGTGTTTGTGATGATTATTTGGTTAGTGTCGAGGGAGATGTATTGTGCAGTGTGCAGGGGCTGTGTCAGAGCTGCTTATGACTTAATGGGGAATGTTATGTTGGAAAAATGCTGCATTGAGTATGCACTGTATCTGAGTTAGCTGTGTTTCTTTGGGTAAATAGATTTATCACATACTTTAACTGGGTTGCTTATGAAAAATTGGGTAACATTAATGGCGATGTATAAAGAATGTTTACAGTTCTGGTCGCCACTTACCAGATATATAGAGAGAGTGAGTGAGTGAGGCTGGATAAGGAGTGTGTCCACAGCTCTGGCCTCCAGTTACTAGATGTATTGAGGGAGGGAGGGAGGCCCGGTAAGGAGTATCCACAGCTCTGGGTTCCAGATAGTAGATATCGGGAGGGAGGGAGGAAGGTTAAAGAATGTGAACACTGGACACCAGAAACTACATATATAGAGGGAAGAAGGGATACTGGATAAGGTGTGTGCACAGCTCTGATCTCTGGATGCTAGATGTAGAGAGGAAGGGATGCTGGATAAGGGTGTGTACAGCTCTGGGCTTCAAATACTTTATAATTAGAAGGAGGGAGTGGGGGAGGCTGCATAAGGAATGTGAAAACCTCTGAGCTCCAGATACTAGATATATGGAGGGAGGGAGGTAGTCTTGATAAGGAGTATGTGCAGCTCTGGGCTCCAAATAGTAGATATCGGGAGGGGATAAGGGAGGTTGGTTAAAGAGTGTGAACTCTGGACACCAGAAACTACATATATAGAGGGAAGAAGGGATACTGGATAAGGTGTGTGCTCAGCTCCGGTCTCCAGGTGCTAGATATAGAGAGGAAGGGATGCTGGATAAGGGTTGCACAGCTCTGGGCTTCAAATAATCCATAATTAGATGGAGGGAGTGGGGAAGGCTGCATAAGGAATGTGAAAGCCTCTGAGCTCCAGATACTAGATATATGGAGGGAGGGAGGTAGTCTTGATAAGGGGTATGTGCAGTTCTGGGCTCCAGCGACAAGATATATAGAGGCATCCAGAGAAGCTGGCTAAGTAGTCTGTACAGGTCTGGTCTGCAGATACGAGATATATAGAGGGATGGATGGAGGGAGACACGATAAAGAGTGTGTACAACTCTCAGATCCAGATACTAGATATATAGAGGGTGGTAAGGAGGCTGGATCAGGAGTGTGCATAGCTCTGGGCTCCAGATACTTAGACATACAGAGGGAGGAGGGATGGATAAGTAGTGTTTGTGGCTCCAGACACCAGACACCAAGTATATAGAGGGATGGAGGGAGGCCGGAAAAGGGATGAGCACAGCTCTGGGCTCCAGTTACTAGATATACAGAGGGAGGGATGGAGCCTGGGTATGGAGCATGCACAACTCTGGCCTCCCACTGCTAGATAAATAATGGGAGGGAGGGAGCCTGGATAATGAAAATTAACACCTTTGGTCTCGTAATGCTAGGTATACTGAGGGAGGGAGGGAGGGAGGGAGGGAGGTGGAAAAGGAGTTTTCTCAGCTCTGGCCTCCCGCTGCTAGATATATAAAGAGCCGGAGGGAGCCTGGATAAGGAATGTGCGCACCTTTGGACTAGTAATACTAGGTATAGAGAGGGAAGGAGGCTGGAAATGGAGTTCTCAGCTCTGGCCTCCCGCTACTAGATATGTAGAGGAAAGGAGGGAGTCTGGATAAGGAAAGTGAACAATTCTGGACTCACAAATCTCGATCTATAGAGGGCGGGCATTTGAATAAGAAATGTATACAGCTAGATGTTAATAGTTAATGATATTAAAGGTAAATGGTTAATTATGTTAAAGGAAAAGAATTGAAGGGCTTTGTTTAATTAAGGATAGGCATTGAATATAAAGTGAACCTGCTGAACAAAGTGAGGTGGCTAAACAGAAGACAAAACTATGTAATGCGGCATTCTTTGAATAAACTGAGTAGGCAGGAAAGGATCTGAAACTCGTTTCATTCTTCACTGTTTGGCTCGGATCCGTTTGATGGTGCAGTAGAGGATGGTTGCCTCAAGGTGAAGATTGGAAAGTGATTTTTTTTCAGATATAAGTTTGTAATCTAGATTACTTCTGAGACAAAAGCCTGAAACCAAGTGTCGGAATATGATTTCCAACTGATGTTCTCTGAATATGAACCTTATGTCCAATGGAAACATGACGTAGATATATGGACACGGGTTGCACCCTTTCCAAAGAGAAAACAGTATATAGCCTTGGCTCTATCAATGCAGCAAAAGCAATATCCGGTGGAAAGTAATTTGTGAGCTGGATCCCAGTCAGTTGGACACTGATGCAGGTTTGAAACTTCTAATAAGCTTCATGGGCACGCTTTATAAGAAAGCTGATCTATTAAACGCATTCAAAACATGGTCAGATTGTGATAAATTGAGAAAGACGGATGGGCATGTCATAGAGAATATATTATATAATGTAATACACAATATAACAGAGCACATAAATTCTAATTGCACATTCCTTGTTCAGAGCATGTTTTTAAATTGTTTGTGCTAAATTGTCACACATGGTTAGGCTCCTGGTGTTAACTGAAGTGAGATTCTCAGATAGAGACACACGTTTGGATCAGATATCTGATGCTTAAACAAAATCCTGGGAAGGCAGTCATTTTCATCAGCTTTCATGGTAGAAGTGGGAAATTCGGCAGTGTCACAGAGGATGGAAGACTGAATGGTTGCAGCATTTCGAGATTGTTCAGACAAGGGGCTTTGGTGTCAGTGGAAGAAACACAGACAAACGACATGAGGACGCATACATTTTTGGCAGATCTGAAAGACGATAGGAATGGAATAACAGCAACAGACGAATGAACCACAGGAATGCCCACCGAATTATTAACAGTTGTTTCAGATGTGATTCAGAATATCATTACGCAGTAAACTGTCCAAAACGGAGTAACAGAGTTTTCGAGGTGATGCTTGACAGAGAAGTGGAAGAGAATGATATTGATCAGACTGAGTGGATTGTACTGGTCTGAAGAAGTTTCACTCCGGTAATGAGTGTACTAGTTGATTATTCATTTAATTGTACCATGTTGGACAATGGTTCCATATCTGTAGTAAGTGGAGCAGATTGGTTGAAATTATATTTAGATTTGTTACGGAGTAAGGAGTAAAGTATGATCAAAGAAAATGGAAGTTCTACTTGTTTCAGGTTCGGAGATGACAGCACATTTAAAGGTGGCGATTCCATGCAGAATATCTGGAGTAAGCCACTTGACAGATGTTATATCAGGCGAGATAACTTGCTGCTGAGAAACATTTCATGAAAAAGGCAAACATTAAATTGAACATGGGATATGATAAAACAATTTTCTTTCGGTAACTTTCAAAGCAACTGACTTTGCAGTCACAGCACCATTGTATCACTTAAACAGAAAATAACACCTCTAATAAAAATTCGAAAGAGGTGTTAACATCAGGTGATGGGAAATTGAGAGACGAAAAAGAAAATGGTCTTAAAGTTGCAATGACATTTAGATCATCCCTCTTGTTTTAGATTAAAAATCCTACTAAAATATGCAGAGGTGGTTAACGATGAGCACACAAAGTTTATTGAAGAGATTAGTGAAAATGTGATATGTACAAAAAAGTACTGGAGGACACCATCACGGCTTATTGTGAGTCTTCCATTAGCAAGAGACTTGAAGGAGATCAGAGCAATAGTTTTACACCTATGGCACTCAGGCAGAAACATTTTCATTTTGCATTTCACAAACATGGCAACAAGATTCATTCTTTCTACAATAATACATGCTAAAGACAATGGAGTTATTGCTGGCAAAATCATGGAAAACTGGATAGCGTCCGGGCTGGTGCACTGGATAAATTCCTGACTGACAATGAAGTGGGCTGGGGTGGCGATGGGGGCGGGGGAATTTGCCAATGACAAGTTTAGAGACATTAGTGAGAATAGAAACTTTGCAGTGTTGAACACCGCAGCTGAAAGAACTTTCGATTATGGACTTTGTGAAAGAAATCACTCAGTGCTCCAGATGCTCCTTAAGATCTTAGCCCGACCAACCAAATTGTAAGCTAACATCTAACCGGGCGTGGACAGGCAATGCGATGAATCTGCTCCTAATGTTTGGAGGCTATAGTTCCCATCAGATGGTCTTTGGAAGGAATCTCAATATACAATCGGTACTGTGTGTTCATTCCCCTGCCTTAGAAAGGATTAGAAATAGTTAAAATATGTTCTGCACTTGCATGCCCTACATGGAGGGGGAAGGCCCTCATCAATGTAGAAGTCATGGGAAAATTCGGTGAACGTCATAGCATCGCATAAGGCTGTCAAAGATAAGGTTTAATGTTGGGATTTAGTATACTACAGAAGAGAGTGTCAGAAAGAGCAGAAAGGTCCAGGTAAAGTGATGAGATGTGATGGGAAAACCGTGAGTCTTCAGCATGGCAGTCAAACTATTAGGGTGCATTCAGGTATATCAATAGGGATTAATCATAAATTTGCAGAATATGAACAATTATTAGATGGTGATAAGTCACCCTGTAACTCACATATGTCTAAACAGTTATGAGGAACAGAATAAGGTAGATAAGCGACGGCTGACGATAAATAAGGTGATACCAGTGCACAAGATAGGGCTAGTTTTTCCAAAGGGCAACTGCCTAAAATCACTACTTGGGTCAGATACATACCAGAGAGGGATGTGGCCATTGTAGGAAAAGCTGGGAAAGCCACTTTTAAAGTCAAACATTTTCAAAATGTCCAAAATAGTGGACAACAGGTAAGACCTGTGGACTGGCAAATTGAGGTGAAACGGTGAAAAGAAGGACACACATTGCGACTTCCCATGGTAGGTCTGGGAATAACTCTTCCAATCTGAAATGATCACGTACTGGCGACATTATCTCTGATTGTGCGAGGGACAGATCCTGTAACAGTAGTCCAGAAAGAGCAAAGAGGGCTAGTCGAGGCCGTTGTTTAACTAGAACAAGGAGTACAGAACCATTTAGGAACTCTACTAGAAGTAGAATCCTTTTTGATCGCGAGGTTATGCGGGCAGAAATAAATTAGAAGGAAATTGATGAGAGACACACAAAAAAAGAGTTGGAGATTTGGAAGAATGTGGCTTCTATTCTGAAGTACAAGATATGGGAGAGCCAGCTTTATCATCCTGATAGATATGTGCGGAAAAACTACTCCCAGATGCGACATATATTGCTAAAGCGAGATGGGGGTTTGAAGAGAGTCTTTGTGCTCAAATATTAGAATGCACTCCCCTATGGCAGAAAAAGTGTTCATGACAATTTTTTTTAGCTCTTTTAGCCACATACCCTAGGGAATGTAGATCGATAGATACAAAAATCAGTTTTTTTGCAGGGTGAAAACAAAGTGTTTTGAAGCCATCTAAAGAAGCGAATAAGGTAGAAGGGAAGCTGTGGAAATTAAACAAAAGTGTTGATGGATAGACTGATGTATCAAAAGTATGGAATTTCTTGGATATATATGTCTTGCTGAAAGTAGGCTGTATTGAACAGAAAGCAGATTCAACAATGTTCTACTGGTATCATAAAGACAAACTCGCAAGCATCTTTATGCTGCATGTCGATGATTTTCTATGGGGAGGTTCTGAGGAATTTGAGCAATTGGTTATAGATAAATTGAAAGGGGAGGTTAAGATTGGAAGTAAGCCTTCGGGTGCCTTGAAGAAGAAAGGGTTGGATGTTGATCAGAATAAGTCGGGAACAAACTTATATATACAAAATATGAAACGGATACCCATACACAGGGCCAGGTCAGCACATAATGATCATCTTGCATCTAAAGCCGAAGCAGATCAGGTAAGAAGCCTTATTGGACAGTTAAGATGGTTATGCACTGAGAAAATGTTTGGTACCAGTATCAGTTTCCTCTTTCTTTGAAGAAAACTTAAACAGTTACAGCAAACGAGAGAAAAAATGAACTTATCAGAACTTCGTTCGATGATGAAACACGTTACAACTGAGGAAGTATTGAGAGCACATAAAACATCGAAGAAATTAAACTCAGATAAATGCATACTAAAGTTTCCAGCATTAGGTGATCTGAAAAACAGAAAAAAATAGCAATTTTTCGAAATCCTTCTCGTGCTGGATATTCGAGTGCAGCCAGGTTCATCATATTAGTTTTGGCAAAAGATGGAAAGTGTTGCCCCTTGGTTTGGGAAGCTGAGAAAATAAAAAAAAGAAAAGGAATGTGGGAGAGAAATGAAATCTCGAAGATTCAAAGTGTTGACGCAAGTCACGAATTATCAGACTGCTTTACTAGAAGAAATGCTTGTTTCAGAAGAGGGATAACTTGTACAATGAGTTTTACTGAATCCGGAAAATCATTTTCCTCTCTTTTGCTGTAATTGTTTAAGTTTCCTTTAAAGAAAGAGGAATCTGTCAATGTTTAATTATGGTGATAAAGTTAAACAGTTGAAAGGTTTTGTTCAATGAAGGATTTGAAGTCATTACAAATATAGTTTGGTAGACACGGTGGGGGCGGGAGGGGGAGTCGGTGGTTTGGTGAACAGAAGGCAGGGAAGGGCAATGCTGCATTCTGTCAATACACTGAGTATAAAGAAAAGGATCTGTGTCTAGTTTCATTCTTCACTGTTTGGCTTGGATTCATTTAACACTATCCTGGCTAGAAGCCTTCTCATCAAGTTGAAATTAGCCCGCTTCGAACTTAGACATACGACCCTGTTTGGTTCCTTGCTTTTCTGGATTACCAGTCAAACATTCTCTTTCTCGACATACTCGTGGTCGATTTGTCCAACCTCATTTCCCAGCACCAGATCCAGCACTGCCTCATTTCCAGTTGGGCTGAGAACAGAGTGATGAAGGAATTTTCCGTGAACACATTTCAGAAACTCGTCGCCCTCCTTACCCGTTCTGCACTTCAACTCTAAGCAAATCGATTCTGACCTTTCCCCTTCAAGGACACCCTCCCCTTCCAACACTGCAATTTCCTCCCTAATCAGTATTGTTACCTCACCTCAACTTTTTCCTTCTCTATCTTTATATCATTCCACATTAAGCACCCAGGCCTCACTATGTTTAAACCACCTTTCGGTTATTCCCATTACATATTATTCCCAAACTGCTATTTGTGCGTGTAGGTCACCTACATGATTCACCACACAGTGTGATTGCACACATTTATTGTAATTCAGTCTTTGCAATCCTTGTAGTCCCTCTCAGTCTACCCCATATGGAACTGTTCCCTTGTCTGGTACTGTTTAACACTCTCACAGTGCGCACCTTATTCGGATTTTCTTCTTTTATATGCTGGTGCCCATCCCCTTGCCAATTTAGTTTAGGCACACCCCAAGCATACTGGTGAATCTCCCCATGATGACTTTGATCCTAGTCCTGTTGATTCACAACCTTTCTCTTTTAAATAGGTGCCTCCTGGCCCAGACCTGGGGCAATGCACGAAGAATGTGAAGCCCTGCCTACTGTGCCATGCTTCAAGGCATGCATTGATCCTCCCTAGCTTCCTATTTCTACTCTCGATAGCGCATAGCACTGGAAGTAATTCAGTGATTACTACCTTCGAGGTCTTGCTCTTTACCTTCCTCCCTAGGTCCTGAAGGACTGAAGGATCTCAATACATGTAATTTCTGTGCCGTCGGACCACATGGAGGAGTTTCCAGCTACAGGGAGGGTTGCACGGGCTGGGGGTGGGGGGGGTGGTGTTTCTGAAATAGGGAGAATTCCACGAGCTGGAAGATGCTACAGAGATGGGGAGTGTTGTCCGGGCTGGCAGAGTTTATTGTGATAAGCCACGTTGTGGACTCGGACGGAAGTTGCATAGATAAGGAGGGAAGTAGTTGCTCGCGGACATTACAGAAATATGAAGGGTGATAGGGTTGGAGGAGATTGTGGTGATTGGGAGGGTTGTCGAGGCTGGAAGAGTTTGCAGAGCAAAGAATTGTTCTTGCGGCTGGTGCCAGTTAGAGGCATAGGGAGCTTTGTAGGGACTGCAGAATGTAACAGATATTGGGCCGGGTGAAGGGCCTGGAGGATCTTACAGAGATAGGGAGGGTTGTATTGCTGTGGGAGGATACAGAGAAAATGACGTTTTACGTGGTAGAGGAGGTTACAATGATCGTGAGGGGTGTAGGGATTGGAGGACGTTGCAAATAAACTGAGGGTAGTAGGGAAAGGTGGTGGTTACAGTGATAAGAAGGGTTGAAGGGTCTGGAGGCGGCAACAAAGATAGGGAGGGATCTCGACCCTGGAGGATGTTATAGAGATAAGGATTGTATCGGCCTCTATATGATAGAGGATTATGCGGATTGTGAAGAGAATTGGGAAGGGTTGATGGGGGGAAACCTTTTTCCTGCTGACGGTGTATTCCAGACCATTGGGAGACACCTGTCAATCCTAGCCAGGCCACTCAAGAGTGAATTGAAGAAACTGTTCTTCACACACATGATGGTAGATTTGGGGAACTCTCTTCCAGAAAAATGCAGTGAATGCTGGTGTTCAATTAATCCTTTTAAATCTGAGCTGGATAGATTTTGATCGCCAAGGGAACTAAGTGGTATGGTGGATTGTGTTTGGATACCAGATAGTTCTGATATCACTGAATAGCAGAACAGGCTCGACAAGCTGAAAGGCCTCTTGATGTTTCTACATGTACAAGTATTCATCACACTAAACAGAGCAGGTTGGCTCCGGTTATTCTATGTCATGAATGATTTTCATTCCTTTTTGGATGTATTTGCAGAATCATGGTTGATGTGCCTGCCATCCAGGATTATCACAAGAACACCAAAATCTTCATCTACCCGCTTCTACCATTCAATTCTCCTCCACATATGGGTAATGGTTCCACTGGACAACGGGGAAATTGAATACTGGTTTGTTAGTGTGTGTTTGTGAATGTGCGAGTGTGTGTATGCATGTGTGTGAGAGCCAGAGAAAGAGCACGAATTTGAGCATGAGTGTCTGTCTGAAAGTGTATGCACTGAGTGTGAATGTGTATGTGAGTGAATGTATCAGCGAGAGTGTGTTTAGATTGTGAATGTGTGGATGTGAAAGAGTGTGTGTCCGTGAGTGTATGTTTGTGTGTGAGTGAGTGTGTGTATGTGAGTCTATATTTTTGTGTGAGTGAGTGTACGTTTGTGTGTGAATGAGTGTGTGTATATGAGTGCATGTTTGTGTGTCAGCGTGTGCTGTCACGAACATGTACTCTGCCAAATTATGATTTTTGTTTTTATTCCACCAGCCAAGAACAAGATTTTTTCAATGGAACAGATAAAAGATGACTGCGAGCAGGCAAAATGGCCACAACAATTAGCATCACAACTCCACGGCATTCTAATGCAGCAGGTGGAGACAAACTGTCTGCCAGTCCCTACAGAAACAATGACTTGGGAATATCGAGTGAACTACTTGTCCAGTCCCCATTAACAAGACATTAAAGTCAATCACTTTGGAATTACGTTGCAAGAGGGAATACACACTGAGGCATAACGTTGATGGAGTGGGTGAAGGTCATTTGAACCCCCACGATGTGTTTGTCTAAGCCGCTTATTATCTCAATCTGGAAACCAGACAAGCAACCAGACACCAGCCAGAGAACGCCCATGAGGGATCTCTCTCTCTCTCTCTCTCTCTCTCTCTTTCTCTCTTACTCTACCTTTCTCTCTCTTTCTCTCTCTCTCTCTCTTTCCATACCACCTTACAAGATACGAACCCTGACTGCTGACCATACCCATATAGGCCTATCATTGCTGCAGATGGGCACCCTTGAACGAAGAATCTCTGTCGATGTTCTCCAGGAAAACCCGAAACTGGGGGGAGGGGGCGGGAGCGGTGTGGGTGTGGTGGGGGGAGGGGGAGGGGTTGGTGGTTAACATAATTTGGCAAGGGGATGGGATACAGAGTGGATGCACATCAGGGGGTGATGCACAGTCAAATATACAAGGGAAACTGAGACAATCTGGAAGGCAGAACAGATATAGACCTGTTAAGACACAAGCGAGTAATACAAGGCTGGATTGCATCTGTTCTGACGCATGGCGTCTTGTTAGCCAGGGAGATGAATTGAGGGCGTTCTTTTACACATGGGAATATGATATTATTGCTATCACAGCAACATGGTTGAGGGAGGGGCAGAACCGGCAGCTCAATATTCCAGGGTATAGAATCTTCAGGCGTGACAGGGGAGAGTGTAAAAGAGGAGGGTGGTATTGCACTGTTGCTCAAGGAGTCAATTACTACAGTAAGGAGGGATGATATGTTAGAAGGTTCCTCAATTGAGGCCAAATGGGTGGAACCTAAAAACATACATCGGGCAATCACTTTGCTGGGAGTGCACTACAGACCTCCAATCAGTCAGGGAGAGATAGAGGAGCAGATGTGCAGGCAAATCTCAGAGAGTTTTAAAAATAATAGGGTAATAATAGTACTGGATTTCAACTTCCTCAGTATCAACTGGGATAGTCATATTGAAAAAAAGATTAAAGGGGGCAGAATTCTCTAACTGCACATAGGTGAGCTTTTTTGAACCAACACGTAGAAATGCCTCCAAGAGAAGGGGCGGTACTGGACCTAATCCCGGGGAATGAAGCCTGGCACGTGTAGAAGTGTCAGTGGGGGAGCATTTCTGAGATCGTGATCATAACTCTGTAAGATTTAAGGTTGTTATGGAAAAGGAAAAAGAGGAACCGAAGACAAAAGTACTGAATTGGGGAAAGGCCGATTCCAATATGATAAAACAAGATCTGTCCAAAGTGAACTTGGAACAGCTACTTGTAGGAAAGTTTACACCAGACCAGTGGGACTCATTCAGAAAGGAAATACTGACAGTTCAGAGGCCACATGTTCCCGCAAAAGTGAAAGGTAGGACCAACAAGTCCAGGGAACTCTGGGTGCCAAGGGATATAGAGGATTGGATAAAGAAGAAAAAGAAGGCTTCTGGCAGATTCAAAGCCCTGCAAACAGCGGAGGTCCTAGAGAAATATAGAGAGAGTAGGGGGGTACTTAAAAAACTAATTAGGAGAGCGAAGAGGAGGCATAAAAACACTGGTGGGCAAGATAAAGGAAAATCCCAAGGCGTTTTATCAGTATATTAAGGGCAAGAGGATAACCAGGGAAGAGTAGGGCCAATTAGGGACCAGAGTGGCAATGTGTGTGTGGAGCCGGAGGACATAGATGAGGTTTTAAATGATTACTTTTCATTTGTGTTTACTATGGAGAAGGGCGATGCAGGTGAGGAGTTCGGGGGTGGGGTGATATACTTGAACACATTCAGAGGGTGACAGAGAGGGGGAGACTGGGATTCAGAGGGTGCAGTTTATTGTCAGATTTCCAGCATCTGCAGCAATAAACAGGGAAGGAAATAATGGGGGAGGATAGAGGAAGTCTGGTGAAATGGTCAGACACATGTCAGGTTAACTTCAATGCTGAGAAATGTAAAATGATGCATTTTGGAAGGAAGGCTGAGGAGAAGCGATATAAACTAATCATACAATTTTTAAATGGGTGCAGGGTCAGAGAAATCTGGGATTTCATTTCTGTCACTTTTTATATCTTGAAGATTCAATTTGGGGCTTGGAATCGTGTCAGTTGAATTTAGCTTCATCCTGATAAGTGTTATCAAACGTGTTGGGAAATGTGACAAAAGCTGTTTCCATTCAGACATTCCTGGACTGTGGAAGTGTGAGCTATCTTTGCAGATACAGGAAATAGGGGTGTGTGAATGGATCGGCAGGTTTTGGTTGATGCAACAGGTGAGAATGTGATTTGTGTCCCTTGCAGATACACAGAATTGAAGGTATTTACAGAACATCACATGAAGTAGTTTGCCAATGTCTGACAAACTTCAAAGACTTCAGAGACATGGAAGACGAGGAGAAGGGAACACTATACAAAACCTGAGACAAACAGACAACAGCAGTAGGAAAATGAATCTCTCTAAGTGTGTTTTTATCTCAAGGTCTGAGATGATGATTGAAAAAGCAGGAGTTCAAATCCCACACTGGGCTGCTGTGAATTTGAATTATGTTTTGTTTTTCAAAAAAAAACATAAATCTGGAATTAAAAAACCTTCAGGATGGAATGATTAACTCCTGTCTACTGCTGCAAAACCCGTGAGTGTCTGAGTTTCGCTGTATTTATTAACAATTTATGATGATGGGGTAGAATGCCACATACCTATGTTTCCAATGACACAAAAATAGGCAGCGTTGTAAGCAGTGTAGCTGGAAGCATTAAATTACAAAGAGATATTAATATCTTAATTGAATGGGCAAACCTGTGGTAGATAGATTTCAATGTCAGCAAAAAAGACGAGTACAGAGTATTTTATAAATGGTGAAAAGCTGGAAACACTGGAGGTCCAAAGAGTCTTGGGGGGTCCATGTCCATTTGAATGCAGCTCAGATTTACCAGAAAGATAACTGGACTCCAAGGGCAAAATGATGAGGTGATATTACACAAACTAGGGATGCATTCCATGGAATTTAGGAGGATCATGGTGATTTGATCAATTTTTTTGTGATATCAAGGAGACGCACTGTGCAAGCCTCTCCCATTGATCTCAAGCTGAAAGCGGCCAAAGCAGAGTCCTGTAAAAGGATCACTTGAGGCCACACAGATATTTTTTGTGGAGGATATTTTGGAAGCAGGGGAAAATCCAAAATCACGATTAAAGATCTGAGAATGACCATCTTTGGGAGCGCCTGTGAGGTCGCAGTGCTGCTGGTCAGGTCAAAGTGAAGGCTTTGGTGTACGTCGAGCTTCGGTGAGGAGGGTGAGTATTGACCACGTAAGGCTGAGGTTTTTTTTTACATTCCCAATTTCTGTCTTTCTTTCTTTCTTTCTTTTAAGCCAGAAGTAACGCGAGGGGTGTAAATGGCAGTCAGTGTGGTAGCATTCTCCGCCTGTGAAATGTGGGAGATCAGGTAGAATCGAAATGCCCCTGACGACTACATTTGCAGGAAGTATGTCCGGCTGCAGCCCTTTCGGATCGCATGGATCGGTTGGAGCGGCATTTGAACTTACTGAGGAGCATAAAGGAGTCATAAAATGTTATAGATAGGAGTTTCAAAGAGGTGGTCAAACCGCAGGTTCAGCCAGATGGACGGATAATCGCCAGGAGGGGCAGGCAGGTAGTGCCCCTGTGGCTATTCCCCTCAATAACAAGTATGATCTTTTGGATACTGTTTGGGGGATGGCCTCTCAGGGGAAAGCAGCAGCAGCAGCCAGGTCAGTAGCACCACCACTGGCTCTGTTTTACAGCAGGGAATGTCAAAGTGTAGTCAAGCAGTAGTGACAGGGAACACTTTCAGCAGGGACACAGAGAAGCGTTTCTGTGGCCGCGAACGAGAATCCAGGATGGTTTGTTATCTCCCTGGTGCCAGGGTCAAGGATGGCTCTGAGTGTGCACAGGGCATTCTGAAAGAGGAAGGTGAGCAGCCAGAGGTCGTGATTCATATTGGTACTAACGACATAGGCAGAAAGAAAGATGAGGTCCTGCAAAGTGAATATAGGGTGTTAGGCAGAAGGTTAAAAAGCAGGAACTCCAGGGTTATAATCTCAGGATTACTCCCTGTGCCACGTGCTAGTGAGGGCACGAATAGGAGGATATGGTAAATGAATGCGAGGCTGAAGAGCTGGTGCAGGCAGCAGGGCTTTAGATATTTGGAGCATTGAGATCTCTTCTGGTGCAGAGGTGACCTGTACAAGAGGGACGGGTTGCATCTAAATTGGAAGGGGACCAATTTACTTGCTGGAATATCTGCTAGTACTACTCGGAAGGATTTAAGCAGGTCTGGCAGGGGGGTGGGAGCCAAAATAGTAATCTCTCCGATGAGATAGTTGAGGCAAATGTGGAGGTTAAAGCAAGCAATTCCAGTAGTAAGGCCGGGCAGGGGCAGGACATGGAGCGTGGAAGGTTTGGTAGGCTAAACTGCATTTGCTTTAATGCAAGAAGCCTTACAGGTAAGGCAGATGAACTCAGAGCATGGAACGGCGCATGGGATTGTGATGTTATAGCTATTATGGAAACGTCATTGAGGGATGGGCAGGTCTGAAAGCTCAATGTTCCGGGATACTACTGCGTCTGGTGTGACAGAGATGGAGGTAAAAGAGGAGCCAGAGTTGTACGATTGATCAGGGAGGATATCACGGCAGTACTTAGAGAGGATATCCCGGCGGGGAGGCGGGGGCGGGGGGGGGGGGGTGGGGGGGGGGGGATGGTGGGTGGGCGGGCGGGGGTGGGACCTCCTGCTAGGCCATGTGGGTATAACTCAGAAATAAGAAAGGGGTGATCACTTTGATGGGATTATACTATAGGTTCGCCAATATTCAGAGGGACGTGGAGGAACATATATGTAGGGAAATCGCAGATAGGTGTAGTAATTATAGGGTTGTAATAGTAGGTGATTATAACTTCCCTAATATTGACTGGGACGTCCCTTCATGTTCAGGGATCACATGTGGAAGAATTTGTTAAGTGTGTCCAGGATAGTTTTCTGAAGCAGGATGTGGATAGCCCTACTCGAGAAGGGGCTACACTCGACCTCCTCTTCGGAACTGAGGCTGAGCAGGTGGTTGATGAAGAGCTTCAAGATACTTATGGGAAAGGATTGGACTGGCCCTCAAGTTGAAGTCCTAAATTGGGGGAAGACTAATTTCTTTGACATCAGGCAGGGACTCTCAAAATTTGATTGGGAGAGGCTGTTTACAGTAAACGGACGTCTGGCAAGTGGGAGGCATTTAAAAGTGAGATAGGAAGCGTTCAGGGCCGGCATGTTCCCGTTAGATGTAAGAGCAAGGCTGCAAGTTTAGGGAAACTTGGTTGACGAGGGATGTTGAGTGTCTGGTCAGGACAAAGAAGGAGGCACATGTCAGGTATAGGCAGCTGGGATCACGCGAGTCCTTCGAGGAGTATAAGGGATGTAGGATTACACTTAAGAAGGAATAATAGGAGGGCGAAAAGGGGCCACGAGATTTCCCTGGCAAGTAACATAAAAGAGAATCCTAAAAGATTCTTTAAGTATATTACGAGTAAAAGGGTATCTAGGGAGAGAGTAGGTCCCGTTAAGGATCAGTGCGGTAATCTTTGTGTGGAGCCACGGGAAATGGGTGAGGTTTTAAATGAATACTTCTGGTCTGTATTTACTGTGGAGAAGGTCATGGGAGTTAGTGAGTTCAAGGGAGGGAACAGCGACATCCTCGAGCATATCAACATTACAGAGGAGGAGATGTTGGAGGTTTTGGAGCGCATTAAGGTAGATAAATGCCCAGGGCCTGACTAAGTGTATCCTAAGATGCTATGGGAAGCGAGGGAGGAGATTGCGGGGCCCTGGGAGAGATTTTTGTATCATTGTTAGCCACGGGTTATGTACCGGAAGACTGGAGGATAGCTAATGTTGTGCCTTTATTTAAGAAAGGCAGCAGGGATAAGCCTGGGAACCACAGGCCGATGAGCCTTACATCAGTGGTGGGAAAGGTATTGGAAGGGATTCTGAGAGACAGTATTCATATGCATTTGGAAAGGCAAGGTCTGATTAGGGATAGTCAGCATGGCTATGTGCGTGGGAAGTCATGTCTCACGAATTTGATTGAGTTTTTTCAGGAGTGCAATGATTGACGAGGGCAGGGAGGTGGACGTTGTCAACATTGACTTTAGCAAGGCATTTGACAAGGTCCTGCATGGTAGGCTGCTCCAGAAGGTGCAAACACATGGGAGCCAGGGTGAGCTGGCCAATTGGATATAAAATTGGCTTGGTGATAGTTGGTCGAGTGTGGTAGCGATCGGTTGTTTTTCAGATTGGAGGCTGGTGACCAGTGGTGTGCTGCAGTGATCAGTGCTGGGCTCTCTGTTGTATGTCACATATATTAATGACTTGAATGAGAAGGTAGAGGGCATGATTAGTAAGTTTGCAGATGACACCAACATTAGTGGTATAGTGGCAAGTGAAGAAGGTTGTCAAAGGTTACAACTGGATATAGATCAACTGGGAAAATGGGCAAGGGATTGTCAAATGCAATTTTAATGCAGACAAGTGCGAAGTGATGCATTCTGAGAAGTTACACCAGGGAAGGACATATAGGGTGAATGGCAGGGCCTTGGGGAGTGTTGATGAGCAGAGAGACCTTGGGGTGCAAGTATAAAGTTCCCTGAAAGTGGCAACACAGGTAGACAGGGTGGTGAAGAAGGCGTGTGGCATGGTTGCCTTCATCAGCCGAGGCATTGAGTACAAGAGTTGGGACGTCATGTTACAGTTGTGCATAATGTTGGTTTGGCTGCATTTGGAGTACAGTGTGCAGTTCTGGTCGCTGAACTACAGGAAATATGTGATTAAGCTAGAGAGGGTGCAGAAAAATTTCACAAGGATGTTGCCTGGTTTAGAGGGCTTGAGGTAAAAAGAGAGATTGGATAGACTGGGTCTGCTTTCCTTGGAGCTAAGAAGGCTGAGATGGGACATGATAGAGGCATATAAAATTATAAGAGGCATAGATAGAGTCGATCGCCAGAGTCTGTTTCCCATGGTAGGGGTGACTGGAACTAGGGGGCATAGAATTAAGGTGAGAGGGAGGAGGTTTAAAGGGAATCAAAGGGGTAAATTTTTCACACAAAGAATAGTGGGTATCTGGAATGAGCTGCCAGAGGAGGTGGTGGAGGCAGGAGCAGTAGCAACATTTACGAGGCATCTAGACAGTTACTTGAATGAGAAAGGCATAGAGGGAAATGGAATTAATGCAGGCAGGTGGGATTGGTGTAGATAGGCATTATGGTCGGCATGGACGCGGTGGGCCGAACGGCCTGTCTCCATGCTGTTCGACTCTTTGACTCCATGAGGCAGTTGGAGAGATGGTAATATTACGTTAATCAAGATATGTGCTTGAGACTTGTGGGGATATTACACCAGTAGAACTGACAGTTTAAATGATGTAGAGGAACCTCTGCTTTCCTTTATTCTTTTCATGGGATAAGAGTATCATTGACAAGACCAGCATTTGATCTCCATCCCAAATTTGCCTTGAGTTGCCGTTTGCTGTCGACGGGTGTTCAGAAAAATGCCTGCACCTGACCAGGATGAATTGTGAAGGCCAAAGCGGCGTTTCCCAGTTAAAGTAACCTGTTACAGCGACAAACTGTCTCAGAGTTACTACTGGAAGCAAACACTTTTAGTCTGTGGAATGTTTAGCAGCACAGTCATAGATATCACATTATATCAAATTAGTTCCTTTTCACTTTGATCCCATGTTAGTGCTTCACAGAAGCTTCACAAACACAAAGATCTGCAGTCATGTTATCTGCAAACACGAAGATAAGAGATTTAAATGAAGAACAGGTGTTAAAATGTTCATTCAACTGGCCTAAGTTTTCCAAAGTGTCTTGATAAACTGAGAGAGTGACACAAACTGTCATTGATTGATGATATCAGAGTCTGTCTTGTTTTGTAGTGCAAATAAACTAGAATTTTCTGAGCAGCAGTTTGTCAGACGTCAGGAATGTAAGGGATTTGCATTGTTTAATTGTTCTGTGGTTTAAAATGTGACCAGGAGGGAAAGCTGCTATTGTTTGTGCCGATAACAATCCTGTGGCATGTGTAATATGTAGAAACGTGATGAAATTGCTGAAGGAACTCTAAACCCATGCTCACCATTAAGGCAGTCTTTCGTATGGTAGTCTGAACAAAGAATTAGACATCTCATTGGACAATTGTAGCTTTATGTGAATTTTCATAGGACAGTGTGATCTTGTCAGTTAAACATCTCGCTCGCCTTGGTATTAAAGGTGTAAAAATCATTGCAAATAGTGACTCAGTGATGAGGTCGAGGAGCTTGAGCAGCTACTGAACGATTGACAGGGAGGTAAATGCTCACTACATGATCATGTATGCATGACTCTTTGTAACATGTTTGTGACTAATGGGTGTATTGCTAATAGGTGCATTGCGAAGGGGTATTTTGTCTAATTGTTAGCTGGTCGTATTCCTACTGAATCAAGTAGCGTCATTGGTGTTTGATTTCAGCTTTGAGTGCTGTCTCATTATTTATTGTAATTCACATGGTCGAACCATAGAGTAACCCATCAAAAAAGATGACAATTTATAAACAACTGTTGTTTAAGAATGTGGACATGAGGCTTCACATTCTCATTCCCAGGAATGTTGACACAAACACCTGTGTCCAGTGTTATATCCTTGACTGGATAACGACCCTTATGAAAAACTCTGGAATACCATTTCTAAAGTTCATTTTCTTTTATATTTGTGGGATGTGGGCGTCGTTGGCAAACCCAGCATTTGTTGTCCATCCATAATTCTCTTTGACAACTGAGTAGCTTGCTAGCCTATTTCAGAGGGCAGTTAATAGTGAACCACATTGGGTTACATATAGACCAGATCAGGTAAGGATGGCAGCTCTCTTTCCCGAAAGGACAATAGTGAACCAGTGAGATTGTTACACAAATCGATGAAAGTTTTATGGCAACATTACTAAGTCCAGCTTTCAATTCCAGATTTTTACATTAACGATTGAATTTGTTAATTAATTGAGTTTTAAATTTCATCAGCAGCTATAGTGCAATTTGAACCCATGTCCCCAGGGCATTACCCTGAGCCTCTGGATTACTAGTTCAGTGACGTTACCACTGTCTCTGCCTCTCCGCCTCACGGTCCTTCCTTAAGACATACTGAACAACTTCCTTTTTGACCAAGCTGTTGGTCATCTGACCTTATATCTCCTGTTCTGTCTCGTGTCAGACTTTGTTTAATAATGATCCTGTGAAACATCTTGCGATGTTTTATTACATTATAAATATAAGTTGTTGTTGTTGACATTTGCCAGACATGGCTTGTCTTACCATATCCTTACCGCTTGCCATTTATTGTCTATCTTTGTTTTGTAAGTAACGAATAATTTTGTCCAGGGATGCGAACTCCAGCAATTTCCCGATCAGAAATTGGCTGATCAGTATACACAGGGTTTACCCCATCTCTCCTTTTTTAAACAGGGTGTAACATTTGCAACCCTCCAGTCCTCTACCACGATTCCCATATCCAAGGAGGATTGGAAGAATCTGGCTACTGCATCTGCTCTTTCCACCTTTCCCTCCCTCAGCATCCCTCATACATCCCATCCAGTCTGCTCATTGTGGCACAAAAATGGCTGGATTGAAAGGGGTTAAATGAACTTGTTTGTTTCGTGACTTAGTAATTAATGTCAGTCTCCATGGACCCTACCTGCATTACTGGAGCGTCCCCTCTTCCATTAATACAGGACTCCTTTAAATGTGTTACCCAAAGTGTCAGCGGGAGCATCATGCCCAGGACTAACAGAGATCTGCAGCTCCAGAGAGAGAGAGAGAGGATAGATCAGAAAATGAGAAGGATAGAGTGGAATGTTGCCAAAATGGATCAGCATCTTCTCCTCGGACCTTCATCATATTTATACGTATTATGATTGGATACCATTAGAATTGAGTGTCCTATAAGTACTTGAGCTTATTCAATACACTTACTAGCCCATCCTTGCCATTGTTGCCCCTGGTAAGTCTCTCGAAACGCTATTAATTCTATAATCCATAATTAACTACATTACTGCTCCTGTAATTTACTCTGCCCTCCTTTTTTCTGTCTTATTCCAGGTGAATATCTATTAGCTGTGCAGCTAATATCCAGCTATTAGCGTCTTCAGCTTCTTCTTCTTCTTCTTCTTCTTTGGCCTGCTTGTCTCGGGAGACAATGGGTGAGCGCCTGGAGGTGGTCAGTGGTTTGTGCAGCAGCGCCTGGAGTGGCTATAAAGGCCAATTCTAGAGTGACAGACTCTCCAAAAGGTGCTGCAGATAAAATTAGTTGTCGCGGCTGTTAAACAGTTGGCTCTTCCCTTGCGCTTCTGTCTTTTTTCCTGCCAACAGCTAAGTCTCTTCGACTCGCCACACTTTAGCTCCGCCTTTATGGCTGCCTTCCAGCTCAAGCGATCACTGGCAACTGACTCCCACGACTTGTGATCAATGTCACAAGACTTCATGTCGCGTTTGCAGACGTCTTTAAAGTGGAGACATGTACGGCAGGTGGGCCTGATACCAGTGGCGAGCTCGCTGTACAATGTATCCTTGGGGATCCTGCCATCTTCCATGCAGCTCACATGGCCAAGCCATCTCAAGCGGCGCTGGCTCAGTCTGGTGTATAGGCTGGGGATGTTGGCCGCCTCGAGGACTTCTGTGTTGGTGATACCATCCTTCCACCTGATGCCAAGGATTCTCCGGAGGCAACGAAGATGGAATGAATTGAGACGTCGCTCTTGGCTGACATACGTTGTCCAGGCCTCGCTGCCGTCGAGCAAAGTACTGAGGACAGAGGCTTGATACACTTGGCCTTTTGTGTTCTGTGTCAGTGCGCCATTTTCCGAAACTCTCTTGGCCAGTCTGGACATAGCAGTGGAAGCCTTTCCCATGCGCTTGTTGATTTCTGCATCGAGAGACAGGTTGCTGGTGATAGTTGAGCCTATGTAGGTGAACTCTTGAACCACTTCCAGAGCGTGGTCGCCTATATTGATGGATGGAGCATGTCTGTCGGCCTGTCCCATGATGTTCGTTTCCTTGAGGCTGATGCTTCGGCCAAATTCGTCGCAGGCAGCCGCAAACCTGTCGAGGAGACTCTGCAGACACTCTTCAGTGTGAGATGTTAATGCAGCATTGTCAGCAAAGAGGGGTTCCCTGATGAGGACTTTCCGTACTATGGTCTTCGCTCTTCGACGGGCAATGCTGTCTCTCTAAACTAGTGCCAATTGTATTATTGTTCTTGTAATTTATTTTCTCGTGTTTATTGTTGTTGGCGTCCATGGTAAGTCTTTCTTTAGAGCTAGGAGATCTGTAAATACTGTTTCACTGAAATACTGTTCTGTAGTGTAAATTTTAGGAAGACTGAAGCCAGTGTCATTGGTCTCCATCACAAAGTCCATCGCTTAGCTGTGAAATACATCCCCCACTCTGACCAATGTCTGCGGCTGAACCAGATTGTTTACACCCTCAGTGATCTATTTAACCCTGAGCTGAGTTCAACTCCATATTCTCTCCATCACCAACCCTGCCTACTACCACCTCGGTAATATCATCCGTCTCCACCTCTACCTCAGCCCATCTGCTGCATGAACCCTCATTCGTGCCTTTGTAAATCCACACTTGTCTATTCCAATTCTATCCTGCGATCCCTTCCAGTTACAAACCTCTATAAATCACAGCACGTCCAGAGCTCTGCTGTCTGTATCCTCATTCAGACTAAATCCCATCACCCCTGTGCTAACTGATCGACATTCACTCTCTGTCTGGCAGTATTTTAATTTTAATATTCTCATTCTTGTGTTTGAATTTCTCAATGGCCTCACCCCCTCCCCTCCCCCCCCCCCCCCCCAGTGCATTTGTCCGTTTCCCATATTCCAGCAAATATTTTGCCAAATGTTTATTTGCATTTTCCCATTTAAAGTGAATTTTCTTCCCTCTGTATCTCTCCCTGGCCGTTCTTAACCGTTCCACAGCACCACTGTTGCTGACACTATGGAAGCCTGGATCCGTAAAAGGGTGCGAGCTGAGCTACCACCCACCTCCAGCGCGTCTGAACATTGTGTGCACTGCTAGCATGCGGAGTTGTGCAATATCACGTCAAACTGTTTCTAGTAGCTTTGATGTGCGTCTTTGAAACTTGACTTGTGCATGTCCACTGACCGGCTGTGTTAGTTACTCTCGGCTGAACATGCATTCAGCAGCATGAGGATCCCCATCTAGTGTTATTTCGAAGGGCCAGGCATCCAATTGACAGGTGAGTGGCCTTTTGCTATTGTAAAGTTAGTGGAGGTGCTGTGGATGATTTTCTGGAGGTTGTGATCTGAGCTGCTTCAGACATTCAGGGTGGACAGAGGATTTGACGACCCAACTCTGGACGAGGACTGGGGGCTGTAGTTCAGTGTCTCTGAGTCTGTAACATAACCAACAAATGGAGCAGAGACTGCAGGGAGGTGAAGTTCTGTAAAAAAGGGAGGAGGAGCTGGCTCTGCCCTACGCACCCCGGGTTTTACAATAGCACATTTCCTATCTACATCTAACCCAGGAGCAGTGTATGAGGCGACTCTGTTTCAATACAGAGGTGGTCACAGATCTGTGTCACCGACTGCAACACGACCTGGAACCTCACACCATTGTAAGCACGGAGCTGTCAATGGGTTTTAAGGTCACAGTTTCATTGAACTTCTAAGGATCTGGATCTTCCCAGGCAGGAGCAGAAGACATATCCAACACAGAGTCGCAGAGAGTGAGAGATTAATAGAGTTATTTATGGCACGGAAGAAGGCTACTCATCCCATCAATTGCATGCTGGCTTTCCATGGAGCAGTATAGTCAGTCCCACTCCCCCGATCATCGCCCGTAGCAAATTCATTTCCTTCAAGTGCCCATCATCTTTCTTTTGAAATCATTGGGTGTCTCTGCTTCCGGCACACTTGTGGGCAGTGAATTCCAGATCAGGAACACCCACTGGATGAAAAAATGTCTCTCTATTCCTGCAAACTGTTTACAATTGTACTATTAAGATTATATTGCTTTGCTATCCTTTCTGTCAAAATGCATCACCTCACACTTGTCTCACACTTCCATCTGACAGATGTCTCCCCATTCTGCTCACCGATCTATATCCTGTTGCAGGTGGGCTATAACATCCTCACTTTTGCCACAGCTCGAAGTTTGGTATCAGAAACAGGTTTTGAAATTCTACTCTGTATTCCAAAATCCAAGTCATTTATACACAACAAAATAAAACAGTGGCTGTCGCACTGATCCTTGGGGAACACATACTGCCTAACATCGTCCTGTCTGAAAAAATAGCCATTTACTATGACACACTGTTTTCTGTACATAATTCATTTTTTAAAAATCCAATTGGACACTGAACCTCCCATTCCATGAGACTCAATTTTGGTAATTGACCATTTATGTGGTACTTTATTAAACACATTCTTCACACCAATATCGACAAGATCCATCAACCTTCTTTGTTACATCATCAAAAATTTCAGTTAGATTTGTGAAGCATGGCCTTCATTTTTAAATCCATGCTGACAATCCTTAATTGACTCAAACCTCTCCAAGTGTGTGTTGATTTTTCCACTGATTATTGTTTCTAAAACGTTACTTACCACTGCTGTTAAACTAACTGGCCAGTAGTTGCGAGGCCTGTGTATTGTCCATTGATAATTCCAGGAGGTGAGTGTGGCCATCTATGTCATTATTTTCTCCCTCAGTGGGGAGAACCAGGATGAAAGTCCCTGTGGCTTTGTCATATAGCCCGATTCCTGATGGTGTAAAGTGGTTCTGCGGGGCCCTCATGTTAACGGGGAGAGGTGCCGGAACTGAAAGGACTCCCACTCCATTATTGTGCAGTGCGTATGAGAGCATGCTCAGTACATCATCTTGGTGAATGTACACTATCCTGGCAGCAGCCACAATACCTTCATTCTGAAGCAGTCACTGTCCCAACGTCTTCAGGAGTCTATGGAGAACCGAAATGTGACTCCTCAGAGACAATGGCTACTCCCTCTTTACATGGCTGATGATTCTCCCCCAAGAAGCGACCGCCACCGCCAACCAAAGTGAGCAATGGAATCGCAAGGAATATCGTGGAACAGACAATCAACGTGATGAAGTAATGTTTCCGATCTATGAACTGCTCAGCGACAGCCCTCCATTACACACTGATGCAGGTGTCCAAGTCTATGGTGTTCTGCTGTACCCGCTATATCGTCAACATCCTGAGGACACAGACATTGCCACGAGGTATCCAGAGGCCACCTCAAGGGGAGGAGGAGGAGGCAGGGAGGATATTTCCTAGATGTCTTCGATGGACAGGCTGTCGGAGAGTGTTTGCTAAAATTTATGCCGATACAGGACAGCTTCCCTTTACCAGCATGGATCCCCCATTCTCCACCATTACACCCATCTGAGATGGCCCATCACAGCGTCCCCTTAGTTACCATCCTGCAATACAAAAGACACCTACAAAAAGCTTTTCATTATTATTACATCTGACAATACATCCAATTATGCAAACAAATTTGAACTATTCACCCTTGTGTATTCCCTTCGTGCCTGTATTGTGGATTCCCTCGACTTGCCCATTGCTCCACCACAGTGTTTCCTCAGTGGCTGTAGCATGACTGGTGGAAGGCTGCTGACTTTCACTGCGGCAGACTGCAGATGGCCTTGCAGGATGTCCTCGAGCAGCTCTGGGTCTTGAGGGCTCGGATTCGGACAGCACCAACTCGACATAGGCAGCAGCAGCTTGGACTGGCTGATGTCTAACAGCAAGGACATGGGTGGAGTGGCAGTTTAGGGGTAACAAATACTGCCATCCTGAGGGAGGACAACAGGTTCCTGCTCCACTGAGGCACTGTCACTCCTATGGGATGACCCCTCAGCAATCGTAGTATTCGACTGGATCACAGATTGCTGGACTGCGATGAGAGCCTGCAAAACCCTTCGCGATCCACAGCCATGATGACAGCAGGCTGATCCTGCATGGCAGAAAGTATGAATCTCGTGGCCTCCGTTGGAGCTTCCCCTGCAGCAGTGAGGCGTTGCTTGTCCGCTGTCTGTGCTGCAGTGGAAGCTGAGACAATGGCCACCAGGCACTGTATCACGGCTGGGTCCACTAGTGCTGTCATGGAGTTAGTGACCGCTTCCTCAGGGAAAGAAGGGGTTTCAAGCTCTGTGCAATATCCTCTACCATTTTGGAATCGTGCTCCTCTATGTTCCTTGACAAAGACAACAGATTGTCTGACAGACCTGTCAATGGACAACGTATCTCAGTGTACATGCCCAACAGCATTCTCCTGCATGCTGCTCCAGCAATGCTCACATCTGACTCCTGTGTAATATAGCTCGTTCGTGAACTCGTCCTCCGGTGAGCTGTAACATGAGCTATCCTTTCCCCGGGCCTAGCTGCAGGTCACATCTGCCCGGTGACTCACCACGTGCAGATTCCGAATCAATACCATCCTGTAAGCTATACGCAGTGTAAGTATTTTATCTGGTGACTGTGAGTATCAGACCAAGTGTTGGGGCTTCACCATCAATGCTGTGCTGCTGTTTTCCCTCTGTCCACTGGAGCGACTGGGACTGGGAAGCTGGCAATTTTGGGTTACAACTGGGAAGTTTCAAAATCAGAAGGGGAGGGTTAGGCTGAGGGATTGTGGGTGGGATGGAAAGCAGGGGCCACCATTTACAGATTGTACATCATCCCAGACAGCAGTATGATGTGAAGGTGAGAGTTAAGAAGGGACATAAGGCAGGAACATAGCGTCATCCAGTATGCTCTCGGTGATGCTGGATGCTACGGGCTCTGTCACAGCCGCTTCCATGATTTTGAGAATAATCTCCTCCCTCAGGCTCAGGGGATGAAGTTAGATCTGGCTCTCGCCAGTTCACTGCAGTGCCCAGTGAGTAAGAGCCTCCTTGTCCTGCAACAGAGAACGTGGAATCTGCCCGTGATTGTGTTGCACTGTGTTTGGGTGATGTGCCTGACCTAGCTGCATTGTTGGAGGTATATGAAGGCACCTTTACCTGGGGTACGGGGCACTAGCGATCCTCCTGCTGCCAGGCCTGGTGCAAGCCTGGCAATGGCCCCTACTCACTGACTGGCGCAGCCGAATCGGCAAACAACCAAGGGGTACAATTCTCTAATGATGGGTCTGTTCCCAGGCCTGCTGTAGTTCTGACCGTGGCCCCAATTCCTTACTGGCCCAGGCGACTCTGCCACACTTACATTGCTTATGGGTCTCTAGCAATGGTCCTGGTCAGCTGGAATACCGGCAGTGGCCACGGTCCATGAATGATCCCAGCTATGCTGGCAGGCTTATCTGGGGTCCGACCTCCAGTTAAGGTACTGCTCTCAGGCCTGGTATAATTCCAGCAGTAGCATCCAGTCTCTGACTGAGCCCAGCCACAACCCGCTACACTTAACTCTCATCCAATCTCCAGTGATGGTCCTGGTGCCAGGCCTGGTGTGGTATATGCAGTTGCCCAATTGATTGACAGACACTGGCGACCCCACCACACTGATCTGAGATCTGGGTCTCCAATGATGATCCTTGACCAAGGACATACGTTGCTCCAACAACGCCCCCTACTCCGTGACATCACCAGTGTCCTCGACACACTTACCGGAGATCCGGGGCTCCTGCAATAGGCCTTCTTCCAAGCCTGGTGCCTCAAACGCATTTGGAACCGGTCATTCACTGCCTGCAAATACCTCACCACAATCACCTCGGGTGTGGGTGTCCAGCCAAGCATCCAGCATGAATTGCAGCGATAGCCCAGGTCCCAGATTGGGAACAGTTCCTTCACGGGCCCAGCTCCTTGACAGGCCACGCTGACATCAAAACTCTTAGAAGGGCTCCACGGTCCCCAGTAATGGTCCTGGTCCCAGGCCTGATTTATTACTGGTCTTAATTTAGTTTCAGTTTAGAGATACAGCACTGAAACAGGCCCTTCGGCCCACCGAGTATGTGCTGATCATCAACCACCCATTTATACTATTCCGACACTAATTCTATATTCCTACCACATCCCCATCTGTCCCTATATTTCCCTACCACCTACCTATACTAGGGGCAATTAATAATGGCCAATTAACCAATCAACCAGCAAGTCTTTGGCATGTGTGAGGAAACCGGAGCACCCAGAGGAAACCCACGAAGACACAGGGAGAACTTGCAAACTCCACACAGGCAGTACCCAGCTGGAGCTGTGAGGCTGCAGTGCTAACCACTGCGCCACTGTGCCGCCCCACTTGACACCCACTAGCTGACTGGTCCTCCTGTCCTTGCCATACTTACCTGGGATCAGGACTGCAGCGACGTTCCAGGTCACAGGTCCGGTGTATGACCGTCAATGGCCCTCACTAGCTTCCTGGCCCTTGTGTCCTTGCCACACTTACCTGGTTTTGCTGGCTCAAGCGATGGTCCCGCACCCAGACCTGGTCTAGTACTTGTAGTTCCACTGCTCCCGGTGGTGTTGCCGATACTGAGCTGCTGCCCTGCCTGATTGTTCAGCCGTTTTCGGAGGCCGTATCCTTATCTTTTAAGGGACGTGGACCCCGATACGAGGCAGTGAATTTCTCGAGCGTCACTGAGTTGTGCCAGGTGTGTGCTTCAAATTGCTAAGATAGTGTTCCCTTCATATTTACGGCCCGCCATCCAGCTCCCTGCTGTGTCTACTCAATTCAACTCCCTGGCTCCAGCAGAAATCCCTGTCATTAGTACCATTATTAGTTACGTACTGAATGTGTTAACAAATGTACAAACGTCAGCCCAAGCTGCTTTAAACTGTAATTTTTACTCCCAACCTGATTCATCATTTCCTGATAGTTCCCCGTGCTGACAGCTAACTTTGCGACTGATTGAGATTACTTTTTCTATTAATTTTTCAGTGGATGCTTTTCCAAATTTTGCTTTGAAGTAATTGAATTTCGTACTTCCTGTCACAGGTGAGGTCATCTCTCAGTCAGTCCAACATTTAACTTTCTATAAAAGAGAAAAGTGTTGCAGATGCTGCAAATCTGAACAAAACAAACAGAAAACAAAACAGAAAACAGGTCCGGCAGCATCGGTGGAGAGAGACAGAGAGTTGTTGTTTCAATTCGGTGACCCCTCTTCAGAAATGGGGCTGCTTCGAAATTTAACGCTTTTTAAACCAGGCAGGGAGAGGCAGAAAGTGGAGGATTATGATCACCATCGAGTTCAACCATTTCAATATCATCCTTTTTGTTGTTTATTCTCTCCTGCCTTCACAAACGGGTCTGTTTGTGCTTTCAGATCCAATCATTTCCACACATCACTGGAACAGATTTGTAAATCTCTGTAAGTCGTCAATCAAACTGGCAACTGTGCTCCTAGCCTGATGTATTTATTTCCCTGTTTATTTCAGAAACTGAAAAGTAAATATTGCAGCGAGAAAACGGCTGCTGTGGTTCTGGGAACAGTCACTGTGCTGAGCTGTTTAAAGAACATCACCTGGTATTTGATGTTAACTGGTCAGTATTGGCTGTGGAACGAGCCCTGGTTTTGTTCTGTCACAGGCAACGTTTAGTACTCTGTTGTTTGGGCAACAGTCCAGTTTCTCCATCACATTCTAGCCCCAATTGTTCCATTTGTGGTAATTCTGCTGCTCAATGCTGTCACAGTCAGACACATTTTAGTGAGCAGCAGAGGACATGGGAGACTCCGGGCTCACAGCAGTGGGGAGAGTCGCAAAGACCCAGAAATGGAGATTCGAATGAAATCCATCATCTTACTGTTAGTGATCTCGGTAAATTTCATACTGTTATGGGCAGAGTTAATGGTATATTCGATTTGGGGCCGAATACATGATTTAGGATAACGGTCCGTTGATTTAGATGCCTATCTGAAGGAAGTGCGCTTCAAGCTGCAGCTCCTGAGTTGCTGCACAGACACTGCGATTTATGCCGTGACCCGACTCAGTTTAGAGAGCAGTTGAAAACTGTGATGAAATATCCCTTTACTCCAATTGTTAAATTCACTTAACGATGAGACCCGCTGCATCACTTATTATTTCCAGCAGTTTGGTGGCGGGTTTGTCGCTCTGGTGACTGAGCGGGGCCGGGCCTTTATGGTGGTAGAATGGGGCGGGGCCTGTTCCCCGTGGTGATGGAATGCTGGGGGCGGGATTGTTTCCCAATGGTGGAGGGGAGGGGGTACGTGGGGGGGAGTGGTGGAGGGTGCTTCCCGTGATGACAGCAGTGTGGGTGCTTGGCCTAATCTCCATGGTGCGAGGAGTAGTGGTGGAGCTTTCTCCCAGGGTGACACGGGTGTGAGGACGAAGCCTGTTCCCGTGTTGACTCTGACTGTATTGGGAACTGTTCCCTTTGCCGACGTGGAGTGTGTGTATGGCCTGTTCTCCATAGCGATGGGTGCGTAAGGCTGAGACAGAATTCTTCATGAATATTTAGAATCTTTATCATCTCTTTATAATTCTTTACAACCCTTCTAATCATTTAAATTCGTTTATAATAATTTATAATGCTTCACAATTCTTTCTCATCTATTATGACACTGTATAACATTTATAATCCTTTATCATGCCTTATAATCATTTTAACCCTCAGTAATCCTTTGTCACCAGACATAATACTTTACTTCGCTTTTTTCCCTTCATGGTCATGCTTTTTAAAACATTATAATGCTTTAAAACTCTTTACAACACACTTTTCGTCTTCATAACCCTTTATAATGCTTCAGAAAACTATCAGATAAATGCATGACACTTAAAATGGTCACATTTCATATCAGATAAAAAGAGCGCACTGCATATCACCTAAAGTGGTTGCACTGCATATTTTACTGAAAATCGTCACAGAGCATATCACTTAAAATAGTCGCAATGCACGTCACTTTAAATGGCTGCAGTGCATATCAAACAACATATCTGCAGAGCATAGCACATGAAATGGCTGCATTGCATATCACTTAAAATGTTTGCACTGCATGTCACTTAAAATGGTCGCACTTCATCATACTTAATATGGCCACAGTGCATGTCAGCTAAATTTTTTGCAGTGCATGTCACTTCCAATGGTCACACAGCATATCACATAAAACGGACAAAGTGCATGTCACTTAAAATTTATTCCGTGCATTTCACGTAAAATTATCACAGTGCATATCACTTAAAAGGGCCACAGTGCATGTCACGTCAAATGGCGCTCGTGCCTGTCAATTAAAATGCTCTCACTGCATGTCATTTAAAATTGTCACACTGAATATCACCTAAAGCTTAAAAGAGGCTGGGAGAGACCAGGGACAGAGCGAGACTGAGTGTGCCTACGAGGAGCCAGGCATCCGCAAGCGGGAGTTCCAGCAGCTTAAAAGAGGCATACTCTCATAAACTCTCACAGGGCCAGGGAGAGGGTTTCAAGACTGTTCAGAAAGTGAATATCAAGGGGAGGTCGCTGATTGGTGTGCAGGAAGAGGTGACTATTTCTACCCTTTTTTACTACTTTCAATAGACGAATTAAAAGTAAAGGTAGGGAATTTAGGTTGTAGTAGGTAGTGTCCGGAGTAGAATAAGGTCCCTATCCAAATTAGTAATCAAAATTAAAGGGAGCAACCAAGGAACTAAATCTAAGGCCAAGTCACGGCAGGGAGCTCAGCCCGGTGGCATGCTCCTCCTGTGCCAGGCAGGAGATCAGGGACATTCCACTGTCCCTGGCGACCAAGTGTGCAGGAAGTGTGTGCAGCTGCAGCTACAAGCTGACCGCATTGCGCAGCTGGAGCTGCGGATGGACTCAATGTGGAGCAGCAGCTATGCTGAGACGTTGTTGATAGCATGTTCACACCGCAGGTAATGGCTGCAGTGGCAAAAAAGGGATGGGTGACCACCAGAAGGAGTAGTATGCGCAGGCAGGTAGTGCAGGGGTCCCATGTGGCCATCCCTCACTCAAACAGATATACCGCTTTGGATACTGTTGGGGGCAGGGAGGTGGGTGGGGGGTGGCCTCCCAGGTGAAAGCAGCAACAGCCAAGTTCGTGGCACCACTGATGGCTATGCTGCGCAGGAGGGGATGAAAAAAATGGCAGAGCCATACTGATAGGGGATTCAATAGTAAGGCGAACAGACAGGCGTTTTCGTGGCCGCAAATGGGACTCCAGGATTGCATGTTGCCTCGCTGGTGCTAGGGTCAAAGATGTCTCGGAGCGGTGGCAGGACACTCGAAAGGGAGAGGGTGAACACTCAGAGGTATTGGTACACATTGGTACCAACGGCATAGATAGAAAGTGCGATGAGGTCCTGTGAAAAATATTTCGGGAGCTCGGTGGCAGATTAAAAAGCATGACCTCAAAGGTTGCAATCTCTGGATTCCTCACAGTGTCACATGCTAGAGAGTATAGGAATAGGAGGATAGAGCAGATGAATGCATGGCTGAGAAGGTGGTGCAGGAGGGAAGGTTTTAGTTTCCTGGATCACTGGGTCTGTTTCTGGCAAAGGTGGGACCAGTACAAATTGGACTGTTTGCACCTGAAATTGAAGGTGGCCAACCTCCGTGCTGGGAGGTTTGCCAGCGCTGTTGGGGGGTGGGTGATGGGGGGGGGGAGTGAAACTAATTTGGCAGGGGGATGGGATACAGAGTGGAGTTACAGTCGGGGGTGATGCACAGTCAAATATAGAAGAGAAAGTGAGTCAGTCTGGAAGGCAGAGCAAATATAGACCTGGTCAGGCACAAGTGAAACATTGCAATGCTGGATTGCATCTAGTTTAATGCAAGGAGTCTGACTAGTAAGGCAGATGAATTGAAGGCATCGATTAGCTCATGGCATTATAATATTATTGCTATCAAACAGACATGGCTGAGGGAGGGGCTGGACTGGCAGCTCAATATTCCAGGGTATAGAATCTACAAGGAGTCAATTACTGCAATAAGGAGGGATGACATCTTAGAAGGTTCCTAAAATGAGGCCATATGGGTAGAACCTAAAAACAAGAAGGGGGCAATCACTTTGATGGGAGTGTACTGCAGGCCGCCAAACAGGCAGGGAGAGATAGAGGAACAGATATGTCGGCATATCTCAGACAGGTGTAAAAATAATAGGGTAATAAAAGTAAGGGATTTCAGCTTCCCCAAAATCAATTGGGATAGTCTTCCTGCAAAAGGCGTAAATGGGGTGGAATTCTTAAAATGTTTTCAGGAGAGCTTTTTGAGGCATACGTAGATAGTCCTACAAAAGCAGGGGCAGTGCTGGACCTACTCCTAGGGAATGAAGCCAGGCAAGTGGTTGAAGCATCAGTGGGGGTGCATTTCGGGGATAGTGACCATAAGTCTGTAAGATTTAAGGTAGTTATATAAACGGACAGAGATGGACCGAAAATAAAGGTACTGAATTGGGGGAAGGCCGATTTCAAGATGATAAAACAGGATCTGGCCAAAGTGGACTGGGAGAAGCTACTTGTAGGAAAGTCTATATCAGATCAGTGGGAGTCATTCAAAGAGGAATAAGCGAGAGTTCAGAGCCAACCTGTACCCATTAAGGTGAAGGACAGGACCAACTGGTCCAGGGAACCCTGGATGGCACCGAAATAGAGGATTGGATGAGGATAAAAAGGAGGCATATGGCCGATTCAGAGCGCTGCAAACAGCGGAGTCACGAGAGGGGTACAGAAAGTGAAGGGGGTACTTATCAACTGTAATTAGGAGAGCGAAGAGGGAACATGAAAACACATTGGTGGACAAGATAAAGGAAAATCATAACGTGTTTCATAAGCATATTAGGGCCAAGAGGATAACCAGGGAAAGAGTAGGGCCCATTAGGGACCAAAGTGCCAATCTGTGTGTGGAACCGGAGGACATAGGTGAGGTGTTAAATCATTATTTTTCATCTGTGTTCACTTTGGAGAAGGACGAGGTAGGTGTAGAGATCATGAAGGGAGAGTGCGAAGTACATGAACATATTAGCATTGAAAGGGAGGAGGCATTAGTTGTTTTAGCGGGCTTAAAAGTGGATAAATCCCCATGCCCAGATGACATGTATCCCAGGCAAGGGAGGAGATAGCAGGGGCTATGACACAAATTTAAGAATCCTCTCTGGCCACAGTAGAGATATCAGACGACTGGAGGACAGTGAATGTGTTACCTTTATTCAAGAAGGGTAGCAGGAATAAACCATGCAATTACAGGCCAGGGAGTCTAACATCAGTGGAAAGAAAATTATTGTAAAAAAAAATCTGAGGGACAAGATTAATCTCCACTTGGAGAGGCAGGGGTTAATCAGGGATAGTCAGCATGGCTTTGTCAGGGGCAGATCGTGTCTAACTAAAAGCAAAATACTGCAGATGCTGGAAATCTGAAATAAAAACAAAAAATGCTGGAACCACTCAGCAGGTCTGGCACCATCTGTGAAAAGAGAAGCAGAGTTAACGTTTCGGGTCAGTGACCCTTCTTCGGAACTGTCCAAATGAATTGATTGATTTTTTCGAGGCAGTGTCGAGATGTGTAGATGAGGATAAATCAGTTGACGTAGTCTACATGGACTTCAGTAAGGCTTTTGAAAGGGTCCCGCATGGAAGATTGGTTAAAATGTTAAGAGCCCATGGGATCCAGGACAATTTAGCAATTTGGATCCAAAATTGGCTTAGTGGCAGGAAGCAGAGGGTAATAGTCGAGGGTTGCTTTTGTGAGTGGAAGCCTGTGACCAGTGGTATACCGCAGGGATCGGTGCTGGGATCCTTGCTGTTTTCAGTGTACATCAATGATTTAGATGTGAATATATGAGGTATGATCAGTAAGTTCATAGATGACACGAAAATTGGTGCTGTCGTAAATAGTGAGGAGGAAAGCCTTAGATTGCAGGGCGGTATAGATGGGGATGATAAGATGGGCGGAGCAGTGGCAAATGGCATTTAATCCTGAGCAGTGTGAGCCGATGCATTTTGGGAGGACTAACAAGGCAAGGGAATATACAATGGATGGTAGGACCCTAGGAAGTTGTCAGGGTCAGAGGGTCCTTCGTGTACTTGTCCACAAATCAGTGAAGGCAGCAGCACAGGTAGATAAGGTGGTTAGGAAGGCATATGGGATACTTGCCTTTATTGGCCAGCGCATAGAAGATAAGAGCTGGGAGGTTATGATGGAGCTGTATGAAACGCTAGTTAGGCCACAACTGCAGTACTGTGTACAGTGCTGGGCACCACACCATAGGAATTGCACTGGAGAGGGTGCAGAGGAGATTGACCAGAATGTTGCCTGGGTTGGAGCATTTTAGCTATGAAGAGAGACTGAAAAGGCTTGGGTTGTTTTCCATGGAGCAGCAAAGGCTGAGGGGGGACCTGATTGAGGTATATAAAATTATGATGGGCATTGATGGGTTAGATAGGAAGAAACATTTGTTCTTTGGTGGAGGGGTCAATAACAAGGGGGCATAGATTTACCATAATGGGCAAGAGGTTCAGAGGGGATTTGAGGAAAAAAATAAATTCACTTAGAGGGTGGTTGGAATCTGGAACGCAATGCCTGAAGAAGTGGTTGAGGCAGGAACCCTCACAACATTTAAGAAGTATTTAGATGAGCACTTGAAACGCAAGACTGCGGACCAAGTGATGGAAAATGGGATTAGAATAGTTAGGTGCTTGATGGCCGGCACAGACACGAGAGGCAGAAGCGCCTGTCCATGTGCTGCATAACTCTATGACTCTATGCCAATTAAAACAGCAAGCGACACGCAAAGGTACGGGCTATACTCATTTAAAGCAAGCTAGCCTAAAACAAAGCTGAGTATATTAAAGTGGAACGCACTTGAAAAATTATATAAAGTAAAATAACATGGATAAGACATTCGGAATACCAGAGACTTTAAAAAATCATGAAGGACCCAATCAGACTCGAAATTGAGTATTATGTAGAAAAATGTTTCTTCGATATAGAATTGTATCTGGTCTGAAGCAGAGAAGTGAATACACTATTTTATTTAATTGGTGCTATAACTGATGATACTAAAGCAAGACAAGTATTACAGAGACATCAGACAAATTTGAAGACATTTTGAAGGCTTGAGATTCCTGCTTCAATCTGCGCTGCAATTATCTAATGGCAGATGGAGTTTAATCCGCACAAATGTGAGGTAATGTGGCAAAACATGTGGATAAGGTAGTCAAGAAGGCATACGGCATGCTTGCCTTCATCGGTCGGGGCATAGAGTATACAAATTGACAAGTCATGCTGCCGATGTACGGAACCTTAATTAGGCCACACTTGGAATATTGCGTGCAATTCTGGTCGCCACACTGCTCGAAGGACGTAGAAGCTTTGGAGAGAGTCCAGAAGAGGTTTTCCAGGATCTTGCCTGGTCTGGAGCGCATCAGCTATGAGGAGAGGTTGGATAAACTCGGATTGTTTTCACTGGAACGACGGAGGTAGAGGGGCGACATGATAGAGGTTTACAAAGTTATGAGCGGTATGGACAGAGTGGATAGACAGAAGCTTTTTCCCAGGGTGGAAGAGTCAGTTACAAGGGAACGTAGGTTTAAGGTGCGATGGGCAAAGTTTAGAGATGATGTGAGAGGCAAGTGAGAGGCAACACAGAGGGTGGAACTTGCTGCCGGGGAGGTGGTGGAAGCAGGTATAATAGCGACGTTTAAGTGGCATCTTGACAAATACATGAATATGATGGGAATAGAGGGATACGGTCCCCAGAGTGCAGAAGGTTTTAGTTTAGACAGGCATCAAGATCGGCGCTGGTTTGGAGGGCCGAATGGCCAGTTCCCGTGCTGTATTGTTCTTTGTTCTTTGTTCTTTGATGATTGGGAGTAGACTGCTGGGGCGCTAATTGGTCAGGGTTGAATTATTCGGTTTTTTGTGTACATGAAATACCTGGGTAATTTTCCATATTGCCGGGTCGATGCCAGAGTTGTAGCTCTGCCACAGTTTTAAGTGGTATGCACTATCGATGTTAGAAGTGACAGGCATTCTGACCATTTTAAGTGATATGCAGGCTGACCATTTTAAGTGATGTGCACTGCGGCCATTTAAGCTGTAGGTTTTGCGGCCATTTTAAGTGCGATGTAGTGCGACCAGTGCAAGGGATATGCAGTGCCACCATTTAAGGGATATGTAGTGCAACCCTTTTAAGTGACAGACACTTCCACCATTTTAAGTGATTACGCACTGTGGCCATTTTAAATTATATACACTGCCATCATTTTAATTGACATGCCATTCCGCCAATTTAAAGTATGCAGTGCGACCATTTTAAGTGATATGCAGTGCTGCATTTTAAATAAAATGCAATATGGCCATTTGAAGTGACATGGACTGCAGCTCTTTTAAGTGATATGTACTGCGGCCATTTTAAAAGTTATGCAGTGTTACCACTTTCCAATGAGAGCAATTAATTATTGTCATTTTAAGTGTTACATGTCTATGTCAGCGAATATATGAAACGTAACGGGTATTCAATAAGTATAGCTCAAAAAGGATAATAAAGATTTATCAGTGTCATCAAAGGTTATAATTTGTTACAAAGAATGATAAAGTGTTATGCACGATCATAAAGAATTATAAATATTTGTAAGGTATTAGAGACTTTTATAAAGGATTATAAACAGTTAACAAGGATTATAAATGTGTCTGAGTATTATAAAGGGATTATAAAGATTATAAATGGTTACAAAGAATTCTGGCTGCCGATGTCATGTCACCATGGCGAACATGCCCCGCCACCAACCTCCCATCATCCTGCGAGCAGGCCACGCCTGCGCTCCCCCAACATCAACATGAAGAAGCGCCTGTGCCCCCACTCCCCCGTTACCATTGGGAAGAGGCGCCCTTTACACTTCCCCGTAACTGTGGCACAAGCTGCGCCCCAACACCCCGTTACCCTGGGAAACTGGCTCCGCCGCCTAATCCCCCAGTAGTATGCGCCATTTCCACTCGAGTCAGCTTGGAAATAGGCCCCGATTCATTCCCCAGTCGCCCTAATAACAAATGGCCCAATACCCTCATCACCTCGGAAACAGGCTCCCGCCTCACTCCCCTATCAACCGAGGGACAGGCTACGCTCGCCTCTTTGCCACTATGGCGACTGCAGCCGCTCCCACTCGGTCACAATGGCGAGAGTCTCTGTCGCCACCTTGTCAACATAGCAACAGACCCTGGCCCTGTTCCGCTACCATATTGATAGGCCCATTCCCCTCTGTCACCATAACCACAGGCACCATCCCCGAGTCTGTCACCATGACGATTGGCCCTGTCCCCACTCAGTCACCTTAGCGAAAGGCCATCCCTCGCCCGGTAATCTCAGCGTCAGGCTGCGCCCTCCAGCTGCTGGAAATTCGAGTAAAGGGGTAGCACAGCACATTCTTCAACTGCTCTCGGAACTGTGTCTGGGTCACGGCATAGATCGCAGTGTTTGTGCAGCAACTCAGGAGCTGCAGCATGAAGGCCAATTCCCTCTGAAATAGAGGTAGAATTACGGACAAATACCCCAAGCAATCCATCCGCTGCCATATCGAATACACCAGCAGCACTGTCCATAACAGGATGAAATTTCCCGAGATAACTAACAGCAAAATGATGGATTTCCTGCGGCTCTCTATTTCTGGGTCTCTGCGGCTGTCCCCACTTCTGTGAACCCGGAGTCTCCTGCGTGATCTGCTGCTCACTAAAATGTGTCTGACGGTGAAAGCATTGAGAAGCAGAATCACCACAAATGGGACCCCCGGGGTCAAAATGTAATGGAGGAACTCGATTGTTCCCCAGGCCACAGAGAATGCAATATCCGGTGTGACTGCACAGAACCAAGGGATGTTCTGCAGCCAATACCCACCTGTTAACATAAAATACCAGAAGATGTTCTTTAGACAGCTCAGCACAGTCACTGTTCCTAGGACCACTGCCGCTGTTTTCTCTCTGCAATATTTACTTTTCAGCTTCTGGCAACAAATGGCCACAAATCGATCAAAGGTGAAAGTGACGGTGAACCAGACAGAACAGTCTGTGGCTGCATAAAGCAGGACGGCGTGGACATTACACATGGGGATGTCATACAGAAACTGAAACTGTTCCTTGTAAACAATGGGAATGTGCCTCAAAATCAGGTCGAGGATAATGACCAGTAGATCTGCCGCTGCCATGGCCACCAGGTAGCGAGTGACACATTTGGAGAGACCGCACTTTCCCCGAGACAGGATCCCAATCGTCAGCAAGTTAACTGTGAGGAAGGGAAATAAAGAGGGAAATTATATATCAGGCTGGGAGCAACGTTACCAGTTTGATTGATTACTTATTGATATTTACAATTGTGTTCCTGTATCCACTGATGTACTGAAACGATCGTACATGAAACAACAAATGGAATGGACTGTAACACAGTGGAAGGCATGAGAGATTCATTGACAAAAGGATGATACTGAAATTGTGAAACTCAATGTTGTTCAGAATCCTTTCCATTCCTCCTTTCCCTCTCTGGTTTACAAACAGTTCCATCTCTAATCTCTCCCAGTTCTGATGAAGGATTACCAACCTGAAACACTAACTCTGTTGCTCTGTCCACAGATGCTACCAGATCAGCTGAATATTTCCAGAATATTTTGTTTGTACTTCAGATTTGCAGCATCTGCAGCACTGAGGCTGAGAGATTCCCTCACCAGTGACAGGCATCACGGAATTCAATTATTTCAAAGCAATAGTTGGAAATGAATCCACTGAAAAGTCAATGAAACAAATAATCTCAATCGTCACTAAGTTAACAGTAATCAGGGGAAATTATCAGGAAACGATACAAAGTTTGGGAGTAAAACCATAATTTGTTACCACATTCAGTATGTAACTAATTATTGTGCCAATGACAGGGATTTCATCTGGAGTCAAGGAGCTGAATTTAGTGGAGCCAGAGGGGTTCCTGATGAGTGAAATCACATCTTGGCAATTTAGAGACAATAGCAGGCGTAATTCAATGGCGCTCGGGCGATTAACTGCCTGGCGCCGTTGTCTGCACCCCTTTAAGAATGGGGATCTCGCTTGGCGAAGCTGCTGAACAATCAGACGGCTAGCAGCACAGTAGCATTGGCAATACCACCGGGAACAGTGAAACTGCCAGTACTACACCAGGCCTGGGTGCAGGACCATGGCTGCAGCCTTAGACCCCAGATAATTATGGCGAGGACGCCGGGCCCAGTCAAGGAGTAGGGCCACTGCCAGTAATGCACCAGGCCTGGGGCGAGGAGCATCGCTAGACCCCGGTCCCAAGGTATGTGTGACGGGGTTGCTTCATCCAATCAGCGAATGGCGGGGTGGGGGGAGCGGGGGGCTGGGTGGGGTCATTGCCAGGAACACACCATAACTGGGATCAAGACCATCGCTGAATCCCTGAACCTCAGGTAATTGTGGCGAGGATGCTGGTGCCAGTCAGTGTGTGGGGGCGCTGCCAGTAAGGCACGGAGCTGGGACTGGGGTCATGGCTAGAGTCTTGGATGCCAGATAAGTGTGGGGTATGTGCAGCCAATCAGGGAGTGTGGGATAATGCTAGCACCACACCAGGTTTGGGAAAGGCCTGTTGCAGGTGCCATTGACCCCAGGTAATTAGAGCAGGGTTCCCAAGGCCTGCAGGTAGCAGAGGGTAGCGAAAGTGGACTGGAAACAGGTCGTTGAAGGTAAATCAGTGTCAGAGCAGTGGGGACATTCAAAGGGGAGATTCGTGGGGTTCCAAGTAAACATGTTGCCAGAAAGAAAAAACGGTGGATGGCCATATCTGGAGCTCCATGGATGTCAAGGAACTTACCAGGTAAGATAAGACAGAAAGGAAAAGCTTATGTCCTTCACCGAGAGCTCAATACTTCAGAAAGCTGGGAGGAGTACATAGAGTGGAGGGGGAAAATCAAAAAGGAAATTAGAAAAGCAAAGTGATAACATGAAAGAATATTGACAAGAAAAATCAAGGTGAACACAAAGATGTTTCCTCTAAACATTAAGAATAAGAGGAAAACTAAGGCAGGAGTAGGGCGCATTAAAGTCCAAAAAGGGAGCCTATCTGTCGGGGCTGAATGTTGTGAATAGATGCAAACTGTCTGTAACTTTTCTTTGATGAACTTGAGCATTAACGTCAACCAGCATTTTCTTTAGCATGTTTTACGTTGTACTTTTATGTTCCACTTGCTAAAATGGGGGAGGGAGATCATGTGGTACAGATTGTCCAAGAGCCTGCAGAATTTGGAACTGAAGCAATTCAGAGAACATCCATTTCGGAAGTCACACCTGCCTAGAAGATGCCACAACCTGTCTGACCCTTCACAGCTCTCTCTCTGAGACCATTTCATAAAGAACAAAAAAATAAAAAAAAGACTCCACTCTTCGAAAAATCCAGCAAAAAAAATCTACAAAAAGCCAAGCTGCAAAAAAAGAAGGAAAAAAAAACAGCAGGGAAGCCTGCTTTCTGTTAGTTCCCTCTCCGTCAAAAAGGAGGTGACTTTTCAGTTACATCTGTCTTCACAGAAGAGGGGGATGATTCAGACATTGTAGTTCAGGAAAAGGGTGTGAAGTATGACTGTGATAAAGATAGGAAGAAAGGAAGTATTAATGGGATTGATACTCTTGAAAATGTATAAATCACCAAGGCTGGATGTAATGTACCCTAGGTTGTAAAAGAAAGCCAGGGCGGAAATAGCAGCGAGTGTGTCCATCATTTTCCAGTACTCACTGGATAAAGGTGTGGTGCCAGAGGATTGGAGAACAGCAAACATTGCATGTTTGTTTAAAAAGGAAGCGAAAGATAGACCAAATAATTATCGGCCAGTCAGGCTAACGTCAGTAGGGGGCAAATTATTGGAATCTATTCTGAGAGACCGGATAAACTGTAACTTAGAGAGCACGAATTGATCAAGGACAGCCAGTATGGATTCAGTAAGGGAATATTTTGTCTGAGCAACTTGATTACATTTATTGAAGAAGTAAAAAGGAAGAAAGATGAGGGTAGTGTGTTGTTGTTGTCTGCATAGATTTTAGCAAGGGTTTTGACAAGCACCCAAATGGCAGACTAATTAACAAAATAAAACCCCATGCGGTCCAGGGAAATGCAGAAAGGTGGTTACAAGATTCGCTCAGTGGCAGGGAACAAAGTTTAAGTGTAGGCAGGTGTTTTTTTGAGACTGGCAGGCTCTTTCCAGCAGCGGTCCGCAATGCTCAGAATTGGATCCTCTGCTTTTTGTGGTAGAAATTAACGATTTGGATATAAGTGTAGGGGGCATGATCAAGAAGTTTGCAGATGCATCAAAAGATGGTCATGTGGTTGATAGCGAAGAGCATAGGTGAAGACTGCAGGAATGTATCAATGGACTGGTCAGGTGGGTGGAAAAGTGTCAAATGGAATTCAACTCGGAGAAGTGTGAGGTGATGCATTTGGGGAAGTCAAGCAAGGCCAAGGAATACAAATTTAATGGGAGAATACTAAGAGCTGTAGAAGAAGTGATGGACTTCGGAGTGAATGTCTGCAGATCCCACATGACCATACACAGATAAAAAATTAAGAGCCGAAGTCGGCCATTGAACCCACCGAGCCTGCTCCTCCATTCAGTAGGATCATGCTGATCTGCATCTGACTCGAATTCCACACTCGCATCTACCCCGATAATCTTTGATTCCATTGCCTAACAAGAATGTATCTACACCTACCTTAAAAATATTCAATGGCTCCGAATCCATCAATTTATGAGGCAGAGAATTCAAAAGTCGCACAGCCCTCTTAGAGAAATAAAAGATCCTCGTCTCCGTCCTGAAAGGGCGACCCCGAATTGACAAACTGTGCCCCCCAGTTTTGTACTCACCCACAAGATGAAACATCGCCGCCACATCCTCCTTGTCATGACCTTGCAGGAACTTATAAACTTTTATCAAATGTCCCCCACTTTTCTAACCCCAGTGAAAACAAACCCAATCTATCCAACCTTTCCTCAGAAGACAAACCACTTATTATAGGTATCAATCTAGTAATCCTCCTCTGAATCGCCTCCAATACAGCACATCCTTCCTTAAATAAGGGGACCAAAGCCGCACACAGTATTCGAGATGTGGTCTCACCAATGCCCTGTATAACTGAAGCATAATATCCTTTCTTTTATTTTCAATTCCTCTCGTAATAAATGATACCATCCCATTAGCCTTCTTTATTACTTGCTGTATCTGCATAATAATCTTTTGTGACTCCTGCAGTACAACGCCTAGATCCCTCTGCACCTCAGCACTATTCAGTGGTTCCGAAGAAGGGTCACTGACCCGAAACGTTAACTCTGCTTCTCTTTCCACAGATGCTGCCAGACCTGCTGAGTGAATCCAGCATTTCTTGTTTTTTTTTCAGATTTCCAGCATCCGCAGTATTTTGCTTTTATTTTACTATTCAGTGGTTCCCCGTTTAAGAAATACTCTGCTTTTTGATTCTTCCTGTCAAAATGATCAAATTCACATTTACCCACATTACACTCTATCTGCCAGATTTTTTCCCACTCACTCCCCCTATTTATATGGTTCTGCGACCTCCTTATGTCCTCTTCAGCTCATACTTTTCTACCTATCTTTGTGCCATCTTCAAATTTAGCTAACAGGCCTTCTTTCCCCTCATCTATGTCATTGATATAAATTGTAAAAAATTGAGGCCCCTGCACAGACCCCTGTCAGACTCTAGCCATCGCATGCTGCCAATCAGGAAAGGTGGGACAGTGGCACAGTGGTTAGCACTACAGACTCACAACTCCAGCAACCCGCGTTCGGTTCTGGGTACTTTCTGAGCGGAGTTTGCAAGCTCTCCCTGTTCCCGCGTGGATTTCTGATAGGTGCTCTGGTTTTCTCCCACAGCCAAAGACTTGTAGGTTGATAGATGAATTGTCCATTGTTAATTGCACCTAGTGTAGGTAGGTAGGTCGGAGGAAAGGTGGGGATCTGGCAGCGAATGTAGGATTAGTAGAAATGGGTGGTTGATGGTCAGCACAGACTCGGTGGGCCGAAGGGACTGTTTCAGTGCTGTGATTCTCTGACCCACCTATGCATACTCTCTGTCTTCTGCCAGCCAGCCAATCTTCTATAATGTTAACATGTTACCCCCTTCACCATGAGCTCCTACTTTGCGCAATAACACTTTATGTGACACTTTTTCAAGTGCCTTCTGGAAATTCTGGTACAATACGTCAACGGGTTGCCCTTTATCCACAGCGCATGTTACTCCTTCAAGGAAATCCAATAAATTGGTTAAACATGATTTTCCTTTCACAAATCCATGCTGACTTTTCCAATTACCTTGTAATTTCTAAGTGCACAGATGTAGCCTCCTTAATAATCGATTCTAACACATATCCAAGACAGACGTCGAGCCAACTGGTCCATAGCTATCTGTTTTCTCTCTCCCCCACTTCTTGAATAGAGAGGTTATATTTGCTACTTTTGAGTCAGATGGAACCTTTCCAGAAACAACGAATTTTGAAAAACAAAATAACTCCAACGTATCTACGACCCCACTGGCTACCTCTTTTAAGACCTAGGATGAAGCCCATCAGGATCCGGGGACTAGTGAGCCAGCAGGTCCGTTAGTTTGGTCAGCTCCGCTTCTCTGGTGATTGTAATTTCACTAAGTTCCTCACTTCCTTCCGTCTCCAGGCTTACAGCGATTACTGGAATGTTTTTCGTACCCTCTATAGTGAAGACAGAAGCAAAATGTTTGTTCATTTCATCCGCATTATCTAATATTAACTCCACATTCTCACTCTCTGGAGAACCAACACTCACTTTACTTATTCTGTTCCTTTTTAAATACCTGCAGATACTCTTGCTATCCGTTTTTACATTTCTAGCTAGTTCCCTCTCAAACTGTACCTTCTTTCTCCTGATTAACCTTTTAGTCATTCTCTGCCGTTCTCGTTATTCTGACCAATCAGCTGACCTGACAGACATCTTTGCACAATTGTATACCTTTCCTTAAGTTTGATGCTTTCCTGAACTTCTTTAGTTAAACATGGAAGGTGGGTCCTCGCCTTACATTTTTCCTTTATAGTAGGAATATACTTATTCTGCATTTTCTGAAATATCCCCTTAAATGTCTGCCACTGCTTCTCTATTGATCTATCTCCTAGTCTAGTAACCCAGTTCACATCAGCTAGCTCAACTATCATATCACATAATTTCTCTTAGTTAACTGTAAAATACCAGCATTCGACCCACTCCTATCTCTTTAAAACTGGATGTAAAATTCAATCATATCATGGTGGCTGTTACCTAGAGGTGTCTTTACTCTGAACTCATTAATGAATTGTGTCGCTTTACACAATACCAAGTCGAATAAACTTGCTCTTTGGTTGGTTCCAAAACGTGCTGCTTTAGGAACTATCTCTAAAGCATTCTATTAACTCTTCATCTAGGCTACCATTGCCAATCTGATTTTTTCCAGTTTATGTGTAGATTAAAATCACCCAGGATTGTTCTTGTCCCTTTGTCACAAGCACCCTCTATTTCTTCGTCAATACTTCGTCCGACACTGTAGGTGCTGTTAGGAGGGCTGTAGACCACTCGCACAATTGAGTTCTTTCCCCTACTATTCCTCATCTCTACCCAAATCGATTCTGCATTCTTATATCCTCAACCAATGTCATCTCTAACTATTGCAGCGATGCCATCTTAGGTTATCAGTGCTACCCCTCCACATTGACCTAGCTTCCTATTCTCCTTGAATGTTATATGCCCCTCAATATCGAGGACCCATTCCTCGTCATCCTGCAGCCATTTCTCTGAATTACCCATCAGATAATATGTATTTACTTCATTGCTCACTATCAGTTTGTCTACGATGTTGTGATTGCTATGTGCATTCAGATACAGAGCCTTTATTTTGGTCTTTTTTGTTATCTGTGTAGCATCTAGTCTTGACTGTTGGTATGTTCTTAGGTTTCTTTCGTTCTGTCCGTTTTTACCATTCTCCGACCTTCATTTCCCATGTTACTGTTCTGCTCTCTTGTCTTGGCTCTACCCCTTGATTTGCTACATCTACTAAGGCATGATCCCTCAAACCCCTTTTTTAGTTGAAAACCCTCTCTATTTAGCCAGTTATACAGTTTGCTACAAGACTGGTTCCAGCACGATTTCCGTGCAGACCGTCCCAGTAGTACAGGACCCACTTCCCCCAGTACTGGTGCCAGTGCCCCAGGAACCAAAACCCACCTCACCCGCACCAGTCTTTGAGCCACGTATTCATTTCAGGAATCTTATGTGCCCTCTGCCAAATGGACTTTGCTCAGTTAATACTCCAGAGGTTATTACCCTTCAGTTTCTACTCTTCAATTTGGCGCTAACTCCTCAGGCAGTCTACGCAGAACCTCTTTTCTAGTTTTACCTATGCCGTTAGTACCTACTTGGACTGCGACAACTGGTTCCTCCGGCTCCCATAGAAAGAACCATGGAACCATAGAACCATAGAAGCATTACGGCCCAGAAGGTGGCCAGTCAGACCTTCGTGTCTATGTTGGCCTGGAAGAAAAAAAAATAGAAACTAGCCACCCAATCTAATCCTAACTTCCAGCACTTGGTCCAGAGCCATGTAGGTTACAGAACTTCAGTTACATGACCAGGTACATTTTAAAATAATTGAGGGTTTCTACCTTCAGCACAGTTCCTCGCAGAAAATTCAAGACATCCACCACGTTCTGGGTGAAAAAGGTTTTCCTCATGTCCCTTCTAATCATTCTATAAAACTCCTTTCATCTGCCCCCTGGTAATTGATATCTCTGCTAGGGGAAACAGGTACTTCCTGTCTACTCTATTTAGGTTCCTCATAATTTTGTGCACCTCAACTACGTCACCTCTCAGCCTCCTCTGCCCTAAGGAAAATAACCCTAACCTGTCCAATCGTTCTTCATAGCTACAACTTTCGAGCCCTGGCAACATATTTTTAAATCTCCTCTGTTCTGTCTCCAGTGCAATTATGTCCTTTCTATAATGTGGTGACCATAACTGTCCGCAATTCTCCATCTGTGGTCTAACCAGCGTTTTATACAGTTCCAACATTACATCCCAGCTTTTGAATTCTATACCTCGGCCAATAAAGGAAAGTATTACGTATGCCTTCTTCACTATTTTAACTATCTGTCCTGTCACCTTCAGGGACCTTTTGTCAGACATTCCAAGGTCTCTCACTTCTTCTACCGCTCTCACTATCCTCCCATTTATTGTGCATTCCCGTGCTTTATTTGCCTTCCCCAAATGCATTACCTCACACTTATCTGAATTAAATTCCATTTACCACTCTTCTTCCCACTCAACCAAACCTTTGACACCAGTATGGAGTCTACAGCTGTCACCTTCACTTTCAACTACCTGACCAATTTGTGTGTGATCAGCAAATTTCCCAATCACGCCTCTCACATTTAATTCCAAATCGCTAATATATACCACAAACAGCAAGGGTCCCAACACTGAGCCCTGTGGAACGCCAGTGGAAACAGGTTTCCATTCACAAATCCATCCGTCGACCACTACCCTTTGTTTCCTGTCCCTGAGCTAATTCTGGATCCAACCTGCCACATTGCCCTGTATCCCATGGGCCTTCGTCTTACTGACCAGTTTGCCATGTGGGAACTTCACAAATGCCTTACTAACGTCCATGTAGACTACATCCACTGTACTACTCTCTTCACGCCTTCTTGTGACTGCCTCAAAAAACTCAATTAAGGTCGTAAGACATGACCTTCCCTTTACAAATCCATGCCGACTATCCCTGATTAATCCGTGCCTTTCTAACTGGCAGTTTATCCTGTCCCTCAGAATACATTCTAACAATTAACCCACCACCAAGGTCAGACTGAACGGATTATAATTATTTGGCCTATCCATCACACCCTTTTTAAATATTGGTACAATTTTCTCAGACTTCCAATCAATATGTACCTCTCCTATATCGAGTGAGGATTTGAAGATGATCATCAGCGCGCACATCATTTCCTCCCTGGTGCCCTTTAACAATCGTGGATGCAATCCATCCGGTACTGGCGTTTTATCCACTTTCAAGGATGTCAGACCCTCTAGTACTTTAAATACATGAATAGGAAGGGAATAGAGGGATATGGGCCCCGGAAGTGTAGAAGGTGTTAGTTTAGGCAGGCATCAAGATCGGCGCAGGTTTGGAGGGGCGAATGGCCTGTTCCTGTGCGGTACTGTTCTTTGCTGTTTGTACTTCCTCTGTAATATTTCACACCCCTCCACCCCTACAACGTCTGCATCATCCCTCTTCTTTGCCAAAAAAGAGACAAAAACTCATTAAGATCCTGCCCACATCTTCTGCATCTGCACATAAGCTCACTTGTACATCTCTGATAGGCCCGACCATTTCCTAAGTTATCCTCTTGCTCGTAATATACTGATGAAACATCTTTGGGATTTCCTTGATATTACCTGCGAATAATTTTTATGCCCTCACTTTGCTTTTCCAATTTCCTTTGTGACTTCACCCCTGCACTTTCCATACTCCTCAAAGATTTTAAAAGAATCAAGTTGTTTGTGATCATCATATGCCTTCTTTTTCAACTTTAACTTACCCTGTAAGCTTCTAGATAACCAGGGAGTTCAAAATTTGCCAGTGCCACGCTTTAGGGACTTGCCTACACTGTGCCTGTTGAATTTCGTTTTTAAATGCCTCCCACTGGTTTGCAACTAAATGCTCCTTCAAATAACTGTATCCAGTCTACTTTCGCCAGGTCACCTTTCAGTTTCTTAAAATTTGCCTTCCCCCAATTTAGAATTTTTACTTCTGTTTTATCTTTGTCATTTCCCATGATGATGCTAAAACTAACTGTATTGTTCTCAATATCTCTTAAATGGCCACCCACTGTTACTTCCTCCCCTTGCCCAGCATCATTACTGAATATTAAATCTAGAATTGCATTCCCTCTCGTTGGGTTAGTTCCGTGCTTGCTAAAAAAAAGTCCTCTTGAACATAATTCAAGAATTTTGTTTCCTCTGTGCCCTTCGTACTGTTTGTATCCCAGTTAATATTGGAGTTGTTAAAATCCACAACTATTAATTCCCAAATAGATTTTGCACTTCGTAATGTGCCGACATATTTCTTCTTCTACCTCCTTCTCACTGTTTATGGGTCTACATTGGACACTTGAAGTAGTGTGGCTGCCCCTTTTTATTTTTGAGCTCCACCCATATGGCCTCATTTGATGATTCATTTAGCATATCATACCTCCTCACAGCTGTTATTGATTCCGTAACTAATAATGCTACACCCCTCCTTTCTAATCTACCTCTCTATCCTGCCTGAAATCTCTATATCCGGGGATGTTGAGCTCCCATTCCTGCTCTCCTTTAGCCAAGTTTCCGTTGTAGCAACGATATCAATTTGCCACTTGTCCATATGTGTCCTCAGCTCACCGGTTATATTTACTTTATTCCTTGCATTTAAATAAATAGCCATTGACACTGCCAAATTCCTGTGCTGCGCACTTTTTAACCTTTGCTTCTTCGGTCTTTCAGAGTCACTTGCAAATATCCTGTCTCCTGTTCCCTGCCCTGAAATTGTACTGTCTACGAATGTGCTCAGCTTCCCAGCCCCATGCCAAGCTAGTTTAAACCATCACCAACAGCACAAGCAAACCTTCTGGCAAGGATATTTGTCCCAGTCCTGTTCAGGTACAGAACGCCCGGCTTGTACAAGCCCCATCTTCCCCAGAACCGGTCCTGCTGTCCCAGAAATCTGAAGCCATTCCTCCTGCGCCATCTATCCAACCACGCATTCTTCTGCTGTATTTTCCCTTTTCTACACTCACTATCACATGACCTTGGGAGTAATCCAGCGATTACTACCTTTGTAATCCTGCTTGCGAATCTCGTTCTGAACTCCCTGAACTCAGCCTGCAGGGTCTCATCCCTCTTTCTTCCTCTATCATTGGTACCAATGTGGAGCACGACCACTGGCTGTGCATCCTCGCCCTCCAGAATTCCCTGTAGCCCCCCGGTGATATCCATGACCCTTGCACCAGGGACACAGCATGCCATCCTGGAATTACATCTGCGACCACATAAACACCTATCTGTTCTCCTAACCATAGAATTCCCAATCACTCTTGATCTCTTGCCCTTTCTCCCTACTCACTACACAGCTAGGCCACACATTGTGCTCTGGTCATGACTATCGCTGCACTCTCCAAACTGCTTCAGAATGAAGGTATCGTAGCTGCCCCAAGGGTAGTGGGCATTCACCAACATGATGTAGTAGGCATGGTTACACACCAACTGCACATTAATGGAGTGAGAGTTGTTTTCAGCTCCTGCAACTCTCCCCGTTGACACGGGGAACCCGCAGAGCCACCTGAACCATCTGGGATCCCGCTATCCTGACAAAGCCACGGAACCTCTCATCCCGCTTCTCCCTGCTGAGGGAGAAGATTATGACATAGATGGCCACCTTCACCTCTCGGAATTATCAGGGCGACACACAGGTGAGCTTAACGTCAGTGGTAAATACGGTTTTAGGAACAATCATTACGGGGAAAAAGATCAACATACACTTGGAGAGGTTTGAGTTAATTAAGAATTGTCAAAACGGATTTTTCAAAAGGCAAATCATGCTTTACTAATGTCATTGAATTTTCTGATGATGTAACAGTGAAGCTTTATGAAAGGAATGCGCTGGATGCTGTTTATATTGATTTCGAAACAAAAGTGTTTGACATGGCACCAAATGTGAGCCTCAGATTGGGAAGGCCAATGTCCTAGTGTATCAAAATGGATTAAGGGCAGAAAAAGAGAAATGTGTTAAATAGTTATTTTTAAAACTGGAGAATGGTGGACAATGGCGTTCCCCAAGATCAGTACTGAGACCACTGCTTTTTCTTTGTTGATATATATAAATATCTTGGATAGTGGAATTCAGAGCAGAATCTCAAAATGTGCCTTTTTTCCTATACTTGAAGGAATGACAAACAGAGAGAATGATACAAACCGCCTGCAAAAGGACATAGATAAGCTCGGAGAATTGGCAGAGAAATGGTTCATGGAATTTAAAACAGAGGAGTGTGAGGTGATGCATTTTGGCAGAAAGGATAGGGTGAGGCTAGAGACTTAATGGCACTGTTCTAAAGAGTGTGCAGGGACAGAAAGGCCTGTGGGTACATGTACATACATCTTTGAAGGTGGCAAGACATACTGAACATAGAACATGGAACATAGAACAGTACAGAACAGACCCTTCAGCCCACAATGTTGTGCCGAACCTTTAACCTACTCGAAGATCAAACTAACTACCTACCCTTCATTCTGCTATCATCCATGTACCTATCCAAGAGTCGCTTAAATGTCCCTAATGTATCGGCTTCAACGACCACCGCTGGCAGCGCATTCCACGCTCCCACCACTCTCTGTGTAAAGAACCTACCTCTGAAATCTCCCCGAAACCTTCCTCCAATCACCTTAAAATTATGCCCCCTGGTGATAGCACTTTCCACCCTGGGAAAACGTCTCTGGCTGTCCACTCTATCTATGCCTCTCATCATCTTGTACCCCCCTATCAAGTCACCTCTCATCCTTCTTCGCTCCAATGAGAAAAGCACTAGCTTCTTCAATCTTTCTTCGTAGGACATGCCCTCCAGTCCAGGCAGCATCCTGGAAAATCTCCTCTGCACCCTCTCTAAAGCTTCCACATCCTTCCTATAATGAGGCGACCAGAACTGAACACAATATTCCAAGTGTGGTTGAACCACGGCCTTATTGACCTGCAGCATAACCTCGCAGCTCTTAAACGCAATCTCCCTGTTAATGAAAGCCAACACACCATACGCCTTCTTAACAACCCTATCAACTTGAGTGGCAACTTTGAGCCATCTATGGGCATGGACCCCAAGATTCCTTCTGTTCCTCCACACTCCCAAGAATCCTGTCTTTAAGCCTGTATTCCACATTCAAATTTGACCTTCCAAAATGAATCAGTTCACACTTTTCCAGGTTGAACTCCATCTGCTACCGCTCAGCCTAGCTCTGCATCCTGTCAATGTCACGTTGCAACCTACAATAGCCTTCCGCACTATCCACAACTCCAGCAACCTTCGTGTTATCTTCTAAGTTGCTAACCCAGCCTTCCCCTTCCTCATCAAAGTCATTTATAAAAATCACAAAGAGCAGAGGTCCCAGAACAGATCCTTGTGGAACACCACTGGTCACCGAGCTCCATGCTGAATACTTTCCATCTACGACCACTTTCTGACTTCTATGGGCCAGCCAATTTTGTATCCAGACAGCTAGCTTTGTCTGAATCCCATGCCTCCTTACGTTCTGAATGAACCTACCATGGGGAACCTGATCAAACGCCTTGCTAAAATCCATATACACCACATCCACTGCTCTTCCTTCATCAATGTGTTTTGTCACATCTTCAAAGAATTCGATACGGCTTGTGAGGCATGACCTGCCCCTTAGAAAGTCATGCTGACTGTCCCTAATCAAACCATGCTTTTCCAAATAATCATAAATCCTGTCTCTCAGAATCCTCTCCAATAATTTGCCCACTACCGACGTAAGACTGACTGGTCTATAATTCCCAGGGTTATCTCTATTCCCTTTCTTGAATAAGGGAGCAACATTTGCCACCCTCCAATTATCCGGTACTACTCCAGTGGACAGTGAAGATGCAAAGAACATCGCCAAAGGCGCAGCAATCTCTTCCCTCGCTTCCCGTAATTTCCTTGTGTATATCCCGTCTGGCCCTGGGGACTTATCTGTCCTCATATCATTCATAATTTCCAGCACAGCCTCCCTCTTAACCACAACCTGTTCGACCATATCAGCCTGTTCCACGCTGTCCTCACTAACGACAAGGTCCCTCTCACTAGTGAATACTGAAGCAAAGTATTCATTTAGGACCTCCCTTATCTCCTCCGACTCCAGGCACAACTTCCCTCCACTATCCCTGATCGGCCCTACCCTCACTCTGGCCATCCTCTTGTTCCTCACATAAGTGTAGAACGCCTTGGGATTTTCCTCAATCCTACCCGCCAAGACTTTTTCATGTCCCCTTCTAGTTCTCCGAAGTCCATTCTTCAGTTCCTTCCTGGCTACCTGGTAACCCACGAGAGCCCTGTCTGATCCTTCCTTCCTCAACCTTAAGTAAGCTTCCTTCTTCCTCTTGACAAGCTGTTCCACATCTCTTGTCATCCAAGGTTCCTTCACCCTACCATCCCTTCCCTGCCTCATCGGGACAAACCTATCCAGCAGTCGCAGCAAGTGCTCACTAAACAACCTCCACATTTCTGTCGTGCATTTCCCTGAGAACATCTGTTCCCAATTTATGCTCCCCAGTTCCTGCCTAATAACATTGTACTTCCCCCTCCCCCAATTAAATATTTTTCCATCCCGTCTGCTCCTGTCCCTCTCCATGACTATAATAAAGGTCAGGGAGTTGTGATCACTATCACCGAAATGCTCTCCCACCGAGAGATCTGCCACCTAGCCTGGTTCGTTGCCAAGCACCAAGTCCTACATAGTCCCCCCTCTAGTCGGCCTATCTACATACTGAGTCAGGAAACCTTCCTGGACATACCTGACAAAACTGCTCCATCCAAACTATTTGCACTAAGCAGGTTCCAATCAATATTAGGGAAGTTGAAGTCACCCATGACAACAACCCTGTTACTTCTGTACCTTTCCAAAATCTGCCTCCCAATCTGTTCCTCCCTGTCTTTGTTGCTATTGGGGGGTCTATAAAAAACTACCAACAAAGTGACTGTTCCTTTCCTGTTCCTGACTTCCACCCATAATGACTCAGTAGACAAACCCTCTTCGACGACCTCCCTTTCTGCAACTGTGATACTATCCCTGATTAGCAATGCCACTCCACCACCTTTTTTACCTCACTTCCTATTCCTTTTGAAACATCTAAACCCCGGAACATCCAACATCCATTCCTGACCCTGTGATATCCACGTCTCCGTAATGGCCACAACATCATAGCTCCAAGTACTGATCCATGCTCCAAGTTCATCACCCTTATTCCTGGCACTTCTTGCGTTCAAATAGACACACTTCAACCCATCATACTGGCTGCAACTTTGCCCTGTCAACTGTCTCACCTTCCTCACAGACTCTCTGCACTCGGTATCCGCCTGTTCAACAGCTAGCCCATCCATTGATCTGCAGCTCCGGTTCCCATCCCCCTGCCAAACGAGTTTCAACCCTCCCAAAGAGCTCTTGCAAACCTCCCGCCCAGGATATTGGTGCCCCTCCAGTTCAGATGCAACCCGTCCTTCTTGTACAGGTCCCACCTTACCCAGAAGGTATCCTAATGATCTACGTATCTGAATCCCTCCCTCCTGTTCCTGTTCTGTCGCCACGTGTTCAGCTGCACTCGCTCCCTGTTTCTCGCCTCACTGGCACGCGGCATCGGTAGCAATCCTGAGAATACTACTCTGCTCGTCCTGCCTTTCAGCTTCCAACCTAACTCCCTACATTCGCTTTTCAGGTCCTCATCCCTTTTCCTCGCTGTGTCATTGGTACCGATATGTACCACGACCTCTGGATGCTCCCCCTCCCCCTTAAGAATCCTGTAGACTCTATCCGAGACATCCCTGACCCTGGCACCCGCGAGGCAACATACCATCAGGGAGTCGCGTTTGCTCACACAGAATGTCCTGTCTGTTCCTCTAACCACTGAATCTCCTATCACTATCGCTCTCCTATTCTCCCCCATTCCCTTCTGAGCCACTGGGCCAGTCTCAGCGCCAGAGGCCTGGCCACTGTGGATTTCCCCTGGTAGGTCGTCCCCCGCAACTGTATCCAAAACTGTATACTTATTATTGATTGGGGCGGCCACAGGGGATCACTGCACTGTGCGCCTTTTCCCTTTCCCTCCCCTGACGGTCATCCAGCTACCTTTATCCTGTAACTTAGGTGTCACTACTTCCCTATAACTGCTCTCTATCACCCGCTCAGCATCCTTAATGATCCTAAGTTCATCCAACTACAGCTTCAGTTCCCTAACACGGTCTGTGAGGAGCTGGAGTTGGGTGCACTTCTCACAGGTGACGTCAGCAGGGACACCAGTGGTGACCCTCACCTCCCACATCATGCAAGAGGAGCATGCAACTGCCTAGCTTCCATCCCCTCTGCACTAAATTGACAACAGAGATTTAAAAAAAGGAAAACCTTACCTTACCAAACCCTCTACGCAACAGTCCTTTTATTTGTTTTAGGAGGAGGATGGGTAGGAGACACTGCAGATGTAGTGTTTCGGGTTTCGCCACTGCCCGAATATATAAGTTTACTTACCCAGCAGTCCCCGTGTCCGCCGAGACAAAAGGTAAGTTATTTTAAACTGAAACTCACCTTCGCAGTGAGAGAATTATTATTCAGCATCCGGGATCTTCGGCTTCTCAAATGCAGGCATAATGTGCAGAAGCAGGGATGTTATGCTGAATCTTTATGCAACTCTGGCGAGACCCCAAGTGGAGTATTGCATCCATTTATGGTCACCTCACTTTCGGAAGGATGTAAGAATCCTTGAGAGGGTGCAGAGGAGATTTATCTGAATAGTTCCAGGGATGCAGAGTGTGGTGGTGGGGGCGGGGTGGGGGGGTGGGGGTGGTTGGGAAAGCTTAGTTAAAAGGCTAGGTTGGAAAAGCCAGCGTTCTTCTCCCGGAGCAACGGAGATTGAGAGGAGATTTATTAGAAGTGTGCAAGATTATGGCAGAATCATAGAGAATCACGAGTTGATGCAGCACAGAAGGAGGCCATGCAGCCCATTGTATATTCACTGGCTTTCTGAATGAGCAATTTACTTAGTACCATTTCCCTGTCTTTTCACCATAACACTGTACATTTTTCCTTTCCAGGTAACTGTGCAATTACCTTTCGAAACCTCAAGAGGACCTACCTCCAGCGCGCTCTCTGGCAGTGCATTCCAGATCTCATTCGCTCGCTGAGTGAAAACGTTTTTCTCATGTTACCATTGCTGCTTTTATCAAATACATTAAATCTGTGTTCACTAGTTCTTAATCCGTTCACGAGTGGGAACAGCTTCTTCCGATCTCCACTGTCCAGACCCCTCACGAGATTGATAGGTTTAGCAACGTTCGACAAGGAAGAGCTGTTCGCATTAACTGATTGAAGTTTTTTGTAAGTGATGGAGGGGGAATATGAAGAAGAACTGTTTTACACAGCGGATAGTAATGACCTGGATCTTGGTGTCAATGAGGCTGGTGGAAGCAGAGACAAATCAATTATGTTAAAAGGAATCTGGACGGGGCCTTGAAGGAAGTGAACTTGCAAGGCTATGGAGATTTAGCGGGGGAGTAGTACTGACTGAGGCTCGACAGAAAGCCAACATAGACTCTATGGGCCGAGTGGCCTCCATTTATGTCGTAAATGACTCTATGATGATATCGCTGTCTAAGAATCTATGTTGGATATGCCACTTGATCTTGCCTGCAAAGATCCGGATGCATAGAAAATCAATGTAACTGTGACCTTTACGGCCTCTGGCACCTCCGTCCTCAGCTCTGTGACCACCTCCTTGTTGAATTGGAGTCACGTCACGCACTGCTCCTGGGTTAGGTGTAGATAGAAAAAGTTCTCTTGGAAAACTCGGGGTGGGGAGGACAGAGCCCGCACCCCCCCCCCCTTTCTAATTGCAGACATTCCTCTCTTCAGCCTATGCTTCTTGTGTTGGTGAGTTTACAGACCCAGAGACAGTCCAAATACAGTCTCTATATCTCGTCCAGATTTGGGTCAACAAATCCTCTGGCCTCCCTCAATGTCTGCAGCAGCTCACAGCACAACCTACAGAAAACCATCCACAGCATTTCCACTAACTTTATAATAGCAGACGTAAGTCAAAGGCCCATCACCTGTACATTGAATGACCGGTCCTCTTAAACATCACTGGAGAGAGTTCCGCGTGCTGCTGAATGTATGGTCAGCTGAGTGTGACTAACACAGGCGGTCAGTGGACATGCACAGCTTCCGTAGTGTCCACACCAGCGGCGCTGTAGAGCCAAATATCACAGCCAGGAAAGAGGGAAATGGGGAAAAAAACGCTTTTAAAAGGGCCACGGTGGAAATGGCCGAAGGCTCATCTCGCACTATTTCATTGATCCAAGCTTCCAGTAGTGCTGTCGAGCTGAAAATCACAGTCAGGGTCGGAAAGAGAGGAAAATAAATTCACATTCAAAAGGATCTGGAAAAAGACTTGAAGGCAAAAGATTTGCAGGAATATGGAAAATGGAGCGGGAAATGGGACTAATTGGAAGGCTTTCAAACACCAGATTGGCAATTTTAAAATTAAGGTGCTTCCAGAGCGGGAGCCGATTTGAGCACAGGGGTAATGGGTGATCAGGAATTGATGTGAGTTAGGATGCAGGCAGCAGAGGTCTGTATGGTCTGTGGTATGTTGAGGATTAAAACTGCGAGAGTGACCAGGATAGAAGGAAATAGTCAAGTGTGGATTTAACAAAGGCACATGTAAGGGTTGATGCAGCAGATGGGCTGAGGCAGAGCCGGAGATAGGCAATATTACATGGAAGGAAATACGCAGGATTGGCGATGGAGAAAATATGGATTTGGAACTCAACTCAGGGTTAAATAGAACGCAAACAGACTGGCTCAGCCTCGGACATTGGTCAGGGAGGGGTAAGTCGATCAAGGATAGGGGCAGAGTTTCTCACAGAGACTGATACGACTGGCTTCAGTCTTCGCAGTTGTAAATTACGGCAACATTATTGCAGTGAAACAGGGTTTACAGATCCCGTAGCTGGAAATAAAGAGTTACCAGGAGCAGCAACAATGAGAGAGTAAATCACAAGAACTGTATGACAGTCAGGCATGGTTTAGAGAGCTGATAGCTGGAGATAGAGATTCACCAGGAATAACAACAGCAACAAGGAAGGCAGAGTAAATGATAAGAACAGTAATGCAGTTAAACATGGTTTATAGAATTAAAAAACAGACAGAGACATTTACCAGCGACACCAATAATAGCCAGCATGGGATAGTAAATGTATTGAACAAACAGAAGTATGTAATAGATCCAAGCAGCTAATGATAACGAATCATAATATGTCGAAAGAATGTAAATATTGGAAAATAAACTCCTGTCCATTGTTCTAACATTCCAATCTATTGTTATCAGTTTCTGAACGTTATTCTCCCTCTCTCTGGAGCCAATGATCCCTGTTAGTGCCAGGAGTGCTGCTCCCACTGGCACGACGTAATGAGACACTGAACTGAGTCCCTTATTAATAGAAGAGGGAAACCCTCCAGTGAATAATTAGGCTTGATGCAGACTGGCATTAATTAGAGTCACTGAACAAACAGATTCAGTTAACTCCTTTCAATCGAAAACTTTTTGTCCAACAATAAAGTAGAACATTTACCCGATCTGGATGCTATGAGGGTTGCTGAGGCAAGGAATGGCGGACTTAGTGGAGGCAGTGTCCAGAATCATTCAATCATCCACGGATATGGGAGTGGAGAGAGGGGACTGGTGGGTTTAAATGTTCGACACAGTTTTTAAAAAAATAGAGAGCTGGAGTAAACCCCGTAATTACTGGCCACTCAGTCAAACGCTGCCAGTGGTGCAATTTCTACAGTTCAGAACCCAGGACGAAACTACTAGTGGCTTGAAAAACATGAAAAAATAAAGGGCACGGAGCAAAGATATGTTAATGACAATTCATGCCTGGCAAACTTCGAGAACAACAACTTATAGTTGTACACTGCCTTTAATGTAATAAGACATTTCATGTTGCTTCACAGGAGCATTATCCGAACATACGAATTAACAAGTGAAGTAGGCGTTTTGGCCCCTCGAGCTTGCTCTGCCATTCAAACAGATGATGGCTGATCTGTTTGTGTTTAGAATTCCAGACTCCCATCTACCCCGATAACCCTTGATTCACTTGCCTAACAAGAATCTTTCTGCATCGGCCTTAAAAATATTCAATGACCCCGCCTCCACCACCTTCTGAGGCAAAGAGTTCCGAAAGTCGCAGAAGAACCCAATATGAGATATTCGGTCAGATGAGCAATAGCTTGGTCAAGGAGGAAGGTTCGAAATAGTGTCTTTTTGGAGGAAAGAGTGGCAGAGAGGCAGTGCCAGTGGCGTAGTATTAATGTCACTGAACTAGTAATCCACAGGCCCAGGCTAATTCCTTGTGTTCAAGTCTCACCATAGCAGATGGTAGGAATTTAAATATAATTAATCAATTCAAATAAGAATACAACTTGGAATTGAAAGCTAGTCTCACTGATGGTGCCATGAAACTTTTGTAAACAATTTTTGACTAAAGTCCGTCAGGCAAGGAAATATGCTGTTCTTGCCTGGTCTGGCCTACATGTGACCCACAGTAATGTGGTTGACTCTTAACTGCCCTCTGAAATGCTCAAGCAAGCCACTCAGTTGTCAAAGGCCATTATGGATAGGCAACAAATTCTGGCCTTGCCAGCGACGCCCACATCCCATGAAACAATGAAAAAAATGCATAAGGGTGGGTATTCCAGAGCTTTGAGCCGAGGCAGCTGAAGGCCTGGCTGCCAATGGTGCAATGACGAAAATTAATGATGCAAAACAAGCCAGGATTAGAGGAATGCTGATATCGCAGACTGATGTCCAGCAGAAGATGATCTCAGACCGAGGTGAAGTCGCGCTCTTCTACTGAGGTGGAAATAGGTAGTTGTCGTCAGGACATGACTATGTGGTTGGAAGAACATTTCGTGATCAAAGAAGACACCAAGGTTGCAAACAGACGGGCTTACTTTCAGGAAGAGGGATGGAATCGAGAGCAAGGGAATGGAGTTTGGAGTGGCGAGTGAAAACAATAACTTCAATCTTCCAAATGTTTAATTGGAGGAAATTTCTGCTCATCCAAAACTGAGTATTTCCAGCACTTTCTGTTTTGATTTCAGATTTCCAGAATCGTCAGTATTTTGATTTGATCCCACTACCAACCTTTCTCCAGCCCAAAACGCATCCATTAATCGCTACTCTCTGTTTCCTGTCACTGAAACAATTTAGTTTCATGTTGTTACTGTCCCTTTTAATTTGATGATTTTTTATTTGATCAAAACTTTGCTCACAAGGCAGTTGTGTGGCACTTCATCAAATGGTTTTTGGAATTCCATTTACACCACATCAACAGCCTTGTCTTCATCAAGCTTCCTTTTTAGCTCTTCAATAAACTCGAGAAAGTTAGTTGAACATCATTTTCCCTGAACAAATCCATGCTCGTTTTCCTTAATTGACCCACATTGTCCATGTGCCTATTAATTTTATCCAGAATATGACACCAAAGTTGCAAACAGAATGTCTGAATCTCAGACTGCTACCAGGGAGAGGGATGGAATCAGTAGCAACGGAACAGAGCTGGAGTGGGGAGTGAAAACAATGGCTTCAGTCTTCCCAATATTTAATTGGAGGAAATTTCTGCTCATCCAGTACTGGATGTCGGATAAGCAAGTTTGCAAGTTCTTCCTGTGTCTGTATGGGTTTTCCCCGGGTGCTCCGGTTTCCTCCCACAAGCCAAAAGACTTGCAGGTTGATCGGTAAATTGGCCCTTATAAATTGTCACTAGTATAGGTAGATGGTAGGGAAATATAGGGACAGGTGGGGATGTTTGGTAGGAATATGGGATTAGTGTAGGATTAGTATAAATGGGTGGTTGATGGTCGGCACAGACTCGGTGGGCCGAAGGGCCTGTTTCAGTGCTGTATCTCTAATCAAATCTAATCAATCTGATAATTTAACAACAAATTGAGGAATGGAGAGACGTGGTGGTGAGGTACACGTGATGGAATTCTTTGATTAAACATGCGAGAGTGTTTTTGAGGGTGGTATGATTGAAGTTATATATGTGGACTTCTAAAAGGCGTTTGATCAAATGTAATTCAATAGACAAGTTAGGAAAACTGACCACTATGGTATAAAGGGACAATAACAGTGTGGATAAAACACCAGCTAAGGAGCAGAAAACAGAGAGAAGTGGTGAAATGGTATTGTTCAAACTCGATGGGAGTATGCATTGGTATTCCACAGGGTTCAGTACTAGGACCAATTCTATTTTTGCTCCTGCAAAACCGGGATAGGTAAAGCAGAGCCCCTTCCACCTCCCTCTTTGCAGAACATCCCGTCTCTGCAGGCTCTGCTACATTTGTTGGTCATGTTACAAACCCAGAGCCATTGTAACTACAGTCCCCATATCTTGTCTGGAGTTGGGACACCAAATCCTTTGTCCTCCCTGAACGTCTGCAGCAGCTCAAAACACAACCTCCAGAAAGCCATCCACAGCATCGCCAGTAACGTTACAATATCAGAAGTAAGACAAAAGCCCCTCGCCTGCAAGTTGGATGCCTGGTCCTTTCAAATAACACTAGAGGGTTCCTCGTTCTGCTGAATGTATGTTCAGCTGCGATTGACGATCACAACCGGTCAGTGGACATGTAAAGACCAAATTTCAAATACGTGAAACAAAGCTGCCAGAATGGCAGATTGACACCATATTTAGACTCCTCCTCACGATACAGGCACGCACACGTTACACCCACGCTAGCGCCCCGGCCAGCCTGAATGTCCTGCACAATGCGTTGGATGTGGCCAGCAGTGCAATTCACACCATTTTACGGAGTCAAACTTCCACAGCACCAGTGGAGCTGAAGAGATGAAATGTGTGGCCTGGGAGAACCACAGAGAATATAGGAATATAAGAAATAGGAGCAGGAGTAGGCAATTCGGCACTTCAAGCCTTCCCCGCCATTCAATAAGCTCATGGCTGATCTGCCCCAGGCCTCAACCCCTCTTTCGTGTCATCTCCTCACCCCGCCCCGATATTTCACAATTCTATCCACCTGCTCTTTAAAGACATTCAGTGATCTTGCCTCCACAACTCTCTGGGGTCGAGGGAAAGAAAATCATTTTAAAAGGGAATTGGAAAAATACTAAAAGGTGAACAAGTTTCAGCAACATTGGAAATCAATAGGGGATAGCGATAATCAGAGGAGCGAGTCCACAGAGAGATTTGATCACACGAGTGAGAATATTGAAATTGAGGTGTTACTGGAACAAAAGGCAATGAAGGTCAGTGAGCACAGGGGTGTTGGGTAAACAGAATTTGGTGCAGCATGGAGTTTGGCAGCAGACTTCTGGTTGAACACAAGGATACAGTGAGTAGAATGTGGGACATCAGCCAAGAGTGCGTTAGAGTAGTCAAGTCTCGAGGTAAGAAAGACATGGATGAGGGATTCAGCAGCAGATGAGCTGAGTTGTCGCTCTCTCACTCTCTGATTCTCTCTCTGTCTCTCTATCTCTGCATCCCTATCCCTCACTCTCACTCTGCCTCTTTCTCTCTCTCATTGTATCTAACACCCCTCCTTCCATTCTCTGTGCCTTCTTCTATTGACACGTTTCTGTCCTGCTGCACATTCTCACTATCCCTCTCCCCTTCTATGGTTTTCCTCTTAATTTTTCCGTCTGTATCCCCCTCTCTGCCTCTATCTGCCCGTATCTGTCTTTCACTAACTTCCTATCTCTCTGCATCCCTGTCTCACTCCGTATCTTTGTCTCTTTTTCTTTCCTTTTCTCTTTGCCTTTCTTCGTCTCTCTCTCTCCGATGCTCACACCTTCTCCCTTTCGCTCGCTCTCTCTGCTATATACTTCCTCTCTCTGTCTTTCCTTCTAACTTTTTTCTCCCTCTTTCTGCTTCGACTCATAGCGTTATTGCAGAATTGCAAAAAAAACGACGATATCAAATTTGGAGGAGTGACAAACTGTGAGGAGAATGCGAACGAGCTGCAAAAGGACTTAGATAGGCGAGCATAATGAGCAGACAAGTGACAGATAGAATGGAATTAGACTAGTGCGAGATGATGAGCGTTTTGGCAGAAGGGATAGGGTGAGGCAATATATATTTAATGGAGCAGTTCTAAAGGGTGTGCAGGAACAGAGGGACCTGGGGGAGTACATGTGTCTCAATGTTTCAAGGCGGCAGGACATATTGAGAGAGAGCTTAGCAAAGCATATGGGACGTTGGGCTTTATAAACAGAGGCATCGAGTACAAAAGCAGGAACGTTATGCTGAACCGATATGAAGCTCTGGTTATGCACCAGCTAGAGTATTGTGTGCAAGTCTGGTTATCAAACTTCAGGAAAGATGGGAAGGACCTTGGGAGGATGCAGAGAGAATTTACCAGAATGGTTCTGGGGATGGAGGATTTTATTTACAAGGTTAGGTTGGAAAAAACTGGGATTGTTCTCTCTGGAATAAAAAAGTTTGAGGAGTGTTTTGATAGTGGTGTACAGGATTATGACAGGCTTGACAGGTTAAACAAATCAACAGTCTTCCTAGTAACTGATGGTACATGGACTAGGTGACACAGGTTGAAGGTTTAGGGCAAGAAATGCATAGGAATGTGAGGAAGAACTTTTTAAACACAGCGAATGGTAATGACCTGCAGCTCACTCGTCATGAGGGTTGTGATAGCCGAGAGAATCAATAATTTCAGAAGGGAACTGGATGGGCACTTGACGGAAATGAACTTATAGGGCTATGGGGATTGAGCGGGGCAGTAGGACTGAATGGATTGTTCTGCAGAGAGCCCACAGAGTTGCGCTCGTCCGAGGGGCCACTTTCTTTGCCGTCATTGACTCTATGTCCCGATCAATCTTTGACCCTACGTGGATGTGTCGCTGACTCATGCCTGGAAAGATCTGGATGCTCTAATGTTCAATGCAACTGTGACGTTAATGGCCACTGGCAGCTCTGTCCTCACCCTGGTGTGAGGCTCCAGGTCGTGTTGCAGGAGGTGACGCAGCTCTGTGAAAACCTCCTTATTGAATCAGAGTCACCTCACACACTGTTCCTGGGATAGGGGTAAGTAGAAAAGGTGCTCTTTACAGAGCTTCACCTCTCTGCAGCCTCTGTTCCATTTGTTTGTCATGTGGCAGGCCAAGAGGCACTATATTTACAGTCCCCATTTCCTGTCCAGAGTTGGGTCACCAAATTCTCTGTCCTCCCTGAATGTCTGCAGCAGCACACAACACAACCTCCAGAAAACCATTAACAGCCCCTCCACTAACCTTACAATAGCAGACGTAAGTCAAAGAAGCGCCAGCTGCAAGTTGGATGCATCGTCCTTTCAAATAACGCAAGAGGCTGTTCCTCGTGCTGCTGAATGTCTGTTCAGTTGAGGGTGACTAACACAGGCTGTCAGTGGACGTGCACAACCCAAGTTTCAAAGACGGGCGTGAAGGTTGTCAGAACAGCTGATTGACGTCACATTATGACCCCTCCTCACACTGCAGAGGCACGCAATGTCACCCGGGCTACAGCCGTGCCCAGCATGGGGAACTTTGCAGGCCACGCCAGTAATGGCTAGAAGCCCACCTCCCCCAAATTTATGGTTCCAGGCTTCCACAGTGTCGGCAGTAGTGGCGCTGCCGAGCTGATAATTGGGGCCAGGGTGAGATTAGAATTAGAATTAGAACATTACAGCGCAGTACAGGCCCTTCGGCCCTCGATGTTGCGCCGATCATCTGACCTACACTGTTCCATTTTCATCCATATGTCTATCCAATGACCACTTAAATGCCCTTTAAGTTGGCGAGTCTACTACTGTTGCAGGCAGGGCGTTCCACGCCCCTACTACTCTCTGCATAAAGAAACTACCTCTGACATCTGTCCTATATCTTTCACCCCTCAACTTAAAGCTATGTCCCCTCGTGTTTGCCATCATCATCCGAGGAAAAAGAATCTCACTATCCACCCTATCTAACCCTCTGATTATCTTGTATGTCTCTATTAAGTCACCTCTCCTCCTCCTTCTCTCTAACGAAAACAACCCCAAGTCCCTCAGCCTTTCCTCGTAAGACCTTCCCTCCACACCAGGCAACATCCTAGAAAATCTCCTCTGCACCCTTTCCAAAGCTTCCACATCCTTCCTATAATGCGGTGACCAGAACTGCACGCAATACTCAAGGTGCGGCCTCACCAGAGTTTTGTACAGCTGCATCATGACCTCGTGGCTCCGAAACTCGATCCCCCTACTAATAAAAGCTAACACACCATATGCCTTCTTAACAGCCCTATTAACCTGGGTAGCAACTTTCAGGGATTTATGTACCTGGACACCAAGATCTCTCTGCTCATCTACACTACCAAGAATCTTCCCATTAGCCCAGTCCTCTGCATTGCTGTTACTCCTTCCAAAGTGAATCACCTCACACTTCTCCGCATTAAACTCCATTTGCCATCTCTCAGCCCAGCTCTGCAGCCTATCTATGTCCCTCTGTACCCTACAACACCCTTCGACACTATCCACAACTCCACAGACCTTCGTGTCATCCGCAAATTTACTAACCCACCCTTCTACACCTTCATCCAGGTCATTTATAAAAATGACAAACAGCAGTGGCCCCAAAACAGAACCTTGCGGTACACCACTAGTAACTAAACTCCAGGATGAACATTTGCTATCAACCACCACCCTCTGTCTTCTTTCAGCTAGCCAATTTCTGATCCAAAGCTCTAACTCACCTTCAACCCCACACTTCCGTATTTTCTGCAATAGCCTACCGTGGGGAACCTTATCAAACGCCTTACTGAAATCCATATACACCACATCCACGGCTTTACCCTCATCCACCTGTTTGGTCACCTTCTCGAAAAACTCAATAAGGTTTGTGAGGCACGACCTACCTTTCACAAAACCGTGCTGACTATCGCAAATGAACTTATTCTTTTCAAGATGATTATAAATCCTTATAAATCTCTTATAACCCTTTCCAACATTTTACCCACAACCGAGGTAAGGCTCACAGGTCTATAATTACCAGGCCTGTCTCTACTCCCCTTCTTGAACAAGGGGACAACATTTGCTATCCTCCAGTCCTCCGGCACTACTCCTGTCGACAAAGGCGACATAAAGATCAACAACAACGGCTCTGCAATCTCCTCCCTGGCTTCCCAGAGAATCCGAGGATAAATCCCACCTGGCCCAGGGGTCTTATCTATTTTCACTCTTTCCAAAATTGCTAACACCTCCTCCTTGTGAATCTCAATCCCATCTAGCCTAGTAGGCTGTATCTCAGTAATCTCCTCGGCAACATTTTCTTTCTCTACTGTAAATACTGACGAAAAATATTCATTTAACGCTTCCCCTATCTCCTCTGATTCCACACACAACTTCCCACTACTATCCTTGATTGACCCTGTTCTAACTCTTATCATTCTTTTATTCCTGATATACCTATAGAAAGCCTTCGGGTTTTCTTTGATCCTATCCGCCAATGACTTCTCGTGTCCTCTCCTTGCTCTTCTTAGCCCTCCCTTTAGATCCTTCCTGGCTAGCTTGTAACTCTCAAGCGCCCTAACTGAGCCTTCACGTCTCATCCGAACATAAGCCGCCCTCTTCCTCTTGACAAGCGCTTCAACTTCTTGAGTAAACCACGGCTCCCTCGCTCGACAACTTCCTCCCTGCCTGACAGGTACATACTTATCAAGGACACGCATTAGCTGCTCCTTGAATAAGCTCCACATTTCGTTTGTGCCCATCCCCTGCAGTTTCCTTCCCCATCCTACACTTCCTAAATCTTGCCGAATCGCGTCATAATTTCCTTTCCTCCAGCTATAATTCTTGCCCTGCGGTATATACCTGTCCCTGCCCATCGCTAAGGTAAACCTAACCGAATTGTGATCACTATCGCCAAAGTGCTCACCTACATCTAAATCGAACACCTGGCCGGGTTCATTACCCAGTACCAGATCCAATGTGGCATCGCCCCTGGTTGGCCTGTCCACATACTGTGTCAGAAAACCCTCCTGCACACACTGGACAAAAACAGACCCATCTAAAGTACTCGACAAAAACAGACCCATCTAAAGATAGAGAGGGAAACAAACCTATTTTAACCAGGGACTTGGAAAAGAACTGAGGAGAGAGGATTTGCAGGAGTATGGGATGGACAGGGGAATGGCAGTAATTGGAGGGGTGTGGCCATGGAGGGTTTCAAAAACTGCAGATTACTAACCTGATACCATTAAGCACAGTATCACACGTCAGCTGCTGCTAATATTGCCACGTCATTCAGACTGCAAGTGTGTCCCCGATCTGAAAGTGCCTGCCATTTTAACACTCCACCTTGTCTCACTCAGTTATGTCTGTCCTTGGCCGACCGCAGTATTCCAATGAAGTTCAACACAGGCTCGAGGAACAACACATCATCTTTTAATTAGGCATTTTACAGCCTTCTGGACTCAACATTGAAAGCAGAAATTTCAGGCCCCAACATCTGAGCAACACCCCCCACCCCAACTTTATTTAATTGTCCTTGCATGTTTCAATCTTAATCTTGTGTTTTCTCATATTTACTTCGCGTGGCAGCTGACTGTTATTCTGCCATTCATGCCGTCTGTGGACACATCTTTTATCCCTTTGCTTGTCCCGTTATTCGTCTCTTTGACTCTGCCCTACCAACTCTTTTGTCATTTAATGTCTGCCACCTTTCACTCCATCACAGACCATCAATTCAGTTCTTTTTCCCAATCTCCTGCATTTTAACCCTTAAAAACTATTGCATTTGTAACTTTTCCTAGTTTGATGATGGGTCGTTGCCCTGAAACATTAAGCGTATTTCTCTTTCCACAGTTGCTGCCAGATCTGTTGTGTATTTTCATTATTTTCTATTTTCGTTTAGACTGCAAAGGTGATCATTATACAGAAAAAATAGCACTTTTATTGTGGAATTTGGAAGGACAATTAATCGATACATATATTTCTGACACAAAGCAATGCCTTCATATTTACTATTTATGCTACTTTTGCTGAGTATTCAATAGTTACATATTTAGTTTTTATTGGAGTGGACAATAATTGGAATTTTATTGTGATTTTTGGACAAGACACTAGTTAGATTTCCTGCTACTATAGGGCTGAATAATAACTGGAAACCTACTGTGATTGTTAGATGAAAATTAAATTGTAATATATTATAATAATCGGACAGCAAGAAGAAAAGGAATATTTTCTCTGATTATTCTGCAGAACACAAATTAGATATTGTACTGGACATTATTTAAGTACTTCCTGAGATTAATTAATCTCAGGATTGCTACCAGTGCCACGTGTTAGTCAGAGTAGAAATGAAAGAATAGTCAGGATGAATTCGTGGCTTGAGAGATGGTGCAGGAAGGAGGGGTTCAGATTTTTGGGACATTGGGACCGGTTCTGGGGGAGGTGGGACTATGACAAATTGGACGGTCTCCACCTGGGCCGGACTGGAACCAATGTCCTTGGAAGCGCTTTTGCTAACGCTGTTGGGGAGGGTTTAAACTAATGTGGCAGGGGGATGGGAACCAAATGAGGAGGTCAGTGGACAGTAAGGAGGTAGTAACGAAAGCCTGTAAGGAACTAGAAAATGAAGTCAGCGTGACTAAGGGGAAGAGGAGGCAGGGAGCAGATGATGAACGCAAAGGGAGTGGTGGTCTGAGGTGCATTTGTTCTAATGCTAGAAGTGTAGTAGGTAAGGCAGATGAACTTGGGGCATGGATTAGGACCTCGGAGTACGATGTCATTGATTTTACTGAGACTTGGTTGAGGGAAGGGCATGATTGGCAACTAAATATCCCAGGATATCGATGCTTCAGGCGGGATAGAGAGGGAGGTAAAAGGGGTGGAGGAGTTGCATTACTGGTCAAAGAGGATATCACAGCTGTGCTGCAGGAGGGCACGATGGAGGACTGGAGCTGTGAGGCAATATGGGCAGAACTCAGAAATAGGAAGCGTGTGGTAACAATGTTGGGGCTGTACTACAGTCCTCCCAACAGCGAGCATGAGATAGAGGTACAAATATGTAACCAGATTATGGAAAGATGTAGGAGCAACAGGGTGGTTGTGATAGGAGATTTTAATTTTCCCAACTTTGACAGGGATTCACTTAGTGTTAGAGGTCCAGATGGAGCAGAATTTGTCAGGAGCATCCAGGAGGGTTTTCTAGAGCGGTATGTAATAGTCCAACTCGGGAAGGGGCCATACTGGACCTGGTGTTGGGGAATGAGCCCGGCCAGGTGGTTGAAGTTTCAGTAGGGGACGACTTTGGGAATAATGATCACAATTCCGTAAGCTTTAAAATACTCATGGACATTGACAAGTGTGGTCCTAAAGGAAAAGTGCTAAATTAGAGAAATGCCAACAGTACCAACATTCGGCAAGAGCTGGGGAATGTAGATTGGGAGCAGCTGTTTGAAGGTAAATCCACATGTGAGATGTGGGAGGTTTTTAAAGAGAGGTTGGTTAGCGTGCAGGAGAGACATGTTCCTGTGAAAATGAGGGATAGAAATGGCAAGATTAGGGAACCATGGATGACAGGTGAAATTGAGAGACTATCTAAGAGGAAAAAGGAAGCATACATAAGGTCTTGGTAGCTGAAGTAAGACGAAGCGGCACAGTCGTGCAGTGGTTAGCACCGCAGCCTCACAGCTCCAGGAACCCAGGGTCGACTCTGGCTACTGCCTGTGTGGAGTTTGCAAGTTCTCCCTGTGTCTGCTTGGGTTTTCGCCGGGTGCTCCGGTTTCCTTACCACATCTAAAGACTTGTAAGTGATAGGTAAATTGGCTGTTGTAAATTGCCCCTAGTATAGGGAATATGGGATAACTGTCGGGTTAGTATAAATGGGTGGTTGTTGGTCAGCACAGACTTGGTGAGCCGAAGGGCCTGTTTTAGTGCTGTATCACTAAATAAAAATAAATAAATAAAGTTTTGAAAGAATATCGGGAATGCAGGACCAATCTGAAACAAGGAATTAAAGGGGGTCAAAATATCTTTAGCAAACAGGGTTAAGGAAAATCCCAAAGCCTTTTATTCATATATAAGGAGCAAGAGGGTAACGAGAGAAAGGATTGGCCCACTCAAGAACAAAGGAGGAAAGTTATGCGTGGAGTCAGAGAAAATGGGTGAGATTCTAAACGAGTACTTTGCATCGGTATTCACCGAGGAGAGGGACATGAGGATGTAGAGGTTGGGAACAGATGTTTGATTACTCTCGGTCAAGTCGGCATAAGGAGGGTGGAAGCGTTGGGTATTTCAAAAGGCATTAAGGCGGACAAGTCCCCAGGTCCGGATGGGATCTATCCCAGGTGACTGTGGGAAGCGAGAGAGGAAATAGCTGGGGCCTTAACATCTTTGCAGCATCTTTAAACACAGGTGAGGTCCCGGAGGACTGGAGAGTTGCTAAACCCTTGTTTGAGAAGGGTAGCAGGGATAATCCAAGTAATTATAGACCGGTGAGCCTGACGCCACTGGTAGGGAAGCTGCTGGAGAAGTTACTGAGGGATAGGATCTATTCCCATTTGGAAGAAAATGGGCTTATCAGTGATAGGCAACATGGCTTTGTGCAGGGAAGGTCATGTCTTACCAACTTAATAGAATTCTTTGAGGAAGTGACAAAGTTGATTGATGAGGGAAGGGATGTAGATGTCATATGCATGGACTTCAGTCAGGCGTTTGATAAGGTTCCCCATGGTAGGCTGATGGAGATTGTGATGGCGCATGGGGTCCAAGGTGTCCTAGCTAGATGGATAAAGAACTGGCTGGGCAACAGGAGACAGAGAGTAGCAGTGTAAGGGAGTTTCTCAAAATGGAGACGTGTGACCAGTGGTGTTCCACAGGGATCCGTGCTGGGACCTCTGTTGTTTGTGATGTACATAAATGATTTGGAGGAAAGTATAGGTGGTCTGATTAGCAAGTTTGCAGACGACACTAAGATTGGTGGAGTAGCAGATAGTGAAGGGGACTGTCAGAGAATACAGCAGAATATAGATAGACTGGAGAGTTAGGCAGAGAAATGGCAGATGGAGTTCAATCAGGGCAAATGCGAGGTGATGCATTTTGGAAGATCCAATTCAAGAGTGAACTATACAGTAAATGGAAAAGTCCTGGGAAAATTGATGTCCAGAGAGATTAGGGTGTTCAGGTCCATTGTTCCCTGAAGGTGGCAACGCAGGTCAATAGAGTGGCCAAGAAGGCATACGGCATGCTTTCCTTCATCGGACGGGGTATTGAGTACAAGCAAAAACAAGAAATGCTGGATTCACTCAGCAGGTCTGGCAGCATCTGTGGAAAGAGAAGCAGAGTTAACGTTTCGGGTCAGTGACCCTTCTTTGGGAGTTCCGAAGAAGGGTCACTGACCCGAAACGTTAACTCTGCTTCTCTTTCCACAGATGCTGCCAGACCTGCTGAATGAATCCAGCATTTCTTGTTTTTGTTTCAGATTTCCAGCATCCACAGTATTTTGCTTTTATTTTAGTATTGAGTACAAGGGTTGGCAGGTCATGTTACAGTTGTATAAGACTTTGGTTCGGCCACATTTGGAATACTGCGTGCAGTTCTGGTCGCCACATTACCAAAAGGATGTGGATGCTTTGGAGAGGGTGCAGAGGAGGTTCACCAGGATGTTGCCTGGTATGGAGGGCGCTGGCTATGAAGAGAGGTTGAGTAGATTCGGATTATTTTCATTAGAAAGACGGAGGTTGAGGGGGGACCTGATTGAGGTGTACAAAATCATGAGAGGTATAGACAGGGTGGATAGCAAGAAGCTTTTTCCCAGAGTGGGGGATTCAATTACTAGGGGTCACGAGTTCAAAGTGAGAGGGGAAAAGTTTTCGGGGGATATGCGTGGAAAGTTCTTTACACAGAGGGTGGTGGGTGCCTGGAATGCGTTGCCAGCGGAGGTGGTAGACGTGGGCACGATAGCGTATTTTAAGATGTATCTAGACAGATACATGAATGGGCAGGAAGCAAAGAGATACAGACACTTCGAAAATAGGCGACATGTTTAGATCGAGGAACTGGATCGGCGCAGGCTTGGAGGGCCGAAGGGCCTGTTCCTGTGCTGTAATTTTCTTTGTTCTTTGTTCTTTGTCCCTCTGCCCCCAGCACCCATCGCGATTCTGTAGGCTCCCCGTCCGACCTCAACTAACGAGGGCCCATAACCTTCTAGCCCAGGGTGTGCTGAAATGGAGGAATTGGAAAACAAGTATGAGAATTTTAAAATCAAGACACTTCTTAAACGACAGGCAATGTCGTACAGCGAACAGAGGAGTGGAAGGTGAACGGGGGTTACTATGAGTTAACACATCAGTAGCAGAATTTTGGATGACCTGAAGTTTACAGACAGTAGAGTGTGTGAGATCAACAGGAGGGCATTGTAATGGTCAAGTCTGGAAGTAATGAAACAATGAATGAGCGTTTTGAGCAGAGGAGCAGCGAGAGACAGGGGTGAAGTCAGGCGATGTTATGGAGAACTTCTTTGGCCTTTATTCAGAACTGTTTTGGCCAGAATGCAGAAAGTTCAACAAGAGTTTGCAGTTTTGGACCTGGCTTTCGGCAATGAAGATGCCTCGGTGCAAGGAGTGGCAGTGGGAGAGCATTTTGGTGGGACTGATCATAATTCAGTCAGATTTAACACAATAATGCAAAAGGACAGTGATAGAACAGGCAGTAGACTTTACAATTGGGGCAAGTCCAATTTTACGAAACTGAGGAGCAATTTGGCGAAAGTGGACTGGAAACAGCTACTTGAAGGTAATCAGTCTCAGGGCAGTGGGAGGCATTCAAAGGGGAGATTCAAGCGGTTCTGACTAAACATGTTTCCACAAAGAAAACAGGGTGAAACGGCCAAATCTGCAGCCCGTGGATGTCAAGTAGCCTGCAGGGTAAGATAAGGCAGAAGAGGAAAGCTTATGTCCGATACTGAGAACTCAATGCAACAGAAAACCAAGAGTATAGGAAGTGATGGGGTGAAATTTAAAAGGAAGTTAGGAAAGCAAACAGAGATCATTTAAGAATATTGGGAAGAAAAATCAAGGTGAATGCAATTTTGTTTTCAGTACGTTAAGAGTGAGAACATATTTAAGAGGAGAATCGGACCCATTATAGTGCAAAAAGTAACCTTTGTGCAGTGGAGGATGATATTGGTATGGTTCTTCATGAATCCTTTGCGACTGTCTTCACAAAAGAGGGAGACCATGCAGATATTACAGTTCAGGTGAAAGAGTGTGAAATATTGGATGCCATAAACATAGGGAGAGAGGAAGTATTAATGGGATTAGCATCCTTGAAAGTTGATAAATCACCAGGGACGGATGAAATGTACCCAAGGTTGCTAAAAGAAGCAGCAGAGGAAATAGCAGAGAACCCGACCACTATTTTCCAGTCCACACTAGATGCAGGAGTGGTGCCAGAGGATTGGAGAACTGCTTAGGTTGTACCTATGTTTAAAAAGGGACCGAGGGATTGACCGAATAATTACAGGCTTGTCAGTCTAATCTCAGTAGTGGAAAAATTATTGGAATCCATTCTGAGAGACAAGATAAACTGCCACTCAGAAAGGCACAGATTATCAAGGATAGTCAGCATGGATTTGTTAAAGGAAGATCCTGTCTGACTAATTTGCATGGGTTTTTTTGAAGAGGTAACACGGAAGATAAATGGGGCATGCAGTTCATGTGGTCTACATGGATTTTAGCAAGGCCGTTGGCAAGGGTCCACATGGCAAACTGGTTAAAAAAATAAAATCCTATTGGATGCTGGGAAAAGTAACAAGGTGGATACAAAATTGGCTCAATGGCAGGAAACAAAGTTTAATTGTTGATGCGTGTTTTTGCGACTTGAGGGTTCTTTCCAGTGGCTTTCTTCAGGGCTCAGTACTGGGTCCCCTGCTGTTTGTGGTGTAGATTAACGATTTGGACGTAAATGAAAGGGCATGATCAAGAAGTTTGCATACAACACACAGATTGACCGTGTGATAGATAGTGAGGAGGACAGCGATAGGCTGCAGGAAGATATTGATGGTCTGTTCAGATGGGCAGGAAAGTGGCAAATGGAATTCAACTTGGAGAAGTGTGAGGTGATGCAGCTGGGGAGTTCAAACAAGGCAAAGGAATGCACGAATAATGGGAAAATACTGAGAAGTGTAGAGGAAATGAGGGAGATTGGAGTGAATGTCCACAGGTCCCTGAAGCTAGCATGACAGGTCGATAAGATGGTTAAGAAGGCACATGAAACCCTTTCCTTCATTACGTGAGGTAGAGAATATAAGAGCAGGGAGGTTAAGCTGGAATGGTATAAACCATTAGTTAGACCAAAACTTGAGTATTGTGCATATTTCTGGTCACATTATTACAGAAAGGATGTAATTGCACAAGAGTGGGTACAGAGGAGATTTATGCAGATGTCACCAGGACTGGAAAACATGCAGCTGCGAGGAAAGATTAGACAGGTTGGTGTTGTTTTCCTTGGAACAGGGATGGCTGAGGGGAGATCTGATTGAAATATAAAGAAAAAAATAGAGGGGCTGGATAGATTGGAGGTGAAGGGTCTATTCACCTTACGAGAGAGGTCAGTGATGAGGGGCCATGGATTTAAAGTGATGAGTAGAAAGATTAGAGGTGATATGAGGAAAACAGTTTCACCTAGAGTGTGATAGGGGTCTGGAACTCAATGCCTGAAAGGATAGTTTGGGCTGAACCGCTCATCGCATTTTAAAGGTGTCACGATGGACCTCAGGTTCTGTAATCTGCAGGCTACGGACCAAATGCTGGAAGGTTGGATTCAGCTGGGAGGGTGTCGTTTGTTTTGGCTGGCAGAGACAGAGTGGCCTCTTTCTGTATTGTAATCGTTCTATGATTTTCTATGATTTTTCTATGATTTTCTGGGTGGAGATAGGCTGTTTTAATGAAGGTTCGTCTCTGTGGTCAGAAGCTCGTCTCGGTGTCAAATATGGCACCAAGTTGTGAACAGTCTTGTTTAGCCTCACTCAGTTGCCATGGAGAGTATGACGTCGTTAGCTAGGAAATGGAGTTTGGAGTGCAACTGAATACAATGCCTTTAATCTTCTGAAATTTCAATTGTCACAGCAGATGCGTGAGATAACACATTTTAGAAGGATGTATGTGGAGCGACAACACAAGCTACCTGTTGCAACAGTAAAGCGAGTGCAAGCACAGAGAGACCTGGGGAGTTCAGGTGCAAATCGTTGAAGGTCACAAGACAGGTTAACAAAGCAGTTAACAACGCTTATGAGATCCTGGGCTTTATAAATAGAGGCATAGAAAACAAAAGCTAGGAAGTTATGCTAAATGTACATACAACACTACAGCACATCCCAGTACATGGCACATGGAACAGCAGAATTTTCATCATATCGTACCAGTGATCTGGGAATTCAGTGACATGGAGGATTGGAAAAGCTAGGATTGTTTTCTATAGAGCAGTAAACAGTAATGAGGGATGTAATATAGAAATCAAAATCATGAAGGGTTTTGAAAGCGTCATTGATGTGAAACTGATTCCAGTGTCAGAATGGTTAGTATTAAGAAGACACAGAGGCAGAGACCAATTGAGGAGAATTTTCCTACACAGCGAGCTGTTGGGATCTGGAATTTAATGTCAGAAAACATGGTGAAAGCAGATTCACTAATATCTTTCAAAAGGGGACTTAATAAACACTTGTAAAGGAAACAAATAAATAAATAGGAGTCTGGAGAAAGAGGAGGGGAGAGGAACTAATTAGGTAGTTCTTTCAAAGAGACAGCACTGACAAAATGGGCCGAATAGCCACCTTCTCTACTGCATCAATCTCTGATTCTGCGATCAAGAGACAGAGAATGAAGAGAGAGATAGAGAGAAAGAGGGCGTGAAAGACGGAAATCGGAATAGAAAGAGCGGGAAAATCAGGTTCGCATCGCTTATTGGTCAGAGGGGTCATGCAGTGGCCGTTCCTGTTGAGGTAGGTGACACACAAATCTCCTGCCGCCTCCTCATTTCCATGAATTCGACGTTCCTCCCAGGGTGACCCGCACTGATGTCTGTCTGCAGGCTTAACAGGGGCCTAATTGCGTTTGAAACTGGCATGTGTTTCAGCTAGGATTCAGCTCTTAAAGGCAGTCTGTCCCTGTTAAAGGCAAGCTGCACTGAATCACAGGAGGCTGCTGCTGCGGACTGTGACTGCCACAATTGGAGACAAGGTAAATGGAACACTAGGACAGAAAGAGGGCTCTGTGGCTCTGGAGGCCTTAGTCATGGAGCGTGACAGGAGGAGAGAGACCATGTTTCCGTGGAGTGGGGTGGAGACCCTCAAGGAACGCCCTCCGAAGTGAATGAGAGCAGGTGGCCAGGGAGGTCAATGCAAGAAGTCTGGCCCCGAGGACCTGGCAGCAGTGCCAGAAGAAGTTTAATGAGCTCACATGCGTGGTCCATGTCAGTGAATTCATCTCCACATAGTATCTCCTACCCCCTTCACCGTCAACCTCTCACAATGCTCAATCTATCACACCCCCGTCACTCACCCATCAGCAGTTGATGTTCGGCACAGACCCGGTGGGCCGAAGGGCCTGTTTCAGTGCTGTATCTCTAATCTAATCAACACTCAGGGCTCACACCTAACATTCACATACGCCACCTCTTCCTCACACACCTTCCACTGATGTCAGCCTCACACCCACTCCTCACTGCCTCCACATAATTCCAACTATTCAGCTATGGCAGACACATCACCTAAACACAGTGCAACACAATCACTGACATTCTGCATTATCTCTTATAGGACAAGGTGGTCCATAATCGCAGGGAGCAGCAGTGAGCTGGCGGATGCCAGGCATACCTTCATCTCTTGAGCCTGAGGAAGTAGAAGGTTCTCCACATCATGGGATCGGCTGAGACAGAGCCCGCCGCATCCGGCATCACCGAGAACATTCAGTATGATGCTATTTTCCTGCCTTATGTCCCTTCTTAACGCCCACATCCCCCTCATCCTGCTGTCTAGGAGGATGTACAAGCTGCCGATGGTGGGACCATTGATGTCACCGTTGTGTATGCGTGAGGTTGAGTGATTGGTGGATAGCATGTGTATAGACGAGGTTACCCAGCAGCTTAAGAGTATGCAGGCGAGAGGGAATGGCTGATCAACAGTCAGTCAGGAAGAATCAGGTAAGTATCAGAGGAGACCCCTGAGTGCATATCACTCTCCAAATAGTATTCAATGCAAAGAAAATTGATGGTTCAACTGGGGACTGCAGCCAGAGACAAGGCCATGCTACCAGGGCTGTCTCAGCTGTACTGACGGTACAAGGAAGACTGGGATGTTGTTAGTGATTGGAGATTTGATACTCACTGGAACAGACAGGCATTTCCGAGGGCGCAGACATGCCTCCTGTATGGTGTGTTACCTCCCTGGTGTTATGGTCAACGATATCACTGAGCATCGGCAGAGCATCCTGAAGGTGGAGGGTGAGCCATCGTGGTCTACAACGATATGAATGAGATAGGCAGAAAGAGGGAAGTGGTCCTGCAGACATATTTCAGGGAGCTGGGAAACAAGCTCGTGAAGGACCTCAAAAGTAGCAATTTCCAGATTGCTTACCGTACCCCTTGCGAGTGAGTATATACATATGAGGATAGTGCGGATGTATGTGTGGCTGAAAAAGATGCTGCTAAAATGAGGAGGTTTAGATTCCTGAACACTGGGACCAGTTCTGGAGAACGTGGGATCTGTACAGACCGGACGGATTGCACCTGATCAACTTTGCGGGGTGATTTATCGGTGCTGGTGGAGACAGTTTAAACTAAATTGGTAGGGGTGTTGGAACCAGGAGTAAACATCAGAGAGGAATCTTAAATGGAACAGCATACTGAGAGAGATGGATAGCACAATAGTAAGGTTTAGAAATGTATTATGTGTGGTCGGGTTAAGGGAGATTGTAATAAAGTTTAAGTCAGGGTAAATGTGCCTGTATGTGAATGCACGGAGTGTAGTTAAGAAGACTGATGAGCTAAAGGTGCAGATTGCCAGAAGGAATTATGATGCTGCTACTGTAACTGAGACCTGGCTCAAAGGAATACAGGACTGGACGTTAAATATTCCTGGATACAAGGTGTTCAGGAACGTTAGGAAAGGAAGAAAATGGGTAGGGGTGGCGGTATTGATTGAAGAGCACATTATAGTTCTGGAGAGAGAGAACGTTCCGGAGATGGGGGGGAGCGCGACGGTGATAGGTATTCCAAGGACAGAATCTATTTGGCTGGAGTTGAGGAACAAAAAATGTGCTGTTATATTTATCGGTCGTCTATTGAGCAGCAGCTCATGAGAAGGCCGTGGAGGAACAAATTTGCAAGGACATTACTGAACGATGCATGAATTATACAGTAGTTACAATGAGGGATATTCATTATCCAAATTTGAACTGGAGTAATAGTAATGTAAAGGGCGGGGGCGTGAGGGCAGGAACATTTTCCACAGCAGTATGTTCTTGTCGAACGAGAAAAGAGGCACTGTTAGACCTGGTTCTCGAAAATGAGCTGGGCCAAGTCAATCAAATATCAGTAGGAGAGCATTTTGGGGATAGTGACCATTGTATCATAAGGTTTAGGTTGGCTTTGGGAGAGGACAAATATCAATCCAGAGAAAGATCAATTAACTGGGATAAAACCAACTTCAACCGCGTAAAAATAGTGCTGGTGGTGGTGGGGAGGAGGCGGGAAGGGCGGGTGGGGGGCGGGGAGGTGGATGGGATAGATAGGAGTCAAACTTTAACAGGAATAACAATAGCTGAGCAATGGGCTACCTTCAAAGAAGGGATAGTTCGCACACAGTCAAGGTGTATTCTCCTGAAGGGGAAAGGTAGGGTAAACAAACAAATCCACAGCTCAATGGATGACCAAATAGATAGAGTTGAAGATGAAGAAGAAAAAGTGCGCTTATGGCAGATGTCAGATACGTGATACAAGGAGAACCAGGCTGAATGTAGAGGCTGAGAGGAGAACTGAAAAAGCAAATAAGCGAATCAAAGAGAGAGTACAAAAAGAGACTGGCAGCTAACATTAAACAGAATCCTAAAGGTATTCTTCAGTTTCCCCCAGTGAAAGTCAGCAGCCTTCCACCAGCCATGCTGCAGCCACTGGGGAAGCACTGTGTAGGAGCTTTAGGCAAATCGAGGGAACCCACATGACAGGCCCTAATGGGATAGAAAAGAATGAATCGTCCAGATTTGTTTGTACATTGGGATGTGTTATTGGATAAATATTTTAATGAAAAGCTTTTTGTTTGTGGTTCTATTTGCAGGATGGTGACCAAGGGGACGCTGTGATGGGGCGTTTCAGATGTGTGTAATGGTGGAGAACTGGGGATCCATGGTAGGAAAGGGAAGCTGTCCTATGGGAAAGGTAATCTTAGCAGATCTCTCTCCAACAACCTGTCTGGGTCGAAGGCATCCAGGAAATATCCTCCCTGCCTCCTCCTCCTCCTGAGGTGACCTCTGGATCCCAGGTGGCAAAGCTTGTGTCCTCAAGATGATAATTATATGAAGGGTGCAGCAGAACACCATGAAGTTGGAATCCTGCTCCAGTGTGTACTGGAAGGATCCCCCCCCGAGAGGTTCAGACATCGGAAGCATTGATACATCACACCAAGCGTCTGTTCCACGATATTCCTGGTGGTTCCTTTGTTCACGTTTTACACATGTTAATTGTGTGTGGTTGGTTGGCGTGGGAGGTGGTGTCGGGGTGCAGAAACATGAATTATGCCCAGAGGGGTTATCCTTTGTCTCCGTGGAGTCACATCTTTGTTTTGCATGGATGTCTGAATTGTTTGGGAACAGCTGACTGCTTCAGGATGAAAGTATCATGACTGCTGCCAGGATAGTGAACATTCACCAACATGATGGTCACACACCAACTGTACATTAATGGAATGAAAGTTCCTTCAGTTCCTGTACCTCTCCCCGTTGACATGTGGGCCTCGCAGACCACCTACACCATCAGGAATCCCACTGTTCTGACAAAGCCACGGGACTTCTCATCCTGCTTCTCACTGCTGAGGGAGAAAATGAAAGATTCACCTCAGCCAGCACAGATGGCCACTGTGACCCAGCAGATGTATCAATGGACAGGATAGGGAGAGATAATGGATACTTCACTAGCTCCTGCCTGGAAAGTGCTGGACACACAGACGTTCAATGAATCTATGCAATAAACGGCCACTGACATCTCGGCCTCACCTTGGTGTGAGTCTCCATGTCTTGTTGCAGGCGGTGACACGGCTCTGTGACAACCTCTTTATTGAATCAGAGACACTTCATGCACTGCTCCTGGGTTAGGTATAGGTAGGAAACCCCGGTGTGGGTAGGGCAGAGCCTCCTCCTCTTCCCTTTTTACAGAGCTTCACATCTCTGCACTCTCGGCTCCATTTGTTGGTCATGTTACAGACCCAGAGACACTGTAACTACAGTCCTCATACCTCGTCGAAACGTGGGTCAGAAAATCCTTGGACCTTCCCGAATGACTTCAGCAGTTCACAACACAACCTCCAGTAAACCATCCACAGCACATCTACTCAATTTGCGGCAACATAAGTAAGTTAAATGCCCCTTACCTGTAAGTTGGATGCCTGGTCCTTTCAAATAACACTAGAGAGGGATCCTGGTGCTGCTGAATATATGTTCAGTTGAGACGGACCAGCACGGGCGGTCAGTGGACATGCATAGACCAAGTTTTAAAGACGTGCATGAAAGTTGCCGGAATGACTGATAGACACTTTATTCAGACTCCTCCTCATGCTGCAGATACACATACGTTACACCCACGCTATCACCCCGGCCAGCCTGTGTGTCCTGTACAATGTGTTGGATGTGACCGGTAGCTCAGTGTAATAGTGTTGGACAGTGTAGCTCACACCGTTCTATGGATCCAAGCTTCCACAGCACCAGTGGAGCTGGAGAGATAAAATGTGTGGTTAGGGAGAGATACAAAGGGAAAGAAATTCACTTTTAAAAGGGAATTAGAAAAAATACTTCAAGATGAACAAGTTTCAGGAATATTGGAAATGGACAGGGGATTGGGATAATCAGAAGGGCAAGGCCATGGAAAGAATTCAGGTGTTACTGGACCAAGAGCCAATGCAGGTTAGTGAACACAGGGATGTTGGTGAACAGAATTTGGTGCCAATTAGACGATGACAGAAGAGTTTTGGATGACCACAATGTTACAGAGAGTAGAAGATGGGAGACCAGCCAGGATTGTGTTAGAATAGACAAGTCTCGAGGTAACAAATGCATGGATGAGGGTTTCAGCAGCAGATGAGCTGAGCTGTCTCTCTCTTCCTGTCTGTCTATATTTCTCTCTGTGTAAATCTCTACCTTACTCCTTTTCCATCCGTATCTCTCTTACACTGCCAATTTCTGTCACATTGCCTAACTCCACTTCTCTCTCTTCATTTCCGTCTTCCCCTTCTTTTTTCTTGCTCTCTCCATTTTCTGTATGCCGAAATTTCCCATCTCTTTCTCCTTCTGTCTCTCTTCCTCTCTTCCTCTGACAGTTCCTCGTGCTGCATCTCTCTTTCATACCCTCTCCCACTCTGACTCTCGAAATTCTCCCTCTCGCTTTCCCACTCATTATCTATCTCCGTATATCCATATCACTGACTATTGCTGGACCTTTCCGTTTCAATGTCTTCCTGTATCTCATTCTGTCACGTTCCCTGTCCCTCTCTGTGTCTCATTATTTCTATCTTTGTGTCTCTGTCCCTTCATCCCGGTCTGTCTCTCCATCTCTGTATCCAATTCTCTCTCTCTCTCTCCCTCTCTCTGCCTTTCTAACTCTCTCTTCCTCTTCCATTTCGTCAGACAATACTCCTCCCACTCTTTGCTTTCTGCTACGGCCACGTATCTGTTCTTCACCCAGCTCTCATCATCTCTTTCCCTCTCAATGTCTTTTTTCTCCGAATCTCTCTCTCTCTGCATCACCTTCTCTATCTGTATATTCCTATTTATTTGCATCCCTGTCGCTCTCTATATATCAAATTTTATTTTCTCTGTCTGACCTCTCACTCTCCCTTTCTCTCTCTCACCTTCACTCCTACCTTTGTCTCACTCTCTGCTACACAGTCTCTCTCTCTTTTTCCCGTTCTCTCCCTCTTTCCCCTTCTCTAAGAAGCTATGAAGATTATAAATGGGAGCAAGAATAGGCCATTCAACCCTTAGAGCCTGCTCTGCCGTTCAGCAAACTCATGGCAAATCCTGTACCTCGACTCTACCTTCCCACACTCTCCGATATTCCTTAATTCCCTTAGTACCCACAAATCTATCAATTTTTGTTTTGAATATATTGAGCGAATGAGCATCCACAGCTCTCCGGGTTGGAGAATTCCAAAGATTCACCACCCTCGAGTGAAGAAACCTGTCCTCATCTCATCCTTAATGACTAGCCCCTTATCCTGAGACTGTTACGACTGTTCTATATTCAATAGCCAAGGGAAATATGCCGCCCCTACTCACCACCCAGCATCTATGTTATCAAGAATTTCATATGTTTAAATTAGATCACCTCTCATTCTTCTACATTCTGGGGAATGTTGTAAGAAATGGTCATTGGAATAGTGTCATAGAATTACAAAAAGGTGCAGCAAAAGTGGGTGTTTTTTAACAAAGGAATCTCTCTCATTATTACTAATGCTTCAGCAGCCAGTGAGAGCTCACACAAACAGAGAACAACACAGTCAGTGAGATTAACTTTTTTCACAAGGGTTGTTATTTAGTCAGGGACATAAAGCTGATCACAGGTATTTCTGTAGATATTCCTGGACCTGATAATGTGGAGTCTCGTGGAGTCACATATCTAAGCAACTGTTCGTTAGATGTAGTAATATTTTATACTTGATTGATTATTCTATTATTCGAACACGAGAATTACAAGAAATAATAAGACAATACTCAAAGCTAAAATTAAACACTAATGGATTTACTGAGTTCGGTAGGAATACCATTCGTTAACAACAATGCAAAACACCTAGTTACATTACACCTGTTCTCAATATGCACATTAGTCACACATACGTTACAAGGAGTCAGACATAAATGATTACTCAGTGAGTGGACACCTCTCTGCTGATCATTCTCTTCAGCAGCTGAGAACGTTACCTGACTAAAACACTAAATCTGTTTGCAATAATTTTTATACCTTTCTTTCCAAGGTGGGCCGAATGTTTCTTTGACAAGATCACACACTGTCTCATCAAATTCCACCTAAAGCTACAATTGTCCAATGTGATGTCTAATTCTTTGTTCAGACTATGGCATGAGAGACTACCTTGATGGTCAGCATGTGTTTACATTTCCTTCGGTAATTTCATCACCCCTTGTGGATGTTACACATGCCTTAGGATTGCTATCAGCACGAACAGTAGCAGCTTCCCTTCCTGGTCACATACGCATTTTAAACCACAGGACAAGTAAAAAATTTAAGTCTCCTAAATTCCTGACGGCTTACAAATGTTGCTTAGAGAATTTCTAGTTTCTTGTCCTTAAAAAGAAAGGCAAACTCTGACGTCATCAATAAATGCAAGTTTGTATCGCTCTGTTGCAGCTTTGCAAATCACATTGGACCACCTAAGACAGCTGAATTATTTTTTTTTAATATGGTAACCATGCTAGACACCATGACTGCATTTTTTTTGTGAATGTGAAGCTTCTTTAAATTTTCAAGTTAGCATCAAAGCCAAACATAACTTTGAAGTAAATCTCTATTGGCTTTGATTCAACTTTAATGATCCATCCAGAGATCAGGTCAAGAACCCCCATGCTGAAGTAAGAGTCCCACAGTGCATTGCTTCAGTTGCTACCTCTGACAGAAGAAATTGCTGCATTAGTGAGGCTAACAGTAACAGTGATTCCTACGAACACCGAGGCTGGGCCACTGTGCCTGTGAGTGCTGCAGTGGGGACATTGATCAGTCTGACAGTAACACTGCTTCCTGTTATCCTCTGAGACGGGTCCAGACCCTGTCGAGAAGCGTTTTGAGAGGATTGAGGCAGCAATAGAGGTCTTGCAGATTAGTAACACAGCTTGGTCAATTACCACAGTGTGCCAGGTACCCAGACAAATGGCTCATGATCGTCAGTGACAAAGGAACATTCAAGACTAACTCCCTGCTTTAGCCAGTTAGAAAACCGGATGGCCGCTGGTGAGCGACTATTGCCCGCCACAAATACAACTCAGTCACCTCTGAGTGAACCCGGTTGTCTGAGCGACACTCACCCTACTCTCCCTGATTCCCAGAGGCAGGACTGTCTTCCCCAAACTGGATATCTTTCATGTTTATTGGAGTATCCCAGTAAAACTGGAGAAACAATTTAAATTCACATTCACTTCTAAGGCCAGAGATACGCCTGGATTTGTCTGTCAGTAGGGGTTCCACAGTAACCCCTATGATAACATTTTGCAGCCTTTCTGCCTGCTGCAATATTTCGATGATCTCCTCCTCATCACCACACACCATGTCAGCACAGTTAACCCTTTAAAAGGAACTGCTGCAGATACTTTGGGATCTGCAATAAAAGACCATCCACGTAAGGCCCAGCTGGTTCAAGATCGTGTCACATTTCCAGATGTCCAGACTGGATCATCCAGCATCAGCCCAGAACAACATCAGGTCGAGACCATCCAGTGCCTATCCCTGTCCACCTCAAAGACTGCCCTCTGTCCTATCCTCAGGCTGGTCGGGTACCAACGGACCCTCATCTCTCGATTTGCAGAGAGTACAACTCCTATACATGAACTGCCTAATGGTGATGATGACCAGTTTTAAACCGGTTGGACTGAAGAGAACACAGAAGCAGTAACACAATCGAAGAAAGCTGTTGCCCAGGGAACGTGTCTTATGTCACCTAAACGTGACAAGGCTTTCAACATGGAGGTGGGGGACACAGAGAAAAGCCTGGCTGCTGTCCTATTTAGAGAAAACCAGAGAAACTACTCCCTATAGTGAATGATTCCAGAATTATGCGTGAGACTGAACCGATTTACTCTGATTGTCAAGGACATTTGTTAACCATTTGTTCTGGGTCATCAAACATTTCACTTCCATCACGGGATTCAACCGGGTGCTACTGCCCAGTCCATTATAAACTTTCCCAGCATAGCAAAGGAGTAGTAATTGTATTCCCCTGTCATAGAGTTGTAGTGTTCTAGTCATTTTAGCACAGAATGTCGCCATTCAAACCAACGAGTCTCTTCCATCTTTTTGTGGATAAATACAGTCATTCTCATTCCCCAGCTCTGTCTCCATATTCCTCCAAGCTTATTTCTCTCAAGTGTTCATTCAATATCCACTTGCAATCATTCACCATCTCTGCTTCCACCATCCTCGTAGGCAGCGATTTACAGCCCATTCCCACTCGCTGTGTAAAGAGGTTGTTCTTCACATCCCCCTGCATCTCTTTCACACAACCTTAACTCTAGTCCTTGTACCATTAGCTAATCTTTTCCTGTCTACCTGATCCAAACATGTCATCATCTTGTATACCTCTATCAAATCTCACCTCAATCTCATTTACTCCAAGGAAAACAATCCCAGCTTTTCCAGGCTAATCTTGCAGCTAAAATGCTCCATCCCTGGAAACATTATGGTAAATCTTCTCTACGACCTGTCAAAGACCCTCACATCCTTCCTAAAATGTGGTGAACAGAACTGGATGCAGTAATCCAGTTGGGGCCTAACCAGAGATTTATAAATGTTGAGTATAACTTTCCTTCTTCTGTACTCAATACGTCTATTTATCAGGTCGAATATCCAATATGCTTTACTAACAACTCACTCAATATGTCCTGCCGCCTTCAAGGATCTATGCATATGAATTCTATGTCCCTCTGTCCTTGCGCACTCTATCAAACTGTATATTGCCTCGCCTTGTTATTCCGATGGATCACCTCACATTTGCCTGTTTTAATTTCCATCTACCTCTTGTCTGCACAGTCTGCTAGCCTATGTATGTCCTGTTGCATCGATTGTTATCAATCTCACTGTCTTCACCACCTTCAATTTGGTTTCATCATCAAATTGTGAAATTTTCCTCTGTATTCCAAAATGCTTATCATTTATACATATCAGAAAAATAAACAGTGGGCCTAACACCAACCCTTGGTGAACACCACAGTCTACCTTCCTCCAGTGTGAAAAACAACTCTTTACCACAACTCACTGTTCTCTGTCATTAATTCAGATTTTAATCAAAGCTGACAGTGACCCTTCTATTCCATGAGCATCAATTAACTCTCCAGTTGTCGCAAACAGACTGTGAAAGAAACTACATGTTCAGCTTAAAATTAATTGAGACGCTAAATGTAGCATTAACTAAATTTTGGAAAGAGATGAACTCTGAGATCTCTTAACATTCAGTCATTCATTCACTTTACTACATTTAGTGCTCTATACATGCAGTACTCCCTAAAACTGGACACTGTGCAACTTACCGTATTTAGGGTTTAGAAAGGGAATTCCAGAGATTCGGGATGAGAAGAGAAAATGCCGGAAATAATTAGCAGGCCTGGCAACATCTGTGTAGAGAGAAACACAGTTCACGTTTCAGATCTGTGACCCTTCATTAGAACGGGCAAACTTTGAGCAAGTGGACGAGGGGAATGGAGAAGAAGAACAAGGAAGCAAGGACTGTGATGGGCCGGAGAGGAGAGATTAAATGACAGACTTACACTTCTAACACTTACGAGCTTTGATGAAGGGTCACAGACCTGAAACGTTAATGTTCCACAAATAATGCCAGACCTGCTGAGTATTTCCAAAACTTTCCGCTCTCTTTTCAGAGTTTCAGCATCCGCAGTATTTTGCTTTGATTTTAGTGCTTAATTCACTGCCACACCTCTTCCAGGAATGCTTACTTTGAAGAAGTTCTGCTCTTCTCTTCCAGAGATTCGGGCCTTAGCAGCCGAAGGCACGGCCACCAATGGTCGAGTAATTAAACTCAGGGATGCTCAAGAGGCCAGAATTAGATGAGGGCAGATATCTAGGAGGGTTGCAGGGCTGAAGGAGTTTTGAGAGATAGGGAGGGTTGAGACAATGAGGGATTTGAATAGAACGCAAGGAGTTTTAAAATTGAAGTGTTGCTGACCAGGGGCCAGTGTAGATCAGCGAGTAGAGAGAGTAAGAGGTGAACAGGATTTGTGTGAGTTAGAACATGGGCATCAGTATTTTGGATCACCTCAAGTTTATGGAGGGTAGAATGTAGGAGACAAGCCAGGTTGTATTGGAATAGTCAAGTCTACAGATTACACAGGCAAGCAGCAGTGTTCCATCAGCAGAAGAGCTGAGGGAGAGGCAAAGTTGGGTGAGGGCACAGAGGTGGAATAGGCAGTTTCAGTGACAGTGTGAATATTTGGCAGGAAGCTCATTGCGGGGTCACATTTGACACCAGGTTGTGAACAGTTTCGTTCAGTCTCAAACAGTTGCCAAGAAGAGGATGGAATCTAGAGCCAGGAAATGTCTGATGTTAAGTTTGAAAATAATGGTTTCAGTCTTCCAAATAGGCATGGCAGATGTGTAAGGCGATACATTAGAGTCATAGATTTAGACAGCGCAGAAACTGGCCCTTCGGCACATCATGTCTGCGCCGGCCATACAGCACCCAACTATTATAACTACATATTCCTGCAAATGGCCCGCAGCCTTGTATGCTTTGGAGTTTCACGTGCTCATCTAAATACTCCTTAAATGTTGTGAGGGTTCTTGCCTTCGCCACCTCTTCAGGCAGTGCGTTCCAGGTTTAACATTCCAACCACCCTCGGGGTGATAAAATGCTTCCTCACATCCCCCCTCAACATCTTGCTCCTTAACCTTAATCTATGCCCCCTGGTTCTTGACCCTTCCACCAAGGGAAAATGTTTCTTCCTATCTAATCTATCAATGCCTCTCATAATTTTGGATACCTCAAGCATGTCCTCCCCCTTAGCCTTCTCTGCTACAAGGAAAACAACCCAAGCCTTTTCAGTCTCTCTTCATAGCTAAAATGCTCCAGCCCAGGGAACATCCTGGTGAATCTCCTCTGCACCCTCTCTAATGCAATCACATCCTTCCTATAGTGTGGTACCCAGAATTGTACATAGTACTCCAGCTGTGGCCTAACTAGCGTTTGATATGGCTCCATCATAACCTCCCTGCTCTTATATTCTATGCCCTGGCTGATAAAACACTTACCTCGGGGATTCATGGCCTACATCCAGGGAGAAGACTCGGAGGGCGGAGCTCCGGACCAGTAGGTATAAAAAACCTACCTCGTGGATTCGCGGCCCACAGCCAGGGAGAATACTCGGAGGGTGAAGTTCCGGACCTGTACGTATAAAAAACTTACCTCTGGTAAAAAAACTGAAAAAAAAAACTAAAAAAAAAAACCTGAAAGTGACGTCAACGGAAAGCTGTGACCTCATTGGCTGGTAGGGAATCTGTACTGAATTTGAAAATAAAACATTGATAAAATTGATTTAAACACTTATTAACTAATTAATAAGTAGAGAGATTACTGTATTTATTTTTCATTTAATATCTGTAGTAGAAATCTCGCACCAGGGACCATATAGTTAATTGTAACTTAATGTAGCAAGGATTTAAGCAGTATTTATTTATTTGAAATGAATTTACTATAAATGGGTGGGCGGCACTGCGGCACAGTGGTTAACACTGCAGCCTCACAGCTCCAGCGACACGGGTTCAATTCTGGGTATTTCCTGTGCAGGGTTTGCAAGTTCTCCCTGTGTCTGCGTGGGTTTTCTCCGGGTGCTCCGGTTTCCTCCCACATGCCAAAGACTTGCTGGTAGGCAGGTTAATTGGCCATTATAAATTGCCCCTAGTATAGGTAGGTGGTAGGGAAATATAGGGACAGGTGGGGATGTGGTAGGAATATGGAATTAGTGTTGGATTAGTATAAATGGGTGGTTGATGGTCGGCCCAGACTCGGTGGGCCGAAGGGCCTGTTTCAGTGCTGTATCTCTAAACTAAACTAAACAATTGTCAGTTAGTGCTTCACCTGTGAGATGTGGGAGGTCCATGACGATTCCAGCATTCTGGACGACTACATCTGCAGGAAGTGTACCCAGTTTCAGCTCCTGACAGACCGCATGGATCGGTTGGAGCAGAAATTGGATGCACTTAGGAGCATGCAGGTGGCGGAAAGCATCATAGAAATGAGTTTTAGAGAAGTCGTTACACCCAAGGTGCAGGCAGATAGATGGTTGACCGCTAGAAGGGTCAGGCAGTCAGTGCAGGAATCTCCTATGGCTATCCCCCTCTCTAACAAGTATACCGTTTTGGATACTGTTGGGGGGAAGATGGCTTATCAGGGGAAAACAACAGCAGCAGCCACGGCTGGCTCCATTGTTCAGCAGGGAGGGACAAATCACAGAAGAGCAACAGTTATAGGGGACTCCATAGTCTGGCGCACAGATAGGCGCTTCTGTCGACCTGAAAGAGACTCCAGGATGGCATGTTGCCTCCCTGGTGCCAGAGTAAAGGTTGTTTCTGAACGGGCAAGGGGCATTCTGAAGGGGGACGGTGAACAGCCAGAGGTTGCCGTACACATCGGTACCAACGACATAGGCAGGAAGGGTGACGAGGTCCTGCAGGGGGAGTTCAGGGAGTCAGGTGGAAAGTTAAAAGACAGGACCTCCAGGGTTATAATCTTGGGATTACATCCCATGACACGTGCCAGTGAGGCTAGAAATAGGCAGATAGTTCAGCTAGACACATTGGCTGAACAGCTGGTAAATGAGAGGGGTTTTCAGATAACTGGATCATTACGAACTCTTCCGGGACAGGTGGGACCTGTACAAGGAGGACGGATTATATCTAACCTGGAGGGGCACAAATATCCTGGCTGCGAGGTTCGCGACTGTCACTTGGGAGGGTTTAAACTAGTGTTGCCGGGGGGGAGGGGGGGGTGAGAACCAGATCAATCGGATGGCAGGTGAAATAACTGTGGGGGAACAAGTAATTAAGGCCAGTACGACTAAGAGGAAGAGCAGGCAGAGTGATGTTGCGGAGCACAGTGGGACTGGTGGTCTGAACTGCATTTGTTTCAATGCCAGACATATAACAGGTAAGGCAGATGAACTTAGAGCTTGGATTCGTACTTGGAACTACGATGTCGTTGCTATTACAGAGACTTGGTTGAGGGAAGGACAAGATTGGCAGCAACATTTTCCAGGATTTAGGAGCTTCTGGATAGAGGGCGATGTAAAAGGGCTGGGGGAGTTGGGGCGGCACAGTGGCGCAGTGGTTAGCACTGCAGCCTGACAGCTCCAGCGACCCGGGTTCAATTCTGGGTACTGCCTGTGTGGAGTTTGCAAGTTCTCCCTGTGTCTGCGTGGGTTTCCTCCGGGTGCTCCGGTTTCCTCCCACAAGCCAAAAGACTTGCAGGTTGGTAGGTAAATTGGCCATTATAAATTGCCCCTCGTATAAGTAGGTGGTAGGGAAATATAGGGACAGGTGAGGATGTGGTAGGAATATGGGATTCGTGTCGGATTAGTATAAATGGGTGTTTGATGGTTAGCATAGACTCGGTGGGCCGAAGGGCCTGTTTCAGTGCCTTATCTCTAAACACTACTGGTTCAGAAGAAAGCCACAGCTGTATTGCGGGAAGACACCTCGGAGGGGTCATGCAGCGAGGCAATATGGGTAGAACCCAGGAAAAGGAAGGGTGCAGTAACGAAGTTGGGGGTTTACTACAGGCCTCCCAACAGCCAGCGGGAGGTAGAGGAGCAGATGCGCCGACAGATTCTGGAAAGATGTACAAGTAACAGTTTGTAGTGGTGGGTGATTTTAACTTCCCCAATATTGACTGGGATGCACTTTGTGCGAGGGGTTTGGATGGGGCAGAATTTCTTAGGAGCATCCAGGAGAGCTTTTTGAAACAATATGTAGACAGTCCAACCAGGAAAGGGGCCGTACTGGACCTGGTATTTGGGAATGAGCCCGGCCAACTGGTCGAAGTCTCAGTAGGGGAGCATTGACCATAATTCCATAAGTTTTAAGGTACTTGTGGATAAGGATAACAGTAGTCCTCAGGTGAGGGTGCTAAATTGGGGGAAGGCTAATTATAAAAATATTAGGCAGAAACTGAAGAATCTAGATTGCGGGCAGCTGTTTGAGGGTAAATTAACATTTGACATGCGGGGGCCCTTTAAAAGTCCGTTGTTTAGAATCCATCACTGGCATGTTTCAGTGAGGAAGAAGGATAAGTTTGGCAAGTTTCAGGAACCTTGAATAACGAGGGATATTGTGAGCCTAGTCAAAAAAGAAAAAAGGAAGCATTCATAAAGGCTGGAAGGCTGGGAAGAGACGAAACCCTTGATGAATATAAAGACAGTAGGAAGGAATTTAAGCATGGAGTCAGGAGGGCTAAAAGGGGTCATGACAATTCATTGGTAAACAGGATTAAGGAGAATCCCAAGCCTTTTTATACGTATATAAAGAGCAAGACGGTAAACGCGGAAAGGGATGGCCCACTCAAGGACAGACGAGGGAATCTATGCGTGGAGCTGGAAGAAATGGGCGATGTACAAAATGAGTACTTTGCATCAGTATTCACCACAGGGAAGGACATGGTGGATGATGAGTCTAGGGAAGGGAGTCTAGATAGTCTAGGTCATGTCGTTATCAAAAAGGAGGAGGTTTTGGTTGTATTGCAAAGAACTGAGGGACACAAGTCCCCAGGGTCTGATGGGATCTACCCCAAAACACTGAGGGAGGAAAGGGAGGAAATTGTTGGGGCCTTGACAGAGATTTTTGTTACCTCATTGGCTACAGGTGAGGTCCCAGATGACTGGAGAATAGCCAATGTTGTTCCTTTGGTTAAGAAGGGTAGCAAGGGTAATCCAGGAAATTATTGGCCGGTGAGCCTTTCGTCAGTGGTAGGGAAATTATTAGAGAGGATTCTTCGGGACAGGAGTTACCCCATTTGGAAACAAATGAACTTATTAGCGAGAGGAAGCATGGTTTTTTTAAAGGGGAGGTCGTGTCTCGCTAACTTGATTGCATTTTTTGAGGAAGTGACGAAGGTGATTGATGAAGGAAGGGCAGTAGATGTTTTCCATATAGACTTCAGTAAAGCCTTTGAAAAGGTCCCTCATGGCAGACTGATACAAAGGGTGAAGTCACACGGGATCAGAGGTGAGCTAGCAAGATGGATACAGAACGAGCTTAGTCATAGAAGACAGAGGGTAGCAGTGGAAGGGTGTTTTTTCTGAATGGATGGCTGTGACCACTGGTGTTCCGCAGGCACCAGTTCCGACGGCTTTGTTGTTTGTAGTATATATAAATGATTTGGAGTAAAATGTAGCTGGTCTGATGAGTAAGTTTGCAGATGACACAAAGTTAAGTGGAGTTGCAACAGTGACAATGATTGTCAGAGGATACAGCAGGATACAGATCGGTTGGAGACTTGGGTGGAGAAATAGCATATGGAGTTTAATCCGGACAAATGTGAGGTAATGCATATTGGAAGGTCTAATACAGGTGGGAAGTATACAGTAAATGGCAGAACCCTTAGGAGTATTGACAGGCGGAGAGATCTGGGCGAACAGGTTCACAGGTCAGTGAAAGCCGCAACACATGTGGATAAGGTAGTCAAGAAGGCAAACAGCATGCTTGCCTTCATCGATCTGGGCATAGAGTAAACCGAGTGGCAAGTCATGCTGCAGCTGCACAGAACCTTAGCTGGGTCACACATAGAATTTTGCGTGGTGTTCTGGTCGCCACACTACCAGAAGGACGTGGAGGCTTTGTAGAGGGTACAGAAGAGGTTCACCAGGATGTTCCCTGGTCTGGAGGGCATTAGCTATGAGGATAGGTTGGATAAACTCGGATTGTTTTCACTGGAACGACGGATGTTGAGTGGCAACATGATAGAGGTTGACAAAGTTATGAGTGGCATGGACAGAGTGGATAGTCAGAAGCTTTTTCCCAGGGTGGAAGAGTCAGTCACTAGGGGACATAGGATTAATGTGCGAGGGGCAAAGTTTAGAGGGGATGTGCGAGGCAAGTTTTAAACACAGAGGGTGGTGAGTGCCTGGAACTTGCTGCGGGGGGAGGTGGTGGAAGCAGGTACGATAGCGACGTTTGAGAGGCATATTGACAACTACATGAATAGGATGGGAATAGAGGGATACGGTCCCTGGAAATGCAGAAGGTTTTAGTGCAGACAGGATCAATATCGGTGCAGGCTTGGAGGGCCGAATGGCCTGTTCCTGTGCTGTACTGTTCTTTGTTCTTTGTTCTATAACCTCTGCATTTCCTATACTATTGAGATGGTACTAGTGTCCTCCACCGTGAAAACTGAAGGAAAAGACTGATTTAGTGTCTCTACCATTTCTGTGTTCCCTTCTATTAGCTCCCCAATCTCATCCTCCAACGGAACACCATTCACTTTAGCTACTCTCTTCCCTTTTATATGCTTATAGAAGCTTTTGCTATCGTGTTTATACTTTGCGCCAGTTTTCTTTCCAAATTTTCCTTAGCACTTTGTATTACATTTTTAGTAACCCTTTGTTGATCTTTAAAAGTTTCCCAATCTTCTAGCCTCCCACTAGCTTTTGCGATATGGTGTGCCTTAGTTTTGGTCTCTATTTTATCCTTAACTTCCTTTCTTAGCTATGGATGTTTTTTTTTCCACTTCCTAGAATCTTTCTTCCACTCTTGAATATATTTTAGTTGGGATAAACTGAATATCTCCTTAAACTTCTGCCACTGCTTGTCAACTGTCCTATCTTGTAGTCTTCCTGCCCAGTCCACTAGAGCCAAATCTATCCTCATGCCTATACAATTACCTTGGTTTAACCCAAGAACGCTCTTTTGGGACTCCAGCTTCTCGCCATCAAACTGAATTTGAAATTCTAGCATGCTCTGATCATTTTCTCTGGAGGAACCTCGAGGGAAAAGTGATCATAGCATGCTAGAATTTCAAATTCAGCTCCTCTTGGTTAAGTATGCAGCCGTGGGAGCTTTTTATAACTGGTGACATTTCACACAACAAATCTGACCCATATTTACAGTTATATTTGCCAATTATTGTTTGTACTTCATTTGATGCTGTAGTATTTATGCATTAGCTTGCAATTATTCGGTAAAACCTTCTTAACATTTATCACTTTACTATTACAAGTGCTAACCAAAAAGGAAAATGGTCATTTAACACAAATTGTTTGAAAGATCTTCCACTTGCAGTTTATATAAAGCTTAGCGATAACGACCTCCACATTCTGACAAAGTATTTTTGCTGCTGGAATAAAGTGTCACTTGTTTCCATTTGCTTCCTAACCTTTTCTTTCCTCTGCACTCCTGGGCGATTCAAAGTTGATTTTTGTCCATCGCTTGTCCACATTCAGGAGGTTCCAGCTCCTCTGCAGCTGCTGCCCTGGAGAAATTCATTGTATTCAAAATCTTTCCCTCAGTTTGGGGACGTGAGGCGAGACTGTTTACACTAGCAGAGGGGAAAAACAAATAGGCAGGGAGTTGTTCTGGTCTGGAATTCACTCTCTGACAGGTGGATAAAGTAAACGTTGGTCCTTTAGAGGATGAGAAGAAGAATTTAGTTATGGGATATGATGAAATTGCCGAGGCATTGAACAGGTATTTTGTATCGGTCTTCTCAGTGGAGGACATTAATAACATGCCAGTAATTGACAAAGAGACGAACGTAGGTGAGGACTTGGAAACAATCATTATTACGGAAGAGGTAGTGTTGGGCAAGCTAATGGAGCTAAGGATTGATAAGTCTCCTAGCCCTGATGGAATGCATCCCAGGGTACTAAAAGAGATAGCGGGAGAAATAGCAGGTGCACTGGCGGTAATTTTCCAAAATTCGCTGGACTCTGGGATAGTCCCAGCTGATTGAGAAACAGCAGATGTGACGCCACTGTTTAAAGAGGGAGGTAGACAAAAGATGGGGAATTATAGACTGGTTAGCGTAACCTCTGCAGTGGGGAAGATGCTTGAGTCTATTATCAAGGAAGAAATAGATCTCGATAGAAATTGTCCCGTTGGGCAGACACAGCATAGGTTCATGAAGGGCAAGTCATGCTTGACAAATCTTTTGGAATTCTATGATGACATTACGAGCAAGGTGGACAATGGGGACCCAGTGGATCTGATGCACCTAGATTTCCAAAAGGCGTTCAACAAGGTGCCGCAGAAGAGGCTGCTGCAAACGATAAGGATGCATGGCGTTAGCAGTAAAGAATTAGCATGGATAGAGGATTGGTTGACTAACAGGAAGCAGAGATTGGGGATAACTGAGTGCTATTCTGTTTGGCAATCAGTCACTAGTGGTGTGCCTCAGGGATCGGTGTTGGGACCGCAATTATTTAGAATTTATATAGATGGTTTGGAGTTGGGGACCACGTGTAGGCTGTCAAAGTTTGCAGATGACACTAAGATGAGTGGCAGAGCAAAGTGTGCAGATGACTGTGAATCTTTGCAGAGGAACATAGATACATTGAGTGAGTGGGCAAAGGTCGGGAAGATGGAATACAATGTTAATAAATGTGAAGTTATTCATTTCGGTAGTGGTAACAGTAAAAAGGATTATTACTTGAATGGTGAAAGGTTGCAGCATGCTGCTATGCAGAGGGACCTGGGCGTCCTTGTGCATGAATCGCAGAAGGTTGGTCTGCAGGTACAGCAAGTAATTAGGAAGGCAAATGGAATTCATTGGATTTCAGAAGAATGAGGGGGGATCTTATAGAAACATATAAAATCATGAAGGGAATAGATAAGTTACAAGTAGAGAGGATGTTTCCACTGGCAGGTGAAGCGAGGACAAGAGGGCATAGCCTCAAGATTAGAGGGAGCAGATTTAGGACTGATTTAAGAAGGAACTTCTTCACACAGAGGGTTGTTAATCTATGGAATTCATTGCCCAGTGAAGTAGTTGACGCTTCTTCAGTAAATGTTTTTAAAGCTAAGGTAGATATCTTTTGGAAAAATAAAGGAATTAAGGGATACGGTGAGAGTGCATGTAAGTGGATCTGAGTCCACGAAAAGATCAGCCATGAACTTATTGAATGGTGAAGCAGGCTCAAGGGGTCGGACGGCCTACTCCTGCTCCCAGTTCTTATGATATTATGAAAGTAGAATAATATTAACTTTCAAAAGACAATTGGATCAAAACTTCAATTAATATTAGTTAGTTAAAGTAAATGCCAGCATAGAAAGCGAAGTGAAACAAAGAGATGTCATAACGTTAGTGATGAAGAACTCAACACCACATACATAGAGTGTTTTTACTTATCAATGATTGTTTCGGTTTTGTTAGATCCTGTTGTTTTATTTATGCATACCTTTAATCACACAAAATAATTTTCCAAACAGGAATGAGGTTAATGTTACAGGTGTTCACATAGTAGGAAAATAGCCATTTAACAAAAGTTGCCCTGAAAATATTTCAATCGGCATCTCAAGTTTACATCAAGTAAATTCCTCAAACTTGTAGAATCTTTCAACCTCACAGTCACACAGAATCTCCAATCAGCAATGGCTTAGCAGCTCCATCTGCTGGTGTCCCTGCCTCACTGCAGTTGCAGCTACTCTCACCATCACCATCTGCTGGTTTCCCTCTCTCACTGCAGTTACTGTCCTCCACCTCACCATCTCCTTCTGCTGGTGTCCCTGTCTCTCTGCAGATACTGCCCCATCTCTGCATTTCCATCTGCTGGTGTCCCTGTCTCACTGCAGTTACTGTCCCCCAACACCCCATCTCGATATGCTGGTGTCCCTGTCTCACTGCAGTTACTGTCCCCTCTCACCATGTCCACCTGATGGTGCCCTGTTCTCACTGCAGTTACTGTCCCCCTCTCACAATCTCCATCTGCTGGAGTCCCTGTCTCACTGCAGCTTCTGCCCCGGTCACCATCTCCATCTGCTGGTGACTCTGCCTCACTGCACTTTCTGCCACTCTCACCATCTCCATCTGCTGGTTTCCATTTCTGACTGCAGTTACTGTCCCCCCTTATTATCTCCATCTGCTGGTGTCCCTGTCTCACCACAGATATTGTCGCCCTCTCACCATCTCCCTCTCCTGATGTCCCTGTCTCACTGCAGTTACTGTCCCCCTCCCACCACCTTACATTCACTTCGATTTTCAGCTTTGTCCACTGGCTACATTTTTTGACAACGCAACCACTAGGTGGCGCTGTACTGGCACATGCTCACATGTAGACAGTTCCACTAAAACGTCGTGATCTGCCACGTTCGGGCAGCTGCCAGGATCAAAGATGGCGCCGGTCAAAGGCAGGTGGAGGGAGGGTGGTGGAGCGGGGTGGGGGGCGGAATGGGATTTAGTTTCAGTGTTTGAAACCCTTCAGCTCTTTCTATGATTTCACTAATTTAACAATGAGATTAAAAGGGTATTTCACCGCCTTCTTCAGCTCCTGTCTGAATTTAGTCTGGGTCACAGTGTAAATACATGTGTTGGTGCAGGAACTGAGGAGCTGCAGCATCCTTGATGTGTGATCTGTGATAAAGAGAGGGTCAGTGTATGAGGAATAATCGTGAATTTCTGCAATTCGCACATAAATGATAAACACAATCCGGGTCACCCATAACAGTGTAAAACTGCCGGATATACTGAAGAGTAAAATTATTGATTTCCTGCGATTCTCCATCTCTGGGTCCTTGTGATTCTCTGTATTGCTGTGGCGCCGGAAACCCCTGCGGACTTTGCTGGAGAATAAAATCCGTCTGACAATCAGAACATTAAGCAGCAAAACCAGAAAGACTGGGACACAAGGGGTTAAAATGCGGTTAATCAATTCAAATGCCACCCACGCGGGGGACGTAAAGAAGCTCAGTTTACCAACACAACTCATGGGAACATTATCAATAATGTACTCTTGTTCCAGAGTAAAGTACCAGGGGAGAGACTCTAAACAGCCCAGCACACTCACTGTTCCTACAACTACAGCCACCGTTTTCTCGCTGCAATATTTTGTTTTCAGCTTCTCACAACAAATGGCCACAAATCGATCAAAGGTGAAAGTGACTGCGAGCCAGACAGAAACAACTGTGGCTGCAGAAAACAGGACGACAATCAGAGAACACACGGGAGTAAGGTTCAGGAATGAATATGGGAAATAAATTGGAACAATCCAGTACAGGATAAGTGATAACGACCAGTAGATCAGACACTGTCATTCCCACCAGGTAGACGCTGATACATTTGGAGAGACCGCACTTTCCTCGGGACAGGATCACAATCGCCACCAAGTTAACTGGAAGAGAGAGAAAAGGAAGCAGGAAAATTACTGATCAGACCTGGAGGCAAAACAGCAGTTTGACATGATCTGGGCTGAAATTTCCAGCTTGGTTGCTGCATCGAGCAGTGAAATCTAATTCATTGAGCTGGGCAGTACTGAGTGAGGATGCAGCGCCAGTGGGAAAATGCGATGGGGTTTTACAGATATGGAATCCAATGGGTTAAGTGGGAATGCGTCTCCAGACCGTTGGTTAAGAAGGTTTGGGGAGAGTGGGATGTGTAGCTGTTTTTTTGCTCTGGTCTCGGAGAACCGACAGGGACTGTTGCCAAATGGAAAAAGGGTGACAACTGCAGCGCTGAGTTTGACTATCGGCCATGATCCAGAATGGTGGAGCAGGCTCGAAGGGCTGAATGGCCTCCTCCTGCTCCATTGTTCCTGTATTCCTATCAGGTTGGTCGAGGCAGCTGGAAGTAGAGCCATTGAGTGAGATTGGGAGGGAGAGAAGGAAACGGACATGTTGGAGTTCGAGGGAAGACTGAAGCAGATGGTTTTGGAAAGTGGATAAATTGAAGCAATGGATGAGGAGACTGAGGATTCAATACAGTGAAAGGAGAGGCTGAGATTCACAGGGAGAGACTGCAGCAGAGTGTTAGAGGAAATCTAATCGATAGATCCCAGTAATACAACTCAATTCTTGCATTCAAATAATAATCCCTGTGGTTATTGGTGTTGGAGAGCAGTTCGTTGTTTATAGAATATAGTCAATATATTTAGTTAGTACAGGGTATTAAATATAAAGTTAAATACATTTCTGATGTCAAACGCGCTCTTTATTGAATTCAGTAGTCACAGCGATTTTAAAGTGCAGTATTTAATTAATGAATTCCCTTTAGTGAAGAACTGATTCTATTCTGTTTATTCAATCACTAAGTAAGGAACAGGAACTTTCTCCAAAACAAAATGAGGCCTGACAGAAATCAACACAGAGGATCAAGCCCAACAGAAAAATGAACACAATCTGACAACAGACAACTTCAACTCACAGTTTCTTTCACTAATTGTTCTGGACATTCCAGCACTTTATGATAGTGAATTATTCACGCTGCTGCTTCTTTCTCTTTCTCTTTCCTTCTGCTTATTTATTTCCCTCGGTTTCATTCTCCCTGCTCCTTTTCTCCTTCCCTATCTCTCTGGAGTACTCACACCCTTCAAACTGTTACTTGATGCTACTTTTGATATACGATTTACTCCTAACCTTCTGCTTCTGTGTTCTGTTCACCTGCCCCAGGTTCAATGATTCTATTTTCAGTCAGTTTGTTCAATGGTGAAACCTCTGTGAATAATTTATTGTATCCACAGAACACCCAAGTCTCCACATGTTCACCTGCACTCTTCACTTCATCTACAATGCGTGGAATAAACAGGATCGAAAGCTTCTTCGAGACAAACCTCCCAATCATTGAAATTCCTTCTCCTGGAATTATAAAGTAATCCGTTGTAATGTGGGATTGTTTAATTAATGAAACACCAACATCAGCGCTGGAGCTGATAATCCACAGAAAGATGGAAAGACTCTTGATTCCAACTGATGGAGTATAAACCAATAAAATATGACTTCAATACTTTCTATTTTACAATGTAGTCCAGTGACAGTGAACGCTCCGCAATGAAGCAGAGAAGGAGAAGTGAAAGTGTTAGCAGCAAACACAGTTCAGTAGCCAGACCTCTGAAGAAGCGTCACACACACAGAAAGAAATAATATTTGAAACAGTGATGACCAATCCGTACATTGATATTCCAGTTAAACTGAAACATGTTCTTGGGGAGGGAGGACATTGTGCTGTGTCCTTGCAACACTGAGACCGTGAGATGTCTCAGGATCAATTACTGAAAAAAAAATCATAAAAGTATTCCAGTGCCAGTTAGATCCACATCATGGAACTGTTAAAAGCTCCTGATGGTCTGATTCTTGACCTTCACCGAGCCATCTCTTTGAACTGCATTCAATACACAGAATAATCCAGTAACAATGCCAGAGTTACAGAAAACAATGTCATTAAAATGTAATACAGCTCCTGCACGACTGAAAGAATAGTCAATGAGGTGATTCCATCGGTAACTTGCTGGAAAAGAACACGTGGCTGCGTAACGCACGCAGTGTGAAATAATTCAGAGTACAGCAGCACAGTTAACATCGATTTACACCATTATCAGATGAGATATTGGTTTACCAGGAACTCCAATTGCTGCAAGTGTAGGATAGTAAATGTCTTCTATCTGAAATATTACTGGATATCCCATTTCTGTTTGAAGCAGAGTCTTCTGTTAGCCTGGAATACACAGCTCCAGCAGGCGCTCTGAGCTGATCCATTCCAATGTGTCCTGATTTATACAGGGGATAGATCTCCACTGACACGGTTATACACCTGAGCATTGCTCTTAGTTACATTCACCTGAACAAACACATTACATCAGCAGCTTTGACTCTGATGTAAATAATGTGGTGGATTAAGCACAATCATTTCAATGTCAATCAAATTTTCTTCGTAAGCCTTCTCTCGGGGATAAACCTGAAATTTCTTCTCACACTGGATGGTGCTACCATTATGAGTGGCATCATTTACATTTTCCATATTATTGCATTGACCTTGTTCACTCCTGGCGTATCTATTGTAAAGGCAACTGATCTGTCTGCAGTGGATATTGAATCCGGGGACAAAAACAATCCCACTTCACTCTGTTCCTGCCTTTTCCCAGTTAAAATAGAAACTTTGAGTCGCTGATTCGGGAACATGTTCAGAGTTACAGCCTAGAAATTACTGTGGGTGATATTAGGCGGCAGGCACTGTACATGTCCACTGGGGAGGCAGTTCCATAGTGATGATATCCAGAAGCCCAGACCAATGGCCTGGTGACTGGGGTTCAAATCCCAACATGACAGCTGCTGGTAGTTATATTCAATTAATTAACAAAAGTCTGCAATTGAAAACTGGTCTTTATAATGGTGCCATGAAACTATCACCGATTGCTGTAAAAATATATTTGGTTCGATACTCCTTTCAGGGAAGGAAATCGGCCATCCTTACCTGGTCTGGCCGACATGTGCCTACAGACCCAAAGCAATGTGGCTGACTTTTAACTGCCCTCTGAAACGGCCCAGCAGGCTGTCAAGGGCTATAAATGCTGACCTTGTCAGCGGAGTTCACATCACACGGAAGAGTAAAAGAAAATCTTCTCTCTGCTATTTCACTGCAGATATTTACCTGTTTATTCTACAGTAGTTCATGGCTCCGGTAAAATTACAACTCTGACAACTCCTTACTCCTTTCCTCCAGTTCACTGCTGATCAGAAACCCAAATCCCACCTTCCCTCACTATCAACTGCTTCAATGCCTGGTTCCATGTCCAACTCTCACCAAGTCCATCTCACCCAATACCTTCAGCCTAACTTACCTGCATTGGCTCCCAGTCCTCCTGGTGCTGACATTTATAATTCTTAGCATTGGGTTAAAATTCTTCCATGTCCTCACCACTCCTCATGTTCTGCCACGCCTCCAAACCTGCAGCAAACCCTTCCATGACCTCCCCATATCTCTCACAATGATATCTTTCAGTGGGACTGTCCCCGTGTGGTTCCAATATTACTGATCTGATTGTAACCAGAACATCTCCAGCAATGGCCTTTTTTCCTGCACCAGCACCATAACCTCTGGAGTCCCGGAAATTTCCATTTTTACTCCATCCTCTTCCGTATCGACGCACTGCCCACTGGTGACATCATTGACAGATATGGGTTTAATTTCCACATGTGTGCTGACAACACCCAGCTCCAGCTCTCCATCATCTCTATCCATCCTCCACTGTCTCTGTGTTCTCAGACTCTCACAGTCTGTTTTCCATGAGCTCCAATATCCTCCAATTAAACAGGGGACAGAATGAAGCCTCCACCTTTGGCTTCACCACAAAGTCCACACTCTGTCTGCGATTCCATCACCGTACCTCGTTGATGCATCGGGGTGACTATGGTGTTGTGTAAAATATGATCCGCATTCATCCCTGACCTGATCTTCTGACCTGATGTTGTAACCATCGGAAATGACGCCTCCATCCACCTCCATAACATCTCCGACTTCAGCCCATCAGTGAAAACACTCAAACACTCATCTGTGTAAGATTATTAGGTTATTAAAAGTTACCAAACAGTGTACTCATTGTTAAATGCTTGTAATCATAACCTAACAATTGTCTTATTATTATAAACTAAAATCTAACATCATTCGAAATTTTCTTAGTAGCACAGACACGATGTCAAAGTATAGTGAATCTGGGAGATTATGTCAAGTTTTAAAATGCTTACTTGCAGTACAAGGGTGGGACCTTAAGAGCAGACAGTGGAAACAGCTTCAGTGTAGATATGCCTTGTAATGAGATAAGGAACCTAGAAATGTAAAAGCATTGAGATACAGTAGTCAACACAAAGGGGTACTACATGTAAAAATGCAAAAGGTCACAAAATGATTCCTGTATTCTTCAGAAAGTCATCCTTTGATACAAAGCTAATCACTGATAGGGAGAGAGACAGCGCGTGAGAAAGAGGTTGGGGAGGAGAACGTGATTGGTGGAGTCCGTTCCAGTTCAATAGCCGGCTGCAGTGCAGCCCCCCAATGTTGAATATCCACTTTGCACACAATGAATTCAATCATCGTTCCAAAGGTTGGCCTGTCATCCTGTGAGCGGAATCTTTACCCCAGGGGCCCCGAGAGCAGTTGTTACAACCCCCGGGCCTAGTGGCACTGCCGTACCAATTGTGCAATATTCAACATCCCTGCCCCCCACCCTCCCCACCTCAGCTCCCCGCACCTCCCCCCAGGCAGTGGAAGAAGCCCCGGTTAATGCAATTTCCTCAACAACATCCCCGCCAACACCTCCCTCTGCCCCACCACATGCCCCTGCAATCGAAAGAAAGAACAAGAAGTCAACGTTTCAGAATTCTTTAAATGAGAACTGCACGATGCCACTGCAGTCAAATAGCTTCCTCATGGCACCGTATCTATAGTCGTGAAGAGAACCTTGTTGTTCAGATCTTTAAAAGTACTTGGACAAGATGTGTTGCGTGGAGACAGAGCACGTTTTATGCACAGGTAGATCCCATGAGCACGTCAGTCAGGTTTCTTGTTTGCTGCCGGTGTATCTTCCTAACAGGGAAATGGGGATTTTTCCATTTGAATTATCTGTTCTAGGGTTGTGTGGGCATCGCTAGCAAGGCCTAGCATTTATTTCCCCTCTGAAATTGCCATTCAGGAGATGGCCTTCTTGAACCGCTGCAGTCCATGTGGGGTCGGTACACCCACTGTGCTGTTAGAGAGGGAGCTCAGGGATTTTGATGCAGTGTAGTAGTTATTCTATTCAGCAGGACACTGGTCCCAAATTGGTTTAAGTGGAGCCCGTCCCAGTGGAACAGCTCCCTCTTTCCCCAGCACTGGCGCCAGCAGCTGCCTCTCACGCCCCTCTTTCATTTCCATATTTAATCTTCTAATCTGGTTCACGCTGTGCCAATTGGTGGGCTGGTGAGGCTTGGGTTCAGCTGAAAGTGTCCAAACTGAGATTGATAGATTTGTGTTTGACACGGGGATTAAGGGTAAAGGAACCAAGGCAGGCAGATGGGTTTAAGGTCCAGATCAGCTGAGATGTCACTGAATGGGGAACTTGATCAAGGATCTGAATGGCCTCTTCCTGTTCCTATAACAGATAGAGACAGAGAGACAGAGGCAGTGAGAATAATGGTGTCCCTGTCTCACTGATATATATGATGGTTTCAGAACTGATCATTGTGGAAAATCATTTCCCTCTTATAGTAACTAGAAAAACACCAGTACAATGTCAACAGTGAAATTGTAATGTGTTTATTGAGACATTGAAAGCGCAGTATTGCTGTACAATGAAATGTACAGTACTTTATAAAAAATATTAAAGCATCTTAAATATCGATACATGCAACATCGCTTCCCAGTAACAAACACAACCAAATTCCCCTGTCCTATTGGATTGGAATTTTGCCTTTCGTTTCTGGGCGCCTGGCCTCAGAGCAGAGAGAAAAATCAGCTGCAGCAAGGGAGCAATCGCCCATCGATCACAGGGTAGAACATCCTTAATATCACTGTAAAAGCATCAGTCACATTCCATAAGAGTCACATTGACATCCCTGACAGTTTTTCCTTCTGGCACATGGCTCAGGTTTTACTGAGCGTCCAGGAGGTAAAGAATAAAATCTGTCTTCTTTCATACCCTGCTAATAAGAACAAATTCACTACTGGGGTGAGGGAATGTATCAGTGAAGGATGAAAATGATGTTCATGCATGTTCCGAGTGTATTCTAGTTTCCCACGGTACAATATCCCGTATTTAATGTGCCAGGATATGAAGCAGGTCTGAGTTATCACAAGTCCCGTATTGAGAGAATGGTGAGTAAAGCATATGGGATCTTCGGCTTCATAAATAGAGGCACAGAGTACAAAATCAGGGAGGTTACTCAGAGCCTTTATCAAGCTCCAGTTAGGCCCCAACTGGAGAATTGTGTCCAGTTCTGCTCACTACACTTTAGGAAGTAGGTGAGGGTCCTTGAGAAGGTGCAGATGAGATTTACCAGAATGGTTCCAGGGATGGGGGAATTTAGCTGCAAGGTTAGGTTGGAAAAGCTGGGTTTGTTCTCTTCAGAAGAATGGAGATTAAGGGGAGATTTATTCGAGCTGTACAAGATTATGACAGGCTTAGATAAGTTGGACCATAAAAAACTGCTCCCATTAACAAATATTACAAGGATGTGGGGACACAGGTTGAAGAGTTTGGGCAAAAGATGCAGGGGGGAATGTGAGGAAGGAGCTTTCTACGCAGTAGGTGGTGATGACCCGAAACTCGCTGGCCACAAGGGCAGTGGAAGTGGAGACGATCACTGACTTCAAGAGGAAGTTGGATGATCGCCTAAGAGAAATAGATTAGCAGGCATACGGGAATTGAGCCGCAGAGTGGGACAGACTGAATAGCTCAGTGGAGAGCCAGCATGGACTAGATGGCCCAAATTGCCTCCTTCTGTGCCATGATAGACTCTATGACTCTATGAGTCCAGTTTCTACACTTCCACCACAACGTGGGTGCTGTTAACCTTTGTTAAATTGTTCACCTGGTTAATCCACAGTTCAAATTGTTGGACTGGAGGCTAAGTTTGTGTTTTACCCCCACACAACGCAGAAATAGCGATGCAGTATGCAGTTATCTCAAGAAGATTGGGAATACAAAAACGATGGAAGATATGCTTCAGTTGTACGTATTCATAGTAGGACACCTTCTGGAGTCATTGTGTTCAGTTGTGCTCGCCACCCCTCAGGAAGGATCTATTGGCCTTCAGAAGGTGCAGCACAGATTGACCAGACTGAGACTGGGCTCAGAGGGATGCATTATGAGGGCACGTTGCATAGGCTTGGCTTGTATTCCCTCGGGTGTAGAGGTTTGGTGAGAGATCAAATTGTGGTACTTATATATCAATTATATTAGTGATTTGGATGTGAGTAATGTTTTCCAAGTTTGCGAATGACACAAAACTAGGTGGGAATGTGTGTTGTCAGGAGAATGCATGAGGCTTCAAGGCGATTTGTAAGGGCTGACTGAGAGGGAAAGAACATGGCAGATAGAATATAATATGGAAAAATGTGAAGGTATCCATTTTGGCGGGAAAAGCAGAAATGCAGAGATTTTATGAAATGGTGAGAGGTCGGAAAGTGTTGATGTTCGAATTGGGACAATAAATGGCATATTAGCCTTATTTGCAAGGGAATTTGAGTGCAGGCATAATGATTTGTTAATGCGGGAAGATGGCACTGAGCTAGATGATCATCCATGATCTAGTTGCATGGTGGAGTCGATCGAAGGGCCGAATGGCTTACTCCTTTTCCTATATTAGAGCGAGGCAGCTCAGGAGCAAAATCCAGAAGCATCTTTGCACACAACAATCAGCAGAAAGTGGATACTTTTCTCCCCAAAGGGTGATGGATGGTGCTGCACTGTTGCAGCTTTCGAGACTGTGATATTTTTTTCTTAATTACAGGTATCACGGTTGATGGAACAAAGACGTGTAAAGTGAGCTGAGGTGCAGAAAGTCATGATATAATTGAATAATAGCAGGCTAGCTGGGCTGAATTGCTTACTCCTGTTCGCTATGTTTCAAAGGTTTCGTGTGATTGACATGTGAAGAAAACTCCATACCAGGATTGGGGTAGGATTTCTCTTGCAGATTCTGTTTCTTAAGCTGGCTGTTTGGAAACGCATATTCTCTCTTGGTAACAATGAATGAAGTGTCAATGATTATCATGTTACTTGGCATTGGACCTCTTGCGGAGGGGCCCACACCTTGTGCCCAGGAGATCTGTAAATGCTCGATATCTTCACCGCTGCATAGACGGTGGAGTCCTCACCAATGGTTGGGACAGTCTCTGGCTGACGCTGAAATAAATGGTGAAATTGGTCAGAAAAATCAACCTATTGTCTTAAAATCTGATAAAAGTTCAATGACGTTCTCTCAGCAGTGGACGACAGCAGAAGGAAGCAAAAATAGAAAATTGCCTTGTTCAGACCAAACAATGCTGTTCATCGTCTAGCCATAAACCGAAAGTGAAACAGTAAATGCTGTACAATACTTACATCTGGTTATATAGCGGTATATTTAACATCTACACTGAAATTGTCCTAACTTAATTGTCAATGCCTTTCATTTCTTATAGAGGGTGCAGCTCTGCTCTTCACTGCTCAAAGATTCATCTTCAGCTGGGGATCAATCCACTGAGAAAAACACAAACGGTTCACTTCCCTTGCCTGTGTGCATTGCTGTGGTCATTTTCAGATAGTTTGAAATGTGAATGAAAAACTATGTGTCCTCATGAATATTTACTACAAGAACCAGTGAGCTGAGATATTAATAACAGAACATGGATTCAGTGAGTGAAAGCAGCAAGATATTCGGGTACTGCTTGCCAAGCGCATGAATGAGTGAAATAAGAGCCGACATATTAAAAGGTTGGATGTAACCCCCAGGGCCATTTGTAACTTATTTTGTTTCTCTTCGGTTGTACTTTTAGGTTAAGGACAGCGTCTAAATGAAACAAAAAAAATAAATCATAAATGTGCAAATACTTAAAATATTTGCTCGTTTCTTGAAGAGTTCTGTGTCGATTGTTAGATTTTCCTCATTTGCACTTCAGTAAATCATTGCACCTATTGAGCATTCCTGATTTTATTAACTCCAGCTTTGGCAGCCGTATCTTCAGCTGCCTGGTCCCCAAGCTCCTGAATTCCCTCTCCAAACCACCCCAAACTCTATTTCCCTTTCTTCCTTTAAGATGCTCCTTAAAGTGGACCTCTTTGACTAAGCCTTTGGCCTCCTGCCCTATTATCACTTTATGTGGCTCAATGTCTAATTTTGCTGGATAACCCTTTTGTGACGTTATTTGGGATGTTTTTGTACTTTACAGGCGTTGTATAATTATAGGTCGGTGTTGTATCATATGGACGGGACACTGACTTTACTGCCAAGTGTTGGTGGCAGCTGATCCTTGACAAACCCTAAAGGCTCTTTGATTGTTCATGAAGAAGTGAATATATCTCCTTTGCTGACCTTTTCTTTCTCATTTCAACTATTGCTGCAGAAGCTGGATGGGATGGCCAAGATTTCCCTGGGGATGGGGAGCATATTTTCTGTGTGTGACTTGTTTTTGTTGAGGCTCTCACTAATGCAGCATTGCAGCGTCTGGTCCTGAGCTGAGCAATGCTCAAAATGATTGCTTAACTGTATCACTTTCCACTTTGACTATGAATCCGTATTTATCCATGTGCTGCAGTCCGAAGCATTTCTACAACGACATGCATTACTGTTGACATATTTGGATAGCTGCCATATTTGATCTTATTCCCTTGGACAATTTCTTCCTAGCAGTGTCATGTTTCATATCCTACCTAGGGGTCACACTCTTCCCGTTATAACAACCTATGGCCATCACATCTCCACCACTGAGGAACTGTCTAAGCAAATAGAATAGGAGGGTCAGTGTCCAATTAGATTAGAAATTGGCAGCAGGACAGAAACTGTGAGTCACAGTATGTGGTTGATTTTCAGACTGGAGGATGGTAGACGGTGATGTACCCCAAGGATCAGTGCTGGGACCACTGTTTCTTTTCACTGTATATAAATGAATTGGATCTTGGGATACAGAGTAGAATCTAAATTTTTTTGGCGACAAAAAACGTGGAGGTGAGGCAATTACTGAAGATGATATGAACCGCCTGCAACAGGACATAGATAGGCTGGCAGAATGGGCAAAGAGGTGGCAGATGGAACTTAATACTGACAAGTGTGAGGTGATATATTTTGGCACAATGATAGGAAGAGACAATATATACTTAATGACACAGTTCTGAAGATTGTGCAGGAACAGAGGGCCCTGGGGGTGCATGTGAATCGATCTTTGGAAGTGGCAGGCCATATTGAGAGAGTGGTTAGTAAAGCATGTGGAATTTTGGGCTTCACAAATAGAGACATTGAGTACAAAAGCACGAAAGTTATGCTGAGCCTTTATAACTCTCTGGTTCGGCCCTAACCAGAATTGTCAACAGACAATTACGAGGAATATTGTAATAACCTATTCTTATTCATTAAATGCTGAGAAAATTCTAAACGTTAATGACAATTCTGGAGGCAGGAATGCCAAACAGAACTTACATGTAAATCTTCGCTGGTTTGGTCGCGAGGATGTTCTGTGGTCGTTCAAACAATAAAACATCACCAATTATTAACAATGAATTTCATGACCCTGGTTATGAACTTATTAAGGCAGGTATTAAATGTGTTGCGGGCGAGGTTTATTTGTTATGTGTAAAGGTGCCCCTCTTTGCATGGGCAGGAACACATGTGCCTATCCAACTGTTCAATGTCCATATATATTTCTTAGATTGAAAATAAATTATTGAGTTGAATGAACCCAGCAAAGGTTTGGATGTGCGAGCGTGTGTGTGTGTGTGTCTATTAGAGTGTGAATGGGTGTGTACGTTTCCCTGCGAGTATATGTATGTGTCTGTGTGTGATTGGGTGTTCGAGTGTGTATCTATATGTATATATAAGAACATATGAAATAGTAACAGGAGTAGGCCATTCAGCCCTTCGAGCTTGCTCCACCATTAAGGTAGATCAGGGCTGATCAACTTCAACACCATTTTCCTGCACTATCCATGTTTCCCGTGATGTTTTTAATTTGTCGAAATCTACTCGACCTCAGTCTTGAATGTACCCAAATGCTGAGATTCCACTGCCCTCTGAGGCAGAGAATTCCAAATATTCACACCCTCTGTGTGAAGAAATTACACCTCATCTCAGTCCTAAATGGCCTACCCCTTATTCTCAGACTGTGTCCCCTGGTTCTAGACTCCCCAGCCATGGGGAATGATCCTCTCTGCATGTACCCTGTCACGCCCTGTAAGAATGTTGCATGCTTGAATGGGATCACTGTTCATTCTTATAAACTCCAGAGAATAAAGATCAAATCTACTTAATCTATCCTCCTAGAATAATCCCTCCATCCCACGCCTCAGTCTAGTAAACCTGCAGTACACTCCCTCTCTGACAAGTATATATTTCCTTAGGTAAGGAAAGCAAACGGCACATAATACTCCAGGTGTGGTCTCACCAAGGCTCGATATAATTTCAGTAAGCCATCTTTACTCAAATCCTCTTGTAGTAAAGACCATCCATTTACCTTCTTAACAGCTTGCTGCACATGCATGTCAGGAGTCTGATGGAATACTCTCCACTTGCCTGGATGGATGCAGCTCCAACAACATGCAAGCAGCTCAACACCATCCAGGACAAAGACTTCTGCTTGATTGCCACCCCAATAAAAAACAATCATTCCCTCCACCACCGACACACAGTGGCCGACTTGAAGCTATATCAACCGTTGCTTCACTTTCGCTTGGAATCGCTGAGCACTGACTATTGCATGCAGCTTACGCAGTTTGTCACGCAAGTAGTCCTGTGTTGTAGCTTCACCAGGTTGACATCTCATTTTGAGGTATGCCTGGTGCTGCTCCTGGCATGCCCTCCTACAAACTTCATTGAACCAGGGTTGGTGTACTGGATTGATGGTACTGGTTGAGTAAGGGATATGCCGGGCCATGAGGTTACAGATTGTGGTTGATCACAATTCTGCTGCTGTTGATGGCCCACAGCACCTCATGGATGCCCAGTTTTGCATTGCTAGATCTGTTCGAAATCTATCCTATTTAGCACGGTGGTATCCTCAAGTGAAGGCGGGACTTTGTCTCCATAAGGACTGTGCGGTCGTCACACCTGCCATGGACATCTGCGATTGGCAGATTGACGAGGACGGGAGCAAGTATGTTTTTCCCTCTTACTGGTTCCCTCACCACCTGCCGCATACCCAGTCTAGCTGCTATGTCCTTTAGGACCCGGCCAGCTCGGTCAGTAGCGGTGCTCCCGAGCCACTGTTGGTGATGGACATTGAAGTCCCCCACCCAGAGTAATTTCTGTGCCCTTGCCACCCTCAGTGATTCCTCCAAGTGTTGTTCAACATGGAGGAGTACTGACTCGTCACCTGAGGGAAGGCGGTTGCTGGTAATCATCTGGAGGTTTCCTTGCCCATGTACGACCTGATGTCGTGAGAATTCATGGCGTCAGGAGTCGATGTTGAGGACTACCAGGGAAACATCCCTCCAGTCTGTCTACCATCGTGCAACCACCTCTGCTGGTCTTTCCTGCCAGTGGCACTGGACATAACCAGGGATGGTGAACGCAGTGTCTGGGACGTTGGCTGCAAGATATGATTCCGTGAGCATGACTATGTCAGGCTGCTTCTTGACTAGTCTGTGTCATAGCTCTCCCAACTTTGGCACAAGCCCCCAGATATCAGTAAGGAGGACTTTGCAGGGTCGACAGGGCTGGATTTGCTGTCGTTGCCGGTGCTGAGGTCGATGCCAGGTGGTCCGTCCGGTTTCACTCTTTTTCATTGACTTCAGAACTCCCTTCCTCACAGCACTGTGGCTGTGCCTACATCACATGGACTGCAGCGGTTCCAGAAGGCAGCTCACCACTCAAGGGCAATTCGGGATGAGCAATAAATGCTGGCCTAGCCAGCGATGCTCACATCTCGTGAATTAATAAAAATAAATGTTAGCTTTCAGTGACTCATGAACAAAGACACCCAAGATCTTTTGAAGTCCAACTTAGCTCATATCTTAAATGAAAAAGATACAATGCGGACAGAGAGAACACATTGTGCTTCACGCGTGCTTCTGAGAATTTTAATGGTTGGAGTGATTGAAGGTTTAATTTTCTCAACTGATTTCTCCGCTGCTTCTGCACTTCCCTGAGAAGGAAGGAATAAGTGTCAGGAATTGCAAGCCAGTTACTGGTCGACAGAAGAAGAGCATGAGAAAAGTCAAAGACCGGAAAGTTCTTCAAGCCCCAATGCCCATTACAACAGGCGGAGTTGCTTTGTTGCTAAGTGATGAGACATGTCATCCGGAAGTTTACACTAATGATCTGAAAGCAAAAATTCAAATCCCATCATGGCAGCTGGAGAATGTAAAGTCTGTTAGTTCCAAAGGTTTAGAATAATGAAGCCAGCAATGATGACCGTTTAAAAAAAAATGGCTTGTTGTGAAAATAAAAAACACATCTGGCTCACTAATGTGCTTTCGGAATACAAATTCACCACCCTTACCCAGTCAGGCTGGGATGTGTTTCCAGATCCCACAACAACTTTATCGACTCATGGTTACCTCTGGAATGCTTCCAAGGGCAATAAAAGCTGGCTTTGCCGGTGAGGCCCTGATCCCATGAACTAACCATAATAATAAGCACAAAATGTTTACATGGAGTGGCCCAAAAATTGCCAAGTGTGAAATGGCCATATTAGGCTCGCACTTCCAGTACATGCTTCTTAACACTGTTAATGTGCAAGATGATGATGAATATGTTGAAGGACAGAACCCAGGGTACAGTTGAAATACTGTATAGACAAGGTAGATGAAGCAAGATTAGATACTGTTATCACTCGTTTATGATACATAGGAGTAGCAGTGAAAGAAAACAGCTCCAGGGAGGTTGTCTGTGCAGGGCACAGGGTTTGGGAGCTGATCAAGAAGTGAGGATCTCGGAAGGACTGGAGATAGTTTCTTGATGGCAGCAGTTTCGAGGGATGCATCGACTGAGCCAAAAGTGGATCAGGGTACAGAGGGAACTGAGGTGAGGAATTGGATTGTGGAGATGTTCAGAAGGGAGCGGGTCCATTGAGCAGTTGGTGGGTCTCATGAACAGGGTAAGTTTAACAATTATGTGTGAGGGGATATCAAAATTGCACAGCAGCGTTGGAGCGGGGTACCCAAGCGGGACGGGCAGGCGCCATGGAAGCAGAGTGGCGGGAAGGAGTCACGTGGAGAAGCGAGTTATCTTTGACTTTGAAAGACAATAGTCTTATGGAGAAGGGAACTGCATTTTAAAACTTCTTCCAGGAAGTCTCTAAAGTTACCCCTGACCCCATTGCAGGCAGCATCTAAACATTCTGTTAATGATTCCAAAATAGTCACATCCGGAACTGTAGTTGGGAGTCCAGTACTGGCACTATTACTCATTGAAGGAGTACTCCCTTATATTTTTTTAATTCATTCACGGGATATGGGCGTCGCTGGCCAGGCCAGCATTTCTTGCCCATCCCTAATTGCCCTTGAGAAGGTGATGGTGAGCTGTCTTCTTAAACCTCTGCAGTCCATGTGGGGTAGGTAGACCCACAGTGCTGTTAGGAAGGGAGTTCCAGGATTTTGACCCAGCGACAGTGAAGAAACGGTGATATAGTTCCAAGTCAGGATAATGGGTGACTTGGAGGGGAACTTGCAGGTGGTGGTGTTCCCATGTATTTGCTGCCCTTGTCCTTCTAGTTGGTAGCGGTCGCGGGTTTGGAAGGCGCTGTCGAAGGAGCCTTGGTGCATTGCTGCAGTGCATCTTGTAGATGGTACACAGTGCTGCCACTGTACGTTGGTGGTGGAGGGAGTGAATGTTTGCAGATGGGGTGCCAATCAAGCGGTCCGCTTTGCCCTGGATGGTGTCGAGCTTCTTAAGTGTTGTTGGAGCTGCACCCATCCAGGCAAGTGGAGAGTATTCCATCACACTCCTGACTTGTGCCTTGTAGATTGTGGACAGGCTTTGGGGAGCCAGGAGGTGAGTTACTCGCCTCAGGATTCCTAGCCTCTGACCTGCTCTTGCAGCCACGGTATTTATATGACTACTCCAGTTCAGTTTCTGGTCAATGGTAAACCCTAGGATGTTGATAGTGGGGGATTCAGCGATCGTAATGCCGTTGAATGTCAAGGGGAGATGGTTAGACTCTCTTTTGTTGGAGATGGTCATTGCCTGGCACTTGTGTGGCGCGTATGTTACTTGCCACTTGTCAGCCCAATCCTGGATATTGTCCAGGTCTTGCTGCATTTCTACACAGACTGCTTCAGTATCTGAGGAGTTGCTAATGGTGCTGAACATTGTGCAATTATCAGCGAACATCCCCACTTCTGACCTTATGATTGAAGGAAGGTCATTGATGAAGCAGCTGAAGATGGTTGGGCCGAGGACACTACCCTGAGGTACTCCTGCAGTGATGTCCTGGAGATCAGATGATTGACCTCCAACAACCACAACCATCTTCCTTTGCGCTAGGTATGACTCCAGCCAGCGGAGGGTTTTCCCCCTGATTCCCATTGACCTCAGTTTTGCGAGGGCTCCTTGATGCCATACTCGGGCAAATGCTGCATTGATGTCAAGGGCAGTCACTCTCGCCTCACCTCTTGAGTTCAGCTCTTTTGTCCATGTTTGAACCAAGGCTGTAATGAGGTCAGGAGCTGAGTGGCCCTGGCGGAACCCAACCTGAGCATCACTGAGCAGGTTGTTGCGAAGCAAGTGCTGCTTGATGGCACTGTTGATGACACCTTCCATCAATTTTCTGATGATTGAGAGTAGGCTAATGGGGCGGTAGTTGGCTTCGTTGGATTTGTCCTGCTTTTTGTGTACAGGACATACCTGAGCAATTTTCCACATTGCCGGGTAGATGCCAGTGTTGTCGCTGTACTGGAACAGCTTGGCTAGGGGCGCGGCAAGTTCTGGAGCACAGGTCTTCAGTACTATTGCCGGATTACTGTCAGGGCCCATAGCTTTTGCAGTATCCAGTGCATTCAGTCGTTTCTTGATATCACGTGGAGTGAATCGATTTGGCTGAAGTTTGTCATCTGTGATGCTGGGGACTTCAGGAGGAGGCCGAGATGGATCATCAACTCGGCATTTCTGGCTGAAGATCTGTCCAGCCTTACCTCCCACATGTTGCCGCTTTCTCTCTTCCATGCCATCTGAACAACGTCTATACAATCACCTCTCCATGATCTCCCTCCAGAGAGAGAAGCCTGAGAATTCCCACGCATTCCTCAGAATCTGGCATGATTGGGGCAGGGAATTGTTTTGTTGGATCGGCCTGTGCGATATGACGCCTCTGTTTTTTTTAACCATCCATATGGCCCAGAAGCAGTGTTATGTATGAGATTCCACATCATAAATCCAGCCATGTATTCATCCCCAGTGAAAGCCATGGAACTGTATATCTGGTGTGACCGTCATTATGATATTGCCTCTCTTGGCATTCCGACCAAGGTGAATTTCTGCTCAGGTCAATTCCAGCTTCGCCATTGGCTATTTCACCTTTCAGGTCGTGATCGCCCGACATTTAAATGTCAGAGGTTAGGGGTCAGGGTCTAAATGGTTTAGAGATTTGGTCAGTTGTGTTGAAGCAGAGGTGACAGTTACCTTAGTATAAGCGTCTGTAATGTACGGTTACTACATCGGGTTTAACCAACCTTTCCTCCACAGGCAAACACCTAACAGAGCAAGGATAAGAATCTGAGCCACAGCTGAACCAAAACCAGCCTCCAGCGCAATGGATTTCGCTAAATTCGATAAAGAGGACAGAGTGGCACCAAGTTAATGATAAGATTCTACACAAGATAAATAATCTGGTGTTAATTAAAAGCAAAATACTGCAGATGCTGGAAATTTGAGTTAAAAAAAAAGAAATGCTGGAAACACTCAGCAGGTCTGGCAGCATCTGTGGAGAGAGAAGCAGAGTTAACGTTTCAGGTCAGTGACCCTTCTTCAGAACTAGCAAATATTAGAACTGCAAAATGTTATAATTTGATTTGGAGATACAGCACTGAAACAGGCCCTTCGGCCCACCGCGTCTGTGCCGACCATGAACCACCCATTTATACTAATCCTACACTAATCCCAAATTCCTACCACATCCTCACCTGTCCCGATGTTCCCCTACCATCTACCAATACTAGGGGCAATTTATAATGGCCAATTTACCTATCAACCTGCAAGTCTATTGGCTGTGGGAAAAAACCAGAGCACCCGGAGGAAATCCACGCAGGTACAGGGAGAACTCCACACAGGCAGTACCCTGAATTGAACCTGAGTCGCTGGAGCTGTGAGGCTGCAGTGCTAACCATTGTGCCACTGTGCCGTTCCTTTCTTTTAAAATGGTCTTACTGAAATGTTGCATCTTTTTGTTTTCCCTTTCCCTGCAGAGCCGAGATATGCTACATTTACAACTGTTCTCTCCCCCCTCACCCCGCCCGCCCCCTACCAGCCTCCCCTCACCCGTTTAGTTGATTTGGCGCAGTGGTTAGCACCGCAGCCTCACAGCTCCAGAGACCGGGGTTCAATTCTGGGTACTGCCTGTGTGGAGTTTGCAAGTTCTCTCTGTGTCTGCGTGGGTTTTCTCCGGGTGGTCCAGTTTCCTCCCACAAGCCAAACGACTTGCACGTTGATAGGTAAATTGGCCGTTATAAATTGTCACTAGTATAGGTAGGTGGTCGGGAAATATAGGGACAGGTGGGGATGTGGTAGGAATATGGAATTAGTGTAGGATTAGGATAAATGGGTGCTTGATGGTCGGCACAGACTCGGTGGGCCGAAGAGCCTGTTTCAGTGCTGTATCTCTAAAACTAAAAAAACTAATAAAACTAAAGATACAGCACTGAAACAGGCCAGTAAAGCAAGTAAAGCGGGCGTGGATCAAGAGATAACAGAGGAGAAGGTGTAGATAGGACAAAGTCACTGAATAGCTGACCAGAAGGTCATGGAGCAAAGATATGTTAATGATGTTGTGGAAGACAAAGCATGAGTACAGAAAGGGTATTAATGGACTGAAAATTGAACAGCCGCAAGTAAAAACATGAAAAAAAACAGTGGGTAAGCAAACTGAACAAAGATGAAATAAAATAAAATAAACACAAAAAAAAGGAAAAAGAAAAAGGACCTAAAAATAAAAGTAAAATGGGGGGCCCGTCATGCTCTGAAATTGTTGAACTCAATGGTCAGTCCAGCAGGTTGCATTGTGCCCAATCGGTAAATGAGATGCTGTTCCTCGAGCTTGCGTTGGTGTTTACTGGAACACTGCAGCAATCCCAAAACAGAGATGTGAGCATGAGAGCAGGAGGGAGTGTTGAAATGGCAAGCAACCGGAAGCTCGGGGTCTTGCTTGCGGACTGAGTGGAGGTGTTCTGCAGAGCGGTCACCCAGTCTGCGTTTGGTCTCCCTAATATAGAGGAGCCCACATTGTGTGCAGCGAGTACGGTATACTACATTGAAAGAAGTACAAGTAAATCTCTGCTTCACCTGAACGGAGTGTTTGGGGCCTGGGATAGTGAGGAGAGAGGAGGTAAATGGGCAGGTATTACACCTCCTGTGATTGCAGGGGAAGGTGCCGTAGGAGGGCGATGAGATGGTGGGGGTAATGGAGGAGTGGAGCAGGGTGCCAAGGAGGGAACGATCCCTTCTGAGTGCTGACAAGGGAAAGGAGGGGAAGATTCGTTTGGTAGTTGTATCATACGATTCATACACCCACTTTACTTTTATTTTTAGTTATTTTTTCTTTTTCCTTTGTTATATATTTTTTGTGTTTTTTTATTTTATTTCATCTTCGTTTGTTCAGTTTGCTTACCCTCTGTTTTTTCATTTTTGTACTTGAGGCTGTTCAATTTTCAGTCCGTTAACACCTTTTCTGTACTAATGCTTTGTCTTTCAACACATCATTAACATATCTTTGCTCCATCACCTTCTGGTCAGCTCTTCAGTGACCTTGTCCTATCTACACCTTCTCCTTTGTTATCTCAGCCCCACTCCCACTTTACTTGCTTGTACCCTTTTAGGTTTCTAATATTTGCCAGTTGTGAAGAAGGGACACTGACCTGAAACTTTAACTCTGCTTCTCTCTCCACAGATGCTGCCAGACCTGCTGAGTATTTCTAGCATTTCTTGTTTTTAAATCTGGTGCTTAACACAGGACACAAATTGTAACTGAATTACTACTACACGATAAACAGAGAACATAATGAGATATGGATTGAAAGGTCTTGGGGCAATAGAGCAAAATGGGCGTGTTGTATGGGCCGCCATTTTCGGACCCGCCCGATATTCAGCTCCACTGAAGTCAATGCAGGTGAATATTGGGCGGGTTGTAAAGCGGGAGGCAGGTGAAATTCAGCTCAAGATGAATTTTTACATCAATCTCTCACTTCACACCGTGGTAAACCGGTCCTTACACAACTGACACGGATTGAAAATCAAACAGATACAGCTTTTACTGAGGTCAAACGAACACAGTGAATGTTACAATGTCACTCACCTCTTACAGTGATGTGTGTACATCACTTAGAGCTGATGTTATCCTCCTTCCCCCGACATTAGCTTCATACTGACAGGTATAATGTTCTCCTTCACCGTGATCTATATTCCTGATGGTGAAGGTGAGAGAATTACTCCCTGCAGCAGCAGACTGGACATCAGAGTAATTGGTTTCTCCTTGCCTGTACAAGTGAAATGTGATGCCAGGAACGTCCTGGGGGCATGTACAGTTAAATAAGACATTCCCATCCTTAGTGGTAACTCTAGAATCCACGGAAAGATTTGGTTTGGGGAGATCTGTAATTGGTAAAGTTGAATTAGTGACAATTGGTTTCAAATGCACACCAGATTTATTGTTCACACACAGCACATGTGTTCAACGTTTCTTATCTTCAACAGAGATGATACTCTTACGTCCACATCAGCGAGGTTACTTAGGTTCATCCGCGAGTCAGAACCGAGTGTATGTTCAGACCTCCCCTTCCGATTCTCCAAGTAGTTGATCAGACTACTTATTTCTGAACGAGCTATCCAGCACTTGGAAGCACACCTTCTTATACCCTACTTCGTACATGCTACCTGTGTGATCAGCTCGGGCTGGGCCGGCCCTGACTACACGATGTACAGTGATTGGTCAGTCAGCTGTTTCTAATGCCGTGGGTGCACTACGTCAGCCACAGTGGGTCTCCCTTTCACCAGTTTTGACATACACTCATTTCTGGTAACCTCATCCCTAATGTTTTGATCACATTTCCTGGCTAGTTCTCTGTTTTCCAGTATTTAAAGAACAAAGAACAAAGAAAATTACAGCACAGGAACAGGCCCTTCGGCCCTCCAAGCCTGCGCCGATCCAGATCCTCTCTCTAAACATGTCGCCTATTTTCTAAGGTTCTGTATCTCTTTTCTTCCTGCCCATTCATGTATCTGTCTAGATACATCTTAAAAGACTCCATCGTGCCCGCATCTACCACCTCCGCTGGCAATGCGTTCCAGGTGCCCACCACCCTCTGCGTAAAGAACTTTCCACGCATATCCCCCCTAAACTTTTCCCCTTTCACTTTGAACTCGTGTCCTCTAGTAATTGAAACCCCCACTCTGGGAAAAAGCCTCTTGCTATCCACCCTGTCTATACCTCTCATGATTTTGTACACCTCAATCAGGTCCCCCCTCAACCTCCGTCTTTCTAATGAAAATAATCCTAATCTGCTCAACCTCTCTTCATAGCTAGCGCCCTCCATACCAGGCAACATCCTGGTGAACCTCCTCTGCACCCTCTCCAAAGCATCCACATCCTTTTGATAATGTGGCGACCAGAACTGTACGCAGTATTCCAAATGTGGCCGAACCAAAGTCCTATACAACTGTAACATGACCTGCCAACTCTTGTACTCAATGCCCCGTCCGATGAAGGAAAGCATGCCGTATGCCTTCTTCACCACTCTATTTACCTGCGTTGCCACCTTCAGGGAACAGTGGACCTGAACACCCAAATCTCTCTGATAACAAGGCATTACTTCACTCTGCCAAAGCAACGCCCCCCCCCCCGCCCCCAAGCAACCAGCCCACATGGCGCGTCTGATACAAATTTAGCTATAGTTTAGACATGCCTTAATGACCACCTTGCAGGTTTCACCACATTCACTTCCCCATTATCAGTTCAGTGACACGACAGTGCTGATTCAGTGCATCCCACTTCCCTACTGTGGAGTTATTTACCACTATTAGCCACACACAATTCTTTTCCCACATACCAGGTTACATACAGTTCGCGGGTTGGAAGGTGCTCATCTACAATTGATAGGGTAGATGTAGAGAAGATGTTTACGCTTGTGAGACAGACCCAAACAAGGGGGCATCAATAGAAGATAGTCACTGATAAATCCAATGGGGGAATTCAGGAAAAAATTCTTTACCCAGAGAGTGTGGAGAATGTCGAACAACTTCCCACAGGGAGAGATTGAGGAGAATAGATTAGATGCTTTTAAGGAGCAGATAGATATTTATGAGTGAGTGAGTAATGGAAGGATATACAGTTAGGATGAGATGAAGTAGACTGGGATGGGGATCGTTTGGAGAATAAACACTAGAGCCCAGCAGTTGGGTCGAATGATCTGTTTCTGTGCTGTAAATTCCATGCAATTATTTGTAGACCAACACTATTCTCCTTCAACATAAGAGATGAACATGTGCTTCATTGTTACAGAGACAGTCAGAAGCTGAGTGCACAGGCACACACTGCGATATCTAAACACTGTTACATTGATACAAATATGAATTTCTGTAAATAGCAAACGGTGTTGAACAGATATATTAACAATCTCTCTTCCCCTTCAGGACATGCGCGATGCCAATATCATCACCCTCTATAAAAACAAAGGTGACCGCGGTGACTGCGACAACTGCCGTGTAATCTCCCTTCTCAGCATAGTGGGGAAAGTCTTTGCTCGAGTCGCTTCAAACAGGCTCCAGAAGCTGGCCAAGCGCATCTACCATGAGGCACAGTGTGGCCTTCGAGCAGAGAGATCGACCATCGACATGCTGTTCTCCCTTCATCAGATACAGGAGAAATGCAACGAAAAACAGATGCCCCTCGACATTGCTTTCATTGATCTCATCAAAGCCTTTGACCTCGTCAGCAGACGTGGTCTCTTCAGACTACTAGAAAAGATTGGATGTCCACCAAAGCTACGAAGTATCATCACCTCATTCCATGACAATATGAAAGGCACAATTCAACATAGCGGCACCTCATCAGACCCCTTTCCTATCCTGAGTGGCGTGAAACAGGGCTGTGTTCTCGCACCCACACTTATTGGGATTTTTTTGTCTGCCTGCTGCTCTCACATGCGTTCAAGTACTTAGAAGAACGAATTTTCCTCCACACAAGATCAGGGGGCAGGTTGTTCAACCTTGCCCGTGTAAGAGCGAAGTCCAAAGGACGGAAAGTCCTCATCAGAAAACTCCTCTTTGCTGACGATGCTGCTTTAACATCTCACACTGAAGAGTGCCTGCAGAGTCTCATCGACAGGTTTACGGCTGCCTGCAACGAATTTGGCCTTACCATCAGCCTCAAGAAAACGAACATCATGGGACAGGACGTCAGAAATGCTCCATCCATCAATATTGGCGACCACGCTCTGGAGGTGTTCACCTACCTAGGCTCAACTATCACCAGTAACCTTTCCCCAGATGCAGAAATCAACAAGCGCATGGGAAAGGCTTCCACTGCTATGTCCAGACTGGCCAAGTGAGTGTGGGAAAATGGCGCACTGACACGGAACACAAAGGTCCGAGTGTATCAAGCCTGTGTCCTCAGTACCTTGCTCTATGGCAGCGAGGACTGGACAATGTATGTCAGCCAAGAGTGACGTCTCAATTCATTCCATCTTTGCTGCCTCCGGAGAATACATGGCGTCACACGGCAGGACCGTGTCTCCAACACAGAAGTCCTCGAGACGGCCAACATCGCCAGATTATACACACTACTGAATTAGCGGCGCTTCAGATGGCTTGGCCATGTGAGCCGCATAGAAGATGGTACGATCCCCAAAGAAACATTGTACAGCGAGATCGCCACTGGTTTCAGACCCACCGGCCGTCCATGTCTCCACTTGAAAGACGTCTGCAAACGCGACATGAAGTCCTGTGACATTGATCACAAATCGTGGGAGTCAGTTGCCAGCGTTCGCCAGAGCTGGCGGGCAGCCATATAGGCGGGGCTAAAGTGTGCTGAGTCGAAGAGACTTGGCAGTTGGCAGGAAAAAAGACAGAAGGGGTGAGCCAACTGTGTAACAGCCCCGACAAACAAATTTTTCTGCAGCACCTGTTGAAGAGCCTGTCACTCCAGGATTGGCCTTCATAGCCACTCCAGGCGCTGCTGCACAAACTACTGACCACCTCCAGGCACTTACCCATTGTCTCTCGAGATAAGGAGGACAAAGAAAGTTCCCCTTCGCTCACCTGCTATAGTGACCATCACAGATTCACTGAACTGGGATTCTAACCATTTTCCATCGATGAAGGCTGTATAGATGAACGTCCAGCACGCTTCCAGCGTTCCGGATGACTATTTCTGCAGGAAGTGCACCCAGTTGCAGCTCCTCACTGACCGCATGGATCGGTTGGAGCGGCAACTGGATGCACTTAGGAGCATGCAGGTGGCAGAAAGTGCCATCGACAGGACTTTTAGAGAAGTAGTTGCACCCAAGGTGCAGGCAGATAGATGGATGACCGCTAGAAGGGGCAGAGAGTCAGTGTAGGAATCCCCTGTGGCTATCCCCCTCTCTGACAAGTATACCGTTTTGGATACTGGTGGGGGGGATGGCCTATCAGGGGAAAACAGCAGCAGCCAGAGCAGTGGCACCACGGCTGGCACTGTTGTTCGGCAGGGAGGGACAAAGCGCAGAAGAGCAATAGTTATAGGGGACTCTATAGTCAGGGGCACAGATTGGCGCTTCTGGGAACGTGAAAGAGACTCCAGGATGGTATGTTGCCTCCCTGGTGCCAGGGTCATGTATGTCTCTGAACGGACAGGGGGCATTCTGAAGGGGAATGGTGAACAGCCATAGGTTGTGGTACAAATCGGCATGAATGACATAGGCAGGAAGAGTGACGAAGTCCTGCAGGGGGAGTTCAGGGAGTTGGTAGAAAGTTAAAAGACAGGACCTCTGGGGTTGTAATCTCGGGATTACTCCCTGTGCCACGTGCCAGTGAGGCTAGAAGCAGGAGGCTAGTGCAGCTAAACATGTGGCTGAACAGCTGGTGTAGAAGGGAGGGTTTCAGATATCTGGACCATTGGGATCTCTTCAGGGGCAGATGGGACCTGCACAAGAAGGACAGGTTGCATCTAAATGGGAGGGGCACATATATTCTGTCAGCGAGGTTTGCAAGCGTCACTCTGGAGGGTTTAAACTAGTGTGGCAGGGGGGTGGGAACCAGAGCAGACGGACAGCAGGTGAAATAAATGAGGGGGAACTAGTAACTCAGGTCAGTAAGACTGAGAGGAAGAGCAGGCAGGGAGATGTTGCGGAGCACAGCGGGACTGGTGGTCTGAAGTGCATTTGTTTCAATGCGAGAAGTATAATAGGTAAGGCAGATGAACTTAGAGCTTGGATTAGTACTTGGAACTATGATGTTGTTGCTATTACAGAGACCTGGTTTGAGGGTAGGACAGGATTCGCAGCGAAATGTTCCAGGATTCAGAAGCTTCAGGCGGGATAGCGGGGGATGTAAAAGGCTTGGGTGAGTTGCATTACTTGTTAAGGAGAATATCACAGCTGTACTGCGGGAGGATACCTCGGAGGGATCGTGCTGCCAGGCAATATGGGTGGAGCTCAGGAATAGGAAGGGTGCAGTCACTATGTTGGGGGTTATCTACAGGCCTCCCAACAGCCAGCGGGATGTAGAGGAGCAGATACATAGACAGATTTTGGAAAGATGTAAAGGTAACAGGATTGCAGTGGTGGGCGATTTTAACGTCCCCTATATTGACTGGGACTCACTTAGTGCTGGGGGGTTGGATGGAGCAGAATGTGTAAGGAGCATCCAGGAGAGCTTCTTGAAACAATATGTAGATAGTCCAACTAGGTATGGGGCCATACTGGACCCGGTATTGGGGAATGAGCACGTCCAGACGGTCGAAGTTTCAGTAGGGGAGCATTTCGGGAACAGTGACCATAATTCCTTAAGTTCTAAGGTACCTGTGGATAAGGATAAGAGTAGTCCTCGGGTGCAGGTGCCAAATTGATGGAAGGCAAATTATAACAATATTAGGCAGGAACTGAAGAATTTAGATTGCGGGCGGCTGTTTGAGGGTAAATCAACATCTGACATGTGGGAGTCTTTAAAACGTCAGCTGATTAGAATCCAGGACCAGCATGTTCCTGTGAGGAAGAAGGATATGTTTGGCAAGCTTTGGGAACCTTGGATAACGCGGGATATTGTGAGCCTAGTCAAAAAGAAAAAGGAAGCATTCATAAGGGCTGGAAGGCTAGGAACAGACGAATCCCTTGTGGAATATAAAGAAAGTAGGAAGGAACTTAAGCAAGGAGTCAGGACGGCTAAAAGGGGTCATGAAAAGTCATTGGCAAACAGGACTAAGGAAAATCCCAAGGCTTTTTAGACGTATATAAAATGCAAGAGGGTAACTAGGGAAAGGGTTGGCCCACTCAAGGACAGAGAAGGGAATCCACGTGTGGAGCCAGAGGAAATGGCCGAGGTACGAAATGAATACTTTGCATCAGTATTAACCAAAGAGAAGGACTTGGTGGATGATGAGCCTAGGAAAGGGAGTGTAGATAGTCTCAGTCATCTCATTATCAAAAGGGAGGAGGTGTTGGGTGTGTTGCAAAGCAGTAAGGTAGATAGGTCCCCAGGGCCTGATGGTATCTACTCCAGAATACTGAGGGAGGCAAGGGAAGAAATTGCTGGGGCCTTGACTGAAATCTTTGCATCCTCATTGGCTACAGGTGAGGTCCTAGAGGACTGGAGGATAGCCAATGTTGTTCCTCTGTTTAAGAAGGGCATCAAGGCTAATCCAGGAACTTATTGGCCGGTGAGCCTTACGTCAGTGGTAGGGAAATTATTGGAGATGATTCTTCGGGACAGGATTTATTCCCATTTGGAAACAAACGAACTTATTAGCGAGAGGCTGCATGGTTCTGTGAGCGGGAGGTCGTGTCTCAGTAATTTGATTGAGTTCTTTGAGGAAGTGACAAAGATGATTGATGAAGGAAGGGCGGTGGATGTTATCGATATGAACTTTAGTAAAGCCTTTGACAGGGTCACGCATGGCAGATAGGTACAAAAGGTGAAGTCACACGGGATCAGAGGTGAGCTGGCAAGATGGATACAGAACTGGGTCGGTCATAGAAGACAGAGGGTTGCAGTGGAAGGGTGCTTTTCTGAATGGAGGGATGTGACTAGTGGTGTTCCGCAGGAATCAGTTCTGGGACCTTTGCTGTTTGTGCTGTATTTAAATGATTTGGAGGAAAATGTAGCTGGTCTAATTAGCAAGTTTGCGGACGACACAAAGGTTGGTGGTGTTGCGGATAGTGATGAGGATTGTCAGAGCATACAGCAGGATATAGATCGGTTGGAGACTTGGGTGGAGAAATGGCAGATGGAGTTTAATCCGGACAATTGTGAGGTCATGCATATTGGAAGGTCCAATGCAGGTGGGAAGTGTACAGTAAATGGTAGAACCCTTATTAGTATTGACAGGCAGAGAGATCTGGGCGTACAGGTCCACAGGTCACTGAAAGTGGCAACGCAGGTTGATAAGGTAGTCAAGAAGGCATACGGCATGCTTGCCTTCATCTTTCGTGGCACAGAGTATAAAAATTGGCAAGTCATGCTGCAGCTGTCCAGAACTTTAGTTAGGCCACATCTGGAATATTGCGTGCAATTCTGGTCGCCACACTACCAGAAGGACGAGCAGGCTTTGGAGAGGGTGCGGAAGAGGTTTCCCAGGATATTGCCTGGTCTGGAGGGCATTAGCTGTGAGGAGAGGTTGGATAAACTGGGATTGTTTTCACTGGAACGACGGAGGTGGAGGGGCGACATGATAGAGGTTGACAAGTTATGAGCGGCATGGACAGAGTGGATAGTCAGAAGCTTTTTCCCAGGGTGGAAGAGTTAGTTACGAGGGGATATAGGTTTAAGGTGAGAGGGGCAAAGTTTAGAGGGAATGTGCGAGGCAAGTTTTTTACACAGAGGGTGGTGAGTGCCTGGAACTTGCTGCTGGTTGAGGTTGTGGAAGCAGATATGATAGCGATGATTAAGAGGCATCTTGACAAATACATTGATAGGAAGGGAATAGAGGGATACGGTCCCCGGAAGTGCAGAAGGTGTTAGCTTTGGCAGGCATCAAGATCGGCGCGGGCTTGGAGAGCCGAATGGCCTGTTCCTGTGCTGTACTGTTCTTTGTTCTTTGTTTGTTCTTTGTATTTGCATTTGTACCGCCGTCCTTGGTTTGTACTGGTCACTGGGAATGTTTCAATGTTGCCCTTTGTGATGAATTGAGGATCGCACTGTCTCTGGCTCTCTTTGTAAAAGCGGAATGTTTCACCGTGATCATCTCCAGTCACGGTGCAGGTAATGGTGACATCCTCCCCTCCGACATACATGCCAGTCGATTGATCCAGGGATACCCCTGGCGCTGATGGCCGATCTGATACAGAATAATTGGACAGTTTGAAATGGATCTGTGGAATCTGTGCTGTCTTTCTCCAGTAAGTTACAGACCTTCACATTTTATGCTCTTTTTGCATGTACTCTCAATAAATTCAATGGCTGGTTAAATGGAGTGGGGTGTGAAATAGGTTTTGGACCTTTACCTAAACCAATCCCATTCCATCAGGGCGGGTTCCAAAATGCCCTCTGACTGGCTTTGAATTTGAGCATGTTTGAAGTCACAATATTGTGTGACATCAATTCTCTTGGGTGGTCCGATCGTTTGGCAACTCCTTTTACAAATTGGGAATAACATTTTCACTGAAACTTATACCAGGATAATGGGGCGCGGTGTGACATGGGATGGGTTTCAATACCTCCTGTTTTACCCTCCAGAATATCTACCACAATACAATATCTGGTATAATTTTGCCTTGGACTGGAGTGGAAAATGGAAGATAGCGTATTTGTTGTCGACACCCAGTGGAAAGGAAGAATTGGCAGGGTCTAAAATGGTAGTACGATTCATCAGCATCGAATTTCCACTAGCGAGGATCAGTTCCACTCCATGGAGAGCCCACATGGACTATATAGGCCGAATGGCCTCATTCTCTGCTATTAACGACTCTATGACTGCATGATCTATCCATATTATTCATGGCATGTGTGGACATCGATCGGTATTGGATTGTCTTAGAGTGAAAGTTATCGAAACTTACCCACGACTGTCACCTTCACAGTATCACTTCTCTCTGAGGTGATCTCCCTCACTGACACTGTCTTTCTGTGCACACAGGAATAATCTGCTCATCCAGTTCCCTATAGCTTTGTCACATGAAAGGTGACTGTGTATTGCCATGATCTGGCAGTCTGGGTTTGATTGGTTCATTTTGGATTCCTCTGTTCGAAATAGAAACTGCTGCCTGAATACAGATATGGTGCTTTACAGGTAATCTTGACCAGTTCTTCTCTCAGAAATACACGATCCTCACGGTTAACAGACAATGATGGTTTTCTGGGGCAATCTTTAAGTATAGGAAGGAAGCATGGTCATGTTATAAAAAAGTATGCATACTGGAGTAAATTTAGCCTAATGCAGCATGTGGGAATAGGGTGAGATTGGGTCTGCCGCCCGTTTTCCGCCCAACCAAATTTTCATCCGCGTGGAACTGAATATCAAGTGCTGCTTAAAATGGACCAAGCTGAAACCGCTCGTTTTGGGGCACCACCCGATATGGATTTATAGCTTAGAAAATTCTGTCTTTACATCGGTACCGAGTGGGTCTCTGCGCTCTGGAGTACAGCATTCGCGCAGTACTAACTTAAATTAGCAGTTGGAACAAACAGAAGTTTGCACTCTATTCAAGTCAATGGAGGGTAAAATCAGACAGAGAGCAAAACTGGACCCAGACCAGAATTCGCCTCTTTTCTACTTGAAGGATTTGATTAAAGCGGTACTGTGAGCTCATATTTCTCGAAACGGGTGAATTGACCAGATTCTGACGCAATCAACCCCACCCTTTCCTCCCCGACTACCTTGCCCTGCCCCTCTATGTAACCCCGTCCATACCTTCGCTGCCATTCCTGGAGATGATTCATCCTTGCTGGTGCCAAGTCTGGAGGTGAACATCCATTTCGATGCTGGCCTGGGGTTAAACATCCATTTCAATGCTTGTCTGGGGTTAAACATCCATGCCAATGCTGGCCTGGGGTTATACATCCATTGCAATGCTAGTCTGGGTTTAAACATACATTGCAATGCTGTCCTTGGATTATACATCCATTGCAATGCTGGTCTGGGGTTAAACATCCATTCCAATGCTGGCCTGGGGTTATCCATCCATTGCAATGCTTGTCTGGGGTTATACATCCATTGCAATGCTGGCCTGGGGTTATACAGCCATTGCAATGCTGGTCTGGGGTAAAACATCCATTCCAATGCTGGTCTGGGTTGAAACATACATTGCAATGCTTTCCTTGGATTATACATCCATTGCAATGCTGGTCTGGGGTTAAACATCCATTCCAATGCTGGCCTGTGGTTATACATCCATTGCAATGCTGGTCTGGGGTTATACAGCCATTGCAATGCTGGTCTGGGGTAAAACATCCATTCCAATGCTGGTCTGGGTTTAAACATACATTGCAATGCTTTCCTTGGATTATACATCCATTGCAATGCTGGTCTGGGGTTAAACATCCATTCCAATGCTGGCCTGTGGTTATACATCCATTGCAATGCTGGTCTGGGTTGAAACAGACATTGCAATGCTGTCCTTGGATGACACATCCATTGCAATGCTGGTCTGGGGCTAAATATCCATTGCAATGCTGGTCTGGGGTTAAATATCCATTGCAATGCTGGTCTGGAGTTAAACATCCATTGAAATGCTGGCAGTAGTTGAATGGAGGTGTGAAAGAGAGAAGAACACAGTCCTGAGACTCAACTGCACAAATCCTACCAGGCCAAGCCATGTTGAAACATTCATGAACTGTGTGGCATGGGGATATTGTGCGCTGTTCACCTAATCTGGCAGGTAGGGCTAAATTGTAACTATGTGTCGAGTAATGAGGATTGAAGTTATTCTTGTTATTTAAGTGAATGCAAAGTTGCAATCTGCCACAACATTGGGAGAACCCTGGATGCTGCAAACCGACTGCCGATTTAACTCTTCAAAAAATCCCGCCGTCGAGAATCCGAAAAGACACACCCGCCTAATTATATCACCCCACGTGCCACCAAATACGCCACGGTGGACAGAATATAATCCACCCCGCCCCCTCCCCCACCAAGAGTGTTGATAAAACATATTACCAATCTCAGTTCTCTGCCATTCACCTTCGATCGTTATCTTTACAGCTCTGCTGAACTCTGACCATATATCCCTTGTTTGCACCAAAGTGCGATATTTCCATTGATACTGCTCGCCTCGGGTTTTACTGTTAACCCTGAATGGTGCCCACTGTGACAATTTGCTAATTGTATAGTTCCCATCTCTCTCTGTAAAAGTGGAAGGTTTTATCACGATCATTGCCACGACCAGGATAGTGAAGATGATTCTCGACAGGGGCGAGAGTAACAGGGTAGTTGTTATGGGGGACTTTAACTTTCCAAATATTGACTGGAAATACTATAGGTCGAGTACTTTAGATGGGTCAGTTTTTGAGCAGTGTGTGCAGAAGGGTTTTCTGACACAGTTTGTAGACAGGCCAACCAGGGGCGATGCCACATTGGATTTGGTACTGGGTAATGAACCCGGCCAGGTGTTAGATTTAGATGGAGGTGAGCACTTTGGTGATAGTGATCTCAATTCGGTTAGGTTTACCTTAGCGATGGACAGGGACAGGTATATACCGCAGCGCAAGAATTATAGCTGGGGGAAAGGAAATTATGATGCGATTAGGCAGGATTTAGGATGCATAGGATGGGGAAGGAAACTGCAGGGGATGGGCACAATCGAAATGTGGAGCTTATTCAAGGAGCAGCAACTGCGTGTCCTTGATAAGTATGTACCTGTCAGGCAGGGAGGAAGTTGTCGAGCGAGGGAGCCGTGGTTTACTAAAGAAGTTGAAGCGCTTGTCAAAAGGAAGAAGAAGGCTTATGTTAGGATGAGACGTGAAGGCTCAGTTAGGGCGCTTGAGAGTTACAAGCTAGCCAGGAAGGATCTAAAGGGAGAGCGAAGAAGAGCAAGGAGAGGACACGAGAAGTCATTGGCGGATAGGAACAAGGAAAACCCTAAGGCTTTCTATAGGTATATCAGGAATAAAAGAATGACTAGAGTTAGATTAGGGCCAATCAAGGATAGTAGTGGGAAGTTGTGTGTGGAATCAGAGGAGATAGGGGAAGTGTTAAATGAATATTTTTCGTCAGTATTTACAGTAGAGAAAGAAAATGTTGTCGAGGAGAATACTGAGATTCAGGCTACTAGGCTAGATGGGATTGAGGCTCACAAGGAGGAGGTGATATCAATTTTGGAAAGTGGGAAAATAGATAAGTCCCCTGGGCCAGATGGGATTTTTCCTCGGATTCTCTGGGAAGCCAGGGAGGAGATTGCAGAGCCTTTGTCCTTGATCTTCATGTCGTCATTGCCGACAGGAATAGTGCCGGAAGACTGGAGGATAGCAAATGTTGTCCCCTTGTTCAAGAAGGGGAGTAGAGACAGCCCTGGTAATTATAGACCTGTGAGCCTGACCTCGGTTGTGGGTAAAATGTTGGAAAAGGTTATAAGAGACAGGATTTATAATCATCTTGAAAGGAATAAGTTCATTATCGATACTCAGCACGATTTTGTGAAGGGTAGGTCGTGCCTCACAAGCCTTATTGAGTTTTTCGAGAAGGTGACCAAACAGCTGGATGAGGATAAATCAGTGGATGTGGTGTATATGGATTTCAGTAAGGCGTTTGAAATGATTCCCCACGGTAGGCTATTGCAGAAAATACGGAAGTATGGGGTTGAAGGTGATTTAGAGCTTAGGATCAGAAATTGGCTTGCTGAAAGAAGGTGGTGGTTGATGGCAAATGTTCATCCTGGAGTTTAGTTACTAGTGGTGTACCGCAAGGATCTGTTTTGGGGCCACTGCTGTTTGTCATTTTTATAAACGACCTGAAAGAGGGTGTAGAAGGGTGTGTTAGTAAATTTGCGAATGACACGAAGTTCGGTGGAGTTGTGGATCGTGCCGAAGGATGTTGTAGGTACAGAGGGACATAGACAGACTGCAGAGCTGGGCTGAGAGATGGCAAATGGAGTTTAATGCGGAAAAGTGTGAGGTGATTCACTTTGGAAGGAGTAACAGGAATGCAGAGTACTGGGCGAATGGGAAGATTCTTGGTAGTGTGGACGAACAGAGAGATCTTGGTGTCCAGGTACATAAATCCCTGAAAGTTGCTACCCAGGTTAATAGGGCTGTTAAGAAGGCATATGGTGTGTTAGCCTTTATTAGTAGGGGGATCGAGTTTCGGAGCCACGAGGTCATGCTGCAGCTGCACAAATCTCTGGTGAGACCGCACCTGGAGTATTGCGTGCAGTTCTGGTCACCGCATTATCGGAAGGATGTGGAAGCTTTGGAAAGGGTGCAGAGGAGATTTACTCGGATGTTGCCTGGTATGGAGGGAAGGTCTTACGAGGAAAGGCTGAGGGACTTGAGGTTGTTTTCGTTGGAGAGAAGGAGGAGGAGAGGTGACTTAATAGAGACATATAAGATAATCAGAGGCTTAGAAAGGGTGGATCGTGGGAGTCTTTTTCCTCGGATGGTGATGGCAAACACGAGGGGACATAGCTTTAAGTTGAGGGGTGATAGATATAGGACAGATGTTCGAGGTAGTTTCATTACTCAGAGAGTAGTAGGGGCATGGAATGCCCTGCCTGCAACAGTAGTAGACTCACCACCTTAAAGGGCATTTAAGTGGTCATTGGATAGACATATGGATGAAAATGGAATAGTGTAGGTCAGATGGTTTCACAGGTCTGCGTAACATCGAGGGCCGAAGGGCCTGTACAGTGCTGTAATGTTCTAATTCTAATTGCCAGTCACAGTGCAGGTAATGATGGCCACCTCTCCTGTTACATTCTCCCCAGTCCGTTGATTAAGAGATATCACTGGCGTTGTTGGCAGATGTGCAGCAAAATAGATGGAAAGAAGATTTAGCAATGGATCTGTAAATTTGCCTGTGAGGTACATGTTTGTAACACAATACCAATTGCACTGTGTCAAAGGGAAGTGTTTACATCAGGGACTGCGATTCCACAGCAGCAGTTTTCGGGATTTGCTTCAAATGAAATGAGCAATTAAGCAGAGTCCTGAATTTATATAGCACATCCAGGAACTCAGGAGGACCTCGAACCCTTTCCAGCCAATTTGTGCAATTAGGTGGTCTGGTAATGAGTTCTGAGATTTTGATCCAGCAACGATGAAGGAATAAATGATAAATCTCCAAGTCAGGATGGTGTGCTACTTGGAGGGGAACGTGTAGCTGATGGTGTCCCCATGCAACTGCTGCCCTCGCCCTTCTCAGTGTTGGACCACGAGTGTGAGAGATGCTGTCAAAATGCCAGCCGATACGAGATATGAAAGCCCTCTCAATGTACTGAAGTTCAAATATTGTGCACGACGGGATCATTTTGAAAATCTCGGTATACAGATTCTGTTCTCTAACAGAGAAACCTGTAAAGTGACAAGGGCTGTCAGGCCGTCAGTGCCTCTTGAGCTGGCTCTACATACAGAGGATTTTTATCCCTGTTACTGTACTGTCAGTGTGACATTAAATGTTGATAGGTCAATCGTGTGGGGGTAAAACTGGCCTTGGGCAAATTTGAAACGGACAGTAATAATTGGGTTTTAATCCCTGTTTCAATTGAAAACACAAACAGGTGGGGAATAAAATAAACGGCCGAATCATTGCCGTCCATTTCGCAATACATTTAGGAGATATTTCACCCTCGGGTATTGTCAGCAACAAGCAATTATGAAGGCCAATGGTATGTTGGCATTTGGTACAAAGGGATTGGAGTACAAGAATAAAGAAATCTTATTGCAATTATACAGGACACTGGTGCGGCCACAATTGTATTATTGTGTGCAGTCCTGGCCTATTTACCTGAGAAGGGATAAACTTGCCCCAGAGGGTGGACAATGAAGGTCCACCAGACTGGCTGCTGGGTGCGGACACTGTCCAATGTGAAGAGATTCAGTTGAGTAGACAGGAGTTCAGGAGTGTGAGAGGTGATCTCCCTGAAGCAGAACAGTTTTAAGATGCTTCACAAGGTAGATGCTGAGGAAGTGTTTCCTCAGGCTGGATAATCTAGACGCAGGGTCACAGTTTCAGAATACATGACCAGCCAGTCCGCAATGAGATTTGGAGAATTTTCTTCACGCAAAGTGTTGTGAGTCTTTGTAATTCTCTACACTAGAGATTTGTGGATGGTCAGTCATTGACTATATTCAAACAGATGTCGATAGATTTTTGAGTACTGAGGGAACGAATGGATGTGGGAAGTGTGCGGGAAGGTCGAGTTGAGGTAGGAGATCAGCCATGATCAGATTGAATGACAGAACAAGCTCGAAGGGCCAAATGGCCTCCCCTTGCTCCAATTCATATGTTCCTATGTTCAATGGTATTCTGTATTCTTAGCGTGAAAGAGAGTAAAACTTACCCGCAAGAGTTGCCTTCACGGTGTCACTTAAATATGAGATGATCTCCCGATCTGGCACTGTCTTTCTGTAAACACAGGAGTAATCTACTGACCCGGGAGACACCAGGTCTGTGACGTCAAAGTTGACCGAATATACAGATGGATTGACTGTGTCTGCTTTGATTGGTTCTTTCTGGCTTCCTCAGTACCAAGAGAAACTGCTCCCTGAATATGAGGACGGTGCTTCACAAGTAATCCTGACTGACTCTCCTTTCAGAAATCCTCTAACTGAACGCTCCAGGTATAATGATTATTTCAAGGTAATCTCTCAGGAGAGTAAAGAAACACATTCCAGTTAAACACAAGAACCCACTGGCTGGGAGGGTGATCAGCGCCTGATTTTCACTGCAGCTGAACTTACTGTTCATGAAGTCAAATTAAAGTAATTTCCAGCATGTTGTGAAGTGATCAGCTAATCCCGATTTTACGCTGCATTAAAGTGAATGGAGGTGAAAATTGTGTGGAGTGTAAATCATGCAGCCGATCCAAATCCCTTTCTTTACACTTCGTGAATTTGATTAAAATTCACCATCAATGTCTCCATGAGGTGTGAGTTCATTTGTTGGGCGTAGTTTAAGTCCCTAAAGTCAGACTGAGTAGGATGTATGTTCCTCTCGGGCAACAGTCTAAACCCGCCAATATCGCATCACCAGTTCATATTAAACACCACCAGATTTCCATTTATTTGGCCTCCAATTGAACAACAGTTGGAAAAGCAGGCGTCTAATTCACTTCCATGGCCGGAGATATTTTTTAACCCAATACATTTAAGTCATACTTTTGCTGGCAGTAGATGCAGAGCGAGTGAATTGGTCAGGTGTTGACTCTTGCATCGCTCTGTTTGGAAGGAAAGCACTATACTCGGAGACACAGATTCCACAAAAACAAGAGATTTCAGAATTTGATTAAAAAGAGAAAGTAACATTTGCATTTCCGTACTGCCTTTCAGTAACTCAGATCGTGCCAAACCACATCACAGCCAATGAAATAGATCTGAACTGAAGTCGCTGCTGCAATTTAGGAAATAAAGCAACTAGGGAGATTGCAAGAGCAAAGGCATTTATAGACCTGCGGGAAGAAATAATTTAAAAATGTAGTGTAAATATCCACTATAAATTAAAACAGTGAATGTGACATTAGATTGAAATTCAACGAGGCTGATGGAGTTATGCTATCGTTTTATACAGATGTGTTTAGGCCAAAGCCGGAATACCACATTCAGTGCAGGGCACAACAGCTCAGGAATGATATATCGTCCGTCGAGTGGGTACAGAACATATTCACTAGGATAATACACGGACTAAATTGGAGAACATAGAGAAGAGTCATGCATGATCTAATTGAGGCGTTTGAGGGAAATTAAATATTTTCTTTTCATACTTAGAGGATGGAGCGCCGTTAACAAGGCCAGCATTTGTGCCCATCCCTAAATGCCCCAGAACTGAGTGACTTACTGGGGCCATTTCAGAGGTCAGTTAAGGGCCAACCATGTTGCTGGAGGTCTGGAGTCATATGGAGGCCAGACCAGGTAAGACGGCAGATTTCCTTCCCCAGAGTACATTAGAGAACCTGATAGGTATTGACAACAATCCATGACAGTTTCCTGGCGTTATTACCGACACGAGTTTCTAATTCTCGATTTATTTTAATTAATTGAATTGAAATTCCAACAAATTTGAGGAATTGGATGGCTAACTGTGAGAAATCTAGAAGTAATGATAATATTCAATAAAATATTGTTCTGGGACCAGCTGGAGTGCTATGTACAGTTTTGTAACCCTCGTGACCAAAAGGAAATGGATGAAATGTCCAAAAATAATCACATTTCCAACAGTGCCTTCCCAATGACAACTGCTGAGATGCAGACCTGCATCACCGCTATCAATGTTACAACACGATTAGATACAGACACAGAAATGAAATGTTATAAAAACAAACTGAATGATTTAACAGTACAGGACCTCAGTGTCTCCTTGTCAGCAATTTGGAGAGATACATTGAAACTAACCTTGAGAAGCACTGCACCGAATCCCAAAAAGCACTAAAAGGTAAAAGATAAAATTATTAAACGAACGTTAATGTCCATGGGATCATTAAATGATATACCACAGAATGAAGGTCGTTCGACCCATCGTGCTTGCACTGCCTGTTTTGTACAGCTATGGAATCAAGCTCATTCCCCTACCCTTTCTGCATACTCCAGTATTTACCCATTCACATGCTTATCCAATTACATGTTGAATGTTAAAATTGAATCTGCTTCCACCTCTATTTCAGGAAGTGCATTCCAGATCATAACAACACAATGCATAAAAAAAAAATCATCATGTTGCGTCTGGTACCTTTGTCACTCGGGTTAAATCTGTGTCATCTGGTTACTGCCTCTTCTGCCACTGGGAACTATGTTCCTCATCCACTCCATCAACAACTTCAATGATTTTGAACAACTTTATCAAATCTCCTCTTAGATTTCTCTGACCGAAGGAGATCTGTCCCATCTTTTCCAGAAACACTGCATAATTGAGGGTAAGGACGGGAGAATATCGTCAGCATTTAGAACAATCCTTTCAGGAGTGAAGTGGAGAAACACTTCTACACGTACAGGGTGTTAGAAGTTTGGAGCTCTCTTCTGCAAACAGAAATCAATGCAAGGTCCATTGTAAATTTTAAATTTGAGATTGAGAGATTTTTATTCAGTAAATATATTGAGGGGTCTGCGGCTAAAGTGGCCATGTTGTGTTAGGGCAGAAATCAGCCATGATCTGATTCAATGACAAAACAAGGTGGAGGTGTGAAAAATACTTCTTCCTGTTCCTACGTTCCTATGACGAGATGTAGGACAGTGAAAATAGACCTTTATGTTTAAAGGTTTAAAATACAAGGGGATGGAAGTTATGCTTCAGTTTTACAAAGCCCTGGATAGACCACACCTGCAGTTAATGTGAGCAGTTCTGGGCACCACACATTAGGAAGGATATATTGGCATTGGAAGGAGTGCAGTGAATGTTTACCAGAATGAAAGCTGGTTTCCAAGGGTTAAATTATGAGGTAAGATGACACAAACTAGGGCTGTATTACCTGGAAATTAAAAGGTTAAGGGTTGTTTCATTCGACGTTTTCAAGATATAAATGGGAACAGATAGGGCAGATAGAGATAAACTATTTCCAATGTTTGGGGAGTCTAAGAATAGATGGCATAGTTTAAAAGATAGCCTTTCATGAGTGAAATTAGAAAATACTTGAACAAGCAATGAATGGGAGAAGTTTGGAAATCTCTACTGCAACTGGCAATCTGTTCTCGATTAATTATTAATGTTAATTTGAGATTGATATATTCTGCTTAACTAAAGGTATTAAGAGATGTGAGGTAAAGGCGGGTCAAGGGGGTAATGTCACAGATCAGCCGTAATCTTGCTGAATGGCGCGATAGGCTCCAGGGGCTGAATGGCCTCTTCCTCTTCTTGTGTTCCATTTCAGTTTCCACATTTATATTCTTTCAAGACAAGTTATCTTGTGACACGGTTGTTAATGTAATATATTTGAAATTATAGTGAGCAGTGAGGATTTGACAAAATACCAAAATGAAGTTTACAGTGAGAGCAAGCGTTTGTAAAGGAAACCTGTAGTTTCAGATCAGATTTTGTTCACTGCAGGCAGAGAGGAGCGTAACCGTTGACACTAAGAACAGTGTTTCAGAATTAAACTTATGTTTAAACGCATGGAATTAACATACATTGTGCCAATCTTTATTATACTCTTTCAATCGAATAATTAATTAATTCTTGGACAATACACCACCTGTGCTGCAATAGTCGACAGAATCTCCATCAATCCATAAATTAATCCAATAAAAGTCAAGTAATTTGAACTTTAAACGGTTACTTACTATTCCGCATAACGTAACACAATTTTTCAACAATAGACATAATATTTCAATCGATTGATTAATTACTTATGGACTATAGAGCATGCGGTGCCGTAGCAGTCTGAATCTCCATACATTCATTTATTAACAGAGTTAAATTCAAGCTACTGCAAGTACAAATAAAATCCACATAACATCTCACAATCTGGCAATAAGGGCGGCACAGTGGCACAGTGCTTAGCCTCACAGCTCTAGGCACCGGGTTCGCTTCTGGGTACTGTCTGTGCGGCGTTTGCAAGTTCTCCCTGTGATTGTGTGGGTTTTCACCAAGTGCTCCGGTTTCCTCCCACAGCCAAAGACTTGCCGGTTGATAAGTAAATTGCCCATTGTAAATTGTCCCTAGTGTGGGTAGGTGGTAGGGAATATGGAATTACTGCATGATTAGTATAAATGGGTGGTCGTTGGTCGGCACAGACTTGCTGGGCCAAAGGGGCCAGTGCAGTATCTCTAAATAAAAAGGGACATATAGGATGATTGCCATTAGTTGTGCATTCCCACACTAGATAAGGCAGTTAAGATAAGGGATGGAATGCTGGGCTTTCAAAATAGAGACGTTGAAAACATAAAGCATTTACTAATCATCTGGAACATTTCATCCCATTTTGGGCAACACACTTTAGTAAGATGGCCAATACCATGGAGATGGTGCAGATGATATTATCGATGAGGGATTCAGTTATGGGGAGAGATTGGCGAATCTGGGATTGTTTTTCTTCCAGCAGAGAAGGTTATGGGAATATCTAATAGACATATTCAAAACCATGAGGGGTTTGGATGATGTAATTACATCACATGGAATTACATAGCATTTACAGATGTGTTTTAAATACCCCACAGAGCACTGTAACACAATCCCCAGGCTTGGGCTGTTAAGTGCCAGGCCAAGACCATCTCCAACAGGAGAGAGTCCACTCATCTCCCCTTCACATTCAATTGCATTAGCATCGCTGAATTCCCCCACTATCAGCATCTTCCAGCAGTTTACCAATGACCGGAAATTTAACTGGAACAACCATATAAATACTGTGGTTAGAAAAGCAGGTCAGAAGCTAGGAATTCTGCGATAAGTAACTCACCTCCTGACTCCCCAAAGCCTGTCCACCATCTACAAGGCACAAGTCAGGAGTGTTATGGAATGCTGTTCACTTTCCTGTATGGCTGCAGCTCCAGCAACACTCAATAACCTTAACACCATCCAGGACAAAGCAGCCTGCTTCATTGGAACCCCATCCAACACATTCAACTGTCACTTCCTCCACCACCGACGCACAGTGGCAGCAGTGTGCACCATCTAGAAGATGCACTGCAGCAATGACCAACGCTCATTCAACAGCGCTGCCCAAACCCGCGAACTCTACCATCTGGAAGCGTGAGGACAGCAGTTGCATGGGAACACCACCACCTGCCAGTTCCCCTCCAAGTCAGACACCATTCAGATCTGGAACTCTGTCGGCCATTCCTTCACTGTCACTGGGTCAAAATCCTGGAACTCGCATTCGAACAGCACTGTGGGTGTACCTACCCCACAGAGGCTGCAGTGGTTCAAGAAGGCAGATCATCATCACCTTCACAATGCGATACGGGATGTGCAACAAATACTGGCCGAGCCAGTGACGCCTACATCCCATGAAAGAATAAAAAACAGTAAAAAAAATAGGCCATTCGGTCCAACCATTCAACACCATTGCACACACTCCACGCCAGTCTTCTCCGCCACATTGCACCTCATGTCAGCTTTTCACCCAATGCTTCTATTCCCTTGTCTCTCAGGCAATCATCCAATTTCCATTGGAATGCAGCGAAACAACTTCCTTCAACTACTTCCTGTGGTTGTTGTGTGTTACACATACAAAGAAGCAGGAAGCTGTTCCAGTGCCAAGTCAGATTTAACCGCATTTCATAACTGTAACTCATTGTCAAAAGAACTAGAAGTGAACCAGAGAACTGTAGAGAAATGTTTGACTCAGAGGGATGCTAACATCTGGAACTGAAAGACTGGTGGAATCACATTCCATGGGAACTTCAAAAAGGTGATTGAAATTGTACTAAAAGATGATTAATTTGCAGGGTTATGGGCATAAAGAAATGGGATGCTGGACTGAATTTGACAACTCTTTCAAAGAGCGGGAATGGAGATTACGAGCGGAATGGGCTCCTTCTTGGCTGTTAGCCTCAATGATTTTTATTCAATGAGTCAATGTCATGTTTTTACACAGTATCAGTAATCCATGGCGAATATCAAGACCTGCATCAATATTTACCAAAGAGAAGGACTTGGTGGATGATTAGCCTAGGGAAGGGAGTGTAGATAGTCTCAGTCATCTCATTATCAAACATGAGGAGGTGTTGTGTGTCTTGCAAAGCATTAAGGTATTTAAGTCCCCAGGGCCTGATGGGATCTACACCAGAATACTGAGGGATGCAAGGGAAGAAATTGCAAGGGCCTTGACAGAAATCTTTGCATCCTCATTAGCTACATGTGAGGTCCCAGAGGACTGGAGAATAGCCAATGTTGTTCCTTTGTTTAAGAAGGGTAGCAAGGATAATCCAGGAAATTATAGGCCGGTGAGGCTTGCATCAGTGTACGGAAATTATTGGAGAGGTTTCTTCGGGACAGGATTTACTTCCCTTTGGAAACAAACGAGCTAATTAGCGAGCGGCAGCATGGTTTTGTGAAGGGGTGGTCGTGTCTCAATAATTTGATTGAGTTTTTTGAGGAAGTGACAAAGATGATTGATGAAGGAAGGGCAGTGGATGTTATCTATATGGACTTCAGTAAAGCCTTTGACAAGGTCCCTCATTCAGAATACAGAGGGGTGTCTCGGGACAGGGGGATGGGGGCAATGCAGAGATAATCTTACAGGAAAGGACGAGCAGAGATGGAAAGATTCAGGGATTTGGAAGTAAGTAAGATGCAGAGACAGAAAGATGTGGCGGGGCAGAGATACAAAGCAAGATGACGGAGGCCATGCTAATAGGCAACATATGGTTCCTAATTGGCCTCTGCTTGGGAAGGACATTGATGCACTCTCCCACTCCAAGGAAAATGGTGTGGCGAGGGGGCATCTGTCTCCTGAATCCGTTCACATCCCTTGAGTGATGGGGGTGGGGGTGGGGTGGGCATTCGGTGTCAATAAAGTCCAGCCAGCATTGTGGAGGTTGTTACGGTGTTTGGCACGGTTAACCACAGCATCCTCCTGCAATGCCTCCCCACGCCTGGGTCTACTGTCACCTGGTTCCATTCTTATCCAGCTAATCATAGCCAGTGTATCACTAGAAAAGGCTTCTCTTCCAGTTCTCGCAACGTTACCCCTGGTGTCCAGTAAGGATCTATTCATGGACCCCTTCTGTTTCTCATCTACATACTGCCCCTGGTGATGGACAGAAAAACGTCCAGAAAAAAAAGACCGAGCAAGCAAAATAAACTCAGAGCAACAGAGACAATGAGAGACAGACAGAGATAACAAGAGAAGATAAAGGCCGTGCCAGGAAGTGAATTTAACCCACAGAGTGCAATGACTATATATCCTTTTCAGACAACACCTTATAATGAGCCTGGAGAATGCACAAAGAACAAAGAACAGTACAGCACAGGAACAGGTCATTCGGCCCTTCAAGCCTGCGCTGATCTTGATGCCTGCCGAAACTAAAACCTTCTGCACTTCCGGTGTCCATATCCCTCGATTCCCATCCTATTCATGTATTTGTCAAGATGCCTCTTAAACGTCTCTATGGTACCTGCTTCCACCACCTCCCCCGGCAACAAGTTCCAGGCACTCACCACCATCTGTGTAAAAAACTTGCCTCGCACATCCCCTCTAAACTTTGCACCTCTCACCTTAAACCTATGTCCCATAGTAACTGACACTTCCAGCTGGGAAAACGCTTCTGACTATCCACTCTGTCCATGCTACTTATAACTTTGTAAACCTCTATCATGTTGCCCCTCCACCTCCGCCGTTCCAGTGAAAACAATCCCAGTTTATCCAACCTCTCCTCATAGCTAATGCCCTCCAGACCAGGCAACATCCTGGTAAACCTCTTCTGTACCGTCTCCAAAGCCTCCATGTCCTTCTGGTAGTGTGGCGACCAGAATTGAACGCAATATTCTAAGTATAAGAAATGCTGGAATCACTCAGCAGGTCTGGCAGCATCTGTGGAAAGAGAAGCAGAGTTAACGTTTCGGGTCAGTGACCCTTCTTCCGAAGAAGGGTCACTGACCCGAAACGTTAACTCTGCTTTTCTTTCCACAGATGCAGCCAGACCTGCTGAGTTATTCCAGCATTTCTTGTTTTTATTTCAGATTTCCAGCATCCGCAGTATTTTGCTTTTATATTGTTGCAATATTCTAAGTGTGGCCGAACTAAAGTTCTGTACAGCTGCAGCATGACTTGACTATTTTTGTACTCTATGCCCCGACCCATGAAGGCAAGCATGCCGTATGCCTTCTTGACTACCTTATCCAGCTGCGTTGCCACTTTCTGTGACCTGTTGACCTGTACGCCCAGATCTCTCTGCCTGTCAGTACTCCTAAGGTTTCTACCATTTACTTTATACTTACCACTGCATTCGACCTTCCAAAATGCATTACCTCACATTTGTCCGAATTAAACTCCATCTGCCATTTCTCCGCCCAAGTCTCCAACCGATCTATATCCTGCTGTATCCTCTGACAATCCTCATCACTGTCCGCAACTCCACCAACCTTTGTGTCATCCGCAAACTTACTAATCAGACCAGCTACATTTTCCACCAAATCATTTATATATACTACAAAGAGCAATGGTCCCAGCTCTGATCCCTGTGGAACACCACTGATCACATCCCACCATTCAGAAAAACACCCTTCCACTGCTACCCTCTGTCTTCTATGACAGTGCCAGTTCTGTATCCATCTTGCCAGCTCCCCTCTGATCCAATGTGACTTCACCTTTTGCATCAGTCTGCCATGAGGGACCTTGTCAAAGGCTTTACTGAAGTCCATATAGATAACATCCACTGCCCTTCCTTCATCAATCATCTTTGTCACTCCCTCAAAAAACTCAATCAAATTAGTGAGACACGACCTCCCCTTCACAAAACCATGCTGCCTCTCGTTAATAAATCCATTTGACTCAAAATGTGAGTAAAGCCTGTCCGAAGAATCCTCTCCAATAACTTCCCTACCACTGATGTAAGGCTCACCGACCTATAATTTCCTGGATTATCCTTACTACCCTTCTTAAACAAAGGAACAACATTGGCTATTCTGCAGGCCTCTGGGACCTCACCTGCAGCCAATGAGGATGCAAAGATTTCTGTCAATGCCCCAGCAGTTTCTTCCCATGCCTTCCTCAGTATTCTGGCGTAGATCCCATCAGGCCCTGGGGACTTATCTACCTTAATGCTTTGCAAAACACACAACACCTCCTCCTTTTTGATAATGAGATGACTGAGACTATCTACACTCCCTTCCCTAAGCTCATCATCCACCAAGTCCTTCTCCTTGGTGAATACTGTTGCAAAGTACTCATTTAGTACATCGCCCATTTCCTCTGGCTCCACACATAGATTCCCTTTTCTGTCATTGAGTATCCAACCCTTTCCCTGGGCACCCTCTTGCTCTTTATATACGTAGAAAAAGCCTTGGTATTTTCCTTAATCCTGTTTACCAATGACTTCTCATAACCCCTTTTAGCCTTCCTGACTCCTTGCTTAAGTTCCTTCCTATTGTCTTTATATTTTTCAAGGGATTCGTCTGTTCCTTGCCTTCCAGCCCTAACGAATGCTTCCTTTTCCTTTTTGACGAGGCTCTCAATTTCCTGCGTTATCCAAGGTTCCCGAAACTTGCTAAACTTATCCCTCTTCTTCAGAGGAGCATGCTGGTCCTGGATTCTAATCAACTGACGTTTGAAAGACTCCCACATGTCAGATGTTGAGTTATCCTTAGACAGCCGCCCCCAATCTAAATTCTTCAGTTCCTCCCTAATATTGTTATAATTAGACTTCCCCAATTTAGCACCTTCACCCGAGGACGACTCTTCTCGTGCAAGCTGTCTGAGAATCAACAGATGGAACAAGCAGTCAGGTTAATATCTTTTCTGGGAAATACACTTCTGGGTTTTATGTCAATTCAAAAGGTAATACGTATAGTATGAGTTTTGTAAATGACCCTTCTCGCATTTACTACAGCAGTTTCACCTACTGCTATATGCAATATAACTTTACTAGTGAGCTTCAGTTTTGTATAATCAATCAGAATGAATTTTTACCCATTCTTTTGTCTTCCTGAACTAGGTCCCACTGCACTGTAGTTTTCTCTGTTTTCACACCATATTTTATTTCTGATTCGCATTGCATATTAAAGCTGGTGATTGATGGGATGTCAACTAAACACTGGATTAGAAGCACTCTCTATCTCAGCCCAGTTTTATGTCTAACCTTTGAAATAACAGCTCCAATTACATATTTGACACAAAATGCCCTCTTCCAGCGCATTGCATCAAAATACTACACTTCCGTCCATTTACTTTAAACAGACGTCATTATTTCATTCAATGCACTGCATTCTCTGTGTTAAACATTTTAGTATTACAAAATCAACACAACATTCTCTCTACAGAAGTTCACATTGCAAGGATTAATTCACTCAATCCAATACATTCCCTGAGTTAATTCCAATCTTGTCATTTCTTAAACACTTTTTGCAGGTCTGATTGCATTAAACCTGTTCATGTATTGCAAAGATTGATTTAAAATGAGGAACACATTAAGTTTTTTGATTTCTATCACCTATACCCTCGGGCGCATCTGAATGTTTCAAGGTCACTTAACAGCCCATTCTGCCTCACACATGATATAGTACAATGAACTGGAACAACCAGTAACATACCCGTATGTTAATTCGATGGTCAATGGTCCAGTTCTGCCATCCCTTGGAAGAATTCTCGGGAAATAAACTGCGATAGGAAAAAAGAAATGGTGATGCAGAAATCTATTGCAATGGGAGGAATGCATTGAGATTCCAGAACCTATGAGGACAGGACTAGACCCATCAGGATTCTAATTGTTGGTTGAAATGGTAGAAATAATTTGCTTTTCCAGAAATCAAATGGGTCAGGGGAAAAAAATATAATTGAGGTGCCAGATATATACAGAGAAAATAGCACTGAGCATTGGAACGTAAGAAATCGATTGGGATCCACAAATATTGGACAGAAAATAATGGGTTTTTAGAAATCCGCTTGGATGGGTGAAACCAATGAGGTTTACATAAAGCAATTGCATCAGGAGAAATCCGTTGCGTTGAAGAATTTCATTGTGTTCCAGGAATTAGTTGAGGCAGAAAATTCTGCTGGTGTTCCGAAAATCTACTGGGGTTCCAGAAATCCAGAATAGTTGGAGAAATTCATTGGTGCATCAGCACTGTGATTATGACGGCCAATGTAAATATATTTCTTGCTCTATTGTACAGGTCCCTCACAATAACTTCTTACCTGGACAGCTAGAAAATTAAAATGAATGAGATTGTGTGTCTGAGATAGAGTTCCACCAGAATTTCAAACATTGCAATGAAGAGCACACGAACTCAGATTGTTAGAAACAGTTTTGTCATGTCATGTCTGGTGCCTTTACATCTGTGTCCTCCAGCTAGTGGCTTATTTGTCAGCGGAAATAGTTTCCTCTTAGTCACTCTGTGAAAACAATTCTTGATTTCAGACACCTCAATCAAATATAGTCTCAACTGTCGCTGTTCAGAGCGGCAGTTACTTCATCAAAGCGGAGATGTTATTATATCAAATGTCATACTGGAAATTTGATTTGAATTGGATTTCGAGTTCTCAGCTTAGTGGGCTGGCAGCGACTTTTGTAAAAGCATAAACAGCGACATTTTCTCAGAGACCAGGGCTATCAGAATCACCTGAGAACAACTGCCCCTTTTCATCAAAAGACAGACTGCATTTCCCATTCAAGACAGAAACCAGCTATTTCAAAACTGATTGCAGGTACTGGCAACTTCTCTAAAGTCCGTTCCTTTCTAGAGTGAAGATAGGGCAGTTTTCTGAAATAAACTGCTGTAGAAACGACAGGAGAGCAGGCTAAACTAAAATTTGTAATAAGTAATGAGCCAGAATTAATTAATATTCAGACACCAAATGAGCAGCGAGCAATGATGGTCATAATATGTTAGAGGTAGACCTTCAGTTTCAGGAGAAAGGTAACGGAAATGCTCTGTTATTCACCTTAACTAAAGCTGACAGGAAATGAGACGTAGGCTGAGCGCGTTAAAATCGGATGTGTTAATAACAGGCAAAACTAGACACAAACAATCGGAGGCACTGCAAGAAGTATTTAGTACAGTAGGTATCCAATACATAGAGTCTGTGCCAATCACCTTAAACATCTCTCCTCTGGTTACCTTCCCTTCTGCCAGGAAAGAATTTACACTGGGAAAACAATTCCTGATTCGAAAAACGTCTGCCAAATCTCCTCATGGATTTGCTGATTTGAGAAAACAAGGCTAAACCATCCAGGCACTGCTCCAGGTTGATATGTAACGTTCCCCATCTCTCACTCACATCGACTGCTCAGAGAAAAGCGCCAACTCCCTGTAAACAAAACCCAGTTCTTCTGTTAGCATCCCCTGTATCAGAAGATTCTCCAGGAACATTTTGTGAACAAACTGGCCGCTCTCCTTCCAAAAGCCATCCCTCCATTTCCAGAGCTTATCTATTGTGAAGACTCTCAGAATAATGACTGAGTTCAGGGCACAAAGGAACGTTGATGTGAATGGAACATCTCCCCCAAGGAGCAGCTATAGCAGCAGAGCTAGGTAAACGATGTAACCTAATGACAATGAAAAACTGCGGCGCGGCCGTAGTAAAATGTCAATAAAATGGAAGCAGATCAGCATTAAAACTGGACAGGAGAATAAGCTGGGGGAAGGGGGAGGTTTTCATGATGGAGAGTGAACTACAGACATGTGTAAGTGCAGGGATGTAAAAGGAAAACAATGGGTTTTGACCATCAAGAACAAACGCATTTACATGGATTGATTTTTGGCTCCTTGTTGCAGTTCTATTACCAGGTGTGGTAGATGTTTAAGACAAAATGCAAGGTAAACCTTGTTTCAGATTTACATTGACGTTTTTGTGCAGAGTATTAACCATTGTCCAGTGAAAGCATCCAAAAATCCTCTTAAATAGTCCAATGCACTGCTGGTGTGAGGAAGGTATTTTTGCTAAAGAGCATCTCTCAAAAAAAGCTGCCTACTCTGCTCAGATTTCCGCAGTCAACTGCTTTCATTTCGGGTTTCCCTTCTCAGCAGTTTTTCTGACAATACAACGCCAAGAACTGCAGTGATGGGATTTGAGCTTGACAGAGACTCGAACCTCAATCCAACCCCTTTGGCTGTTCAGTCCCGCCACCACGCCAGGCCTAACTCAGGGTTGATGCTGTTGACTGGTTGTTGAAAGCTTTCATATCTGTTGTTTATCCTCTGAGTGGAATGATTGCAGAGAGAAAGAAGGAAATAAGAGAACATTGTGAGATGCGTTAACGGAATGAATTAGCCGAGAGGTTAAAACAGCAGACTATTAATCCATTACTCTCAGCATGCATGGCTCAGAACTCCACCATCATTGTTATTGTATTTCAGACGAGATGTGTTTTTCCCTTTTTTTTGACAAATCCAAAAGTCTAGCATCTGAGTCCCATCCTTCCACAAGCCGCAGTGCAGGTGTTTTGCAGAGCTGTCTAAATCTTTTGCCCAAATCAGCACTGTCATAATTTCCACCCAAACTGTTTCTGCAGGGAGGTGTTGATAGTGGAAGATCTGAGCTGCATTAATTCTCATTTCAACTGACCGATGACATCCTGGGACAAGAAATATCTCTGCACAGATGCTGCCTGATTTCACCAAAGTTTTCATCATTTTTCTGTTTTTAAGTGTCTGCTTTCACAACAAGAGTATCACTGAAAACACAAAACCTGCCTCAGGTTCACAGCTCCGACATATCTTTTCTCAGCTCTTCTCAGACACATGTTCACTCTCACTTTCTTACAGGCAGTGTTCGTTCGGCGTTCCCACGCACATTAGCCTGAAGCATGGCTCTTGTTATCAGGGTTTCTCAGTGAATTCCAAAGGGAGGGGTTCCGCACTGGCTGTGAGGGAGTATAATGGCTTAATGAGTTATCAAGTGGATTTGGAGGATTTAAGTGGGGCGGATCGGGGGCGTGTGGTCGGCAGATGGAGGTGCCAAAAGATTAAGGGAGTTTCACATGATGTCGGAGAGGTAAGAGACAAAGTGTGGTTGAGAACAGAATGATCTCCAGGAGAAGGAAAGCATGCCAGGCACTTCTCAGGGGGTATTGGATGGGATAAGGGACCATCAGGAGGTATCAGAGAGGGTCGAGACGCTTTCGGGGTAGCAGAGATGGTAAGGAACATTGAAAGGCGTCACATGGGTTATTTGATCCTCAGGATGTCTCAGAGACCAGAAGGGACGTTCAGGAGTTATTGGGGAAGGTGAGGCGTGCTCAGCTTTTACCAAAGAGCGTAAAGAACCGCTCAGGAAGTTTCAGCAAGGGTAAGTTAGGCTCAGGCTATTTCAGAGAATGTAAAGGACACTTATACACCTCAAGTGCGTTGCTCAGACACTTTGGCATGGAAGCTTCAACTGTGATATGATTGAGGCATTTAAGATGTTTGATGGAATGAGTGGATTGATCGAGTGAAACTATTTGAACAAGGGGTCATAACGAGAAATAATAAAATACTCTATAGACACATGAATAATGCAGGGTCTGAGGGCAGGAATATGAACATTTAGACACGCTCACTTTTAACTAATAGGTAATGGCAGGGACATGGCCATAATATACAAACACACTCCTGGCTCCTCTGCCACATTCTCTACTCCATAAACTTGAAATGATCCAAAATTCTGCTGCCCATGTCTTAACTTTTCAGAAAGTCCTTTTTTTCCCTATCACCCCTGTGCTCGCTTGCCGACAGTGGCTCCCGGTCAAGCATTGTCTTGATTTTAAAAGCCTCCTTGTTGTCAAATTCCACCATTGCCTCGCCACTCCCTGTCTCTGTAATCTCCTCCAGCTCCACAAACCTCAGTGCTTTCTGCACATTCTTATTCTGGTATCTTGTCCATCCCTGATTTTTATCGCTCCACCATTGGCGGCCACACCTTCAGTTGTCCAGGCTCCAATCTCTGGAATACCCTCCCTACACCTGTCTGCTTCCCTACCTTGATTTCTACCTCAAAGACACTCCTTACAACCTACCTCTTTGACCAAGCCTTTGGTCATCTGTCCTATTATTTATTTATGTAGCTCGGTGTCATACTTTGTGTTATAATTCTCCAGTGAAGCACCGTGTGACGTTTTGATACGTTAAAGGCATTCTATGAATATAAGTTGTTGTTGTTACTTAGATGATCCCTCACTACAAACTCCATCTGCCCGAACTATGTCTCACTTAACTAATCTATCAGGAAGGTTTGACAATACATTCATTCCCAAAGGTTAACGTTCTGCTTCTGTTCCATCACCAAGTTTTCTCATTACTCTTTCATTCGATGTGAATCCGGGAAAAGGCAGTGAGGGGAATAAGAAAAGTGATAGGCAGAGAAATCAAGGGCAGAGTCAAACAGAGTCACAGTGAAAAATGTTGGGAAGAGGACATGTAATGTTAAAAAGACAAGCCTTCAGGGTTTGTACCTTAATGCGTGGAGCATTCGCAATAAAGTGGATGCATTAATCACGCAAATAGATGCAAACGGGTATTATAGACTCGGGATTACGGAGACATGGCTGCAAAGTGACCAGGGATGGGAAATTAACATTCAGGGATATTCAGTATTTAGGAAGGGCAGGCAAAAAGCAAATGGCAGTGGAGTAACATTGCTGGTTAAAGAGGAAATTAACGCAATAGTGAGGAAAGATATTTGCTCTGCCGATTTGGGATCTGTATGGGTGGAGCCGAGAAAGACTAAGGGGAAAAAAACGTTATTGTGGGTTGTATATAGACTCCCAAACTGTAGTGGTGATGTGGGGAATGGCATTAAACAGGAAATTAGAGATGCATGCGGTAAAGGAACATCCGTAATTATGGGTGATTTTAATCAGCATATAGATTGGGCAAATCAAATTAGTCACAGTACCGTAGATGAGGAATTCTTGCAATGTACACGGGATGGTTTGCTGGACCAATACGTTGAGGAACCAACCACAGAACAGGCCATCCTAGACTAGGTATTGTGCAATGAGAGAGGAATAATTGAAAATCCAATCGTGTGAGACCCCTTGGGAATGAGTGACCATAATCTGATAGAATTCTTCATCAAGATGTAGAGTGACGTAGCTGATTCTGAGGCATGGTCCTGTATCTAAATAAAGGAAACTAGGAAGGTATGAGGCGCGAGTTGGCCATGACGGATTGGGAAACGGTGGATAGTCAATGGCAAACAGTTAAAGAGCGTATGCAAGAACTGCAACCATTGTTTATCGCTGTCTGGCACAAAAGTAAAATGGGAAAGGTAGCCAAACCAAACTTACAAGGGAAATTAGAGATTGCATTAGATCCAAAGAAGAGGCATATAAATTTGCCAGGAAAAACAGCAGACCTGAGGATTGGGAGCAGTTTAGAATTCAGCAAAGGAGGACCAAGGGATTGATTAAGAAGGGGAAAATAGAATATAAGAGCAAGCTTGCAGGGGATCATAAAAACTGACTGTATATGTTTCTATAGGTATGTAAAGAGAAAAAGATTGGTGAAGACAAATGTAGGTCCCTCACCGACAGAAACAGGAGAATATGTTATGTGAAATAAAGAAATGGTTGACCGACTAAATGCATACTTTGGTTCTGTCTTCAGGAAGGAGGATACAAATATCATATATTTTTAATCATTCATGGGATGTGGGCGACGCTGGAAAGGCCAGAATTTGTTGCCCATCCCTAATTGCCCTTGAGAAGGTGGTGGTGAGCTGCCTTCTTGAACCGTTGCAGTCCATTTCGGGTAGGTAGACCCACAGTGCTCTTAGGAAGGGAGTTCCAGGATTTTGACCCAGTGACAGTGAAGGAACGGCGATAGAGTTCCAAGTCAGGATGGTGTGTGACTTGGACGGGAACTTGCAGTTGGTGGTGTTCCCATGTATTTGCTGCCCTTGTCCTTCTAGTTGGTAGAGGTCGCGGGTTTGGAAGGTGCTGTCTAAGGAGCCTTGGTGCATTGCTGCATTGTATCTTGTCGATGGTACACACTGCTGCCACTGTGCATCGGTGGTGGAGGGTGTGAATGTTTGCAAATGGGGTGCCCATCAAGCGGGCTGCTTTGTCCTGGATGGTGTCGAGCTTCTTGAGTGTTGTTGGAGCTGCACCCATCCAGGCAAGTGGAGAGTATTCCATCACACTCCTGACTTGTGCCTTGCAGATGTTGGACAGGCTTTGGGGAGTCAGGAGTTGAGTTACTCGCCTCAGGATTCCTAGCCACTGACCTGCCCTTGTAGCCACGGTATTTATATGGCTGCTCCAGTTCAGTTTCTGGTCAATGGTAGCCCCTCTGATGTTGATAGTGGGGGATTCACTGATGGTAATGCTATTGAATGTCAAGGGGAGATGGTGAGATTCTCTCTTGTTAGAGTTGGACATTGCCTGGCACTTGTGTGACGCAAATGTTAGTTGCCACTTATCAGCCCAAGCCTGGATATTGTCCAGGTCTTGCTGCATTTCTACACGGACTTTATCAGTATCTTGAGGAGTCACGAATGGTGCTGAACATTGTGCAATCATCCGCAATCATCCCCACTTCTGACCTTCTGATTGAAGGAAGGTCATTGATGAAGCAGCTGAAGATGGTTGGAGCTCCTACAGTGATGTCCTAGAGCACAGATGATTGACCTCCAACAACCAGAACCATCTTCCTTTGCGCTAGGTATGACTCCAGCCAGCGGAGCTTTCTACCACTTATTCCCATTGACCTCAGTTTTGCTCGGGCTCCTTGATGCCATACCGTGTCAAATGCTGCCTTGATGTCAAGGGCAGTCACTCTCACCTCACCTCTTGATTTCAGCCTTTTTGTCCATGTTTGAACCAAGGCTGCAATACCAGATATGTTGGGCAACACAGGGCTTAGTGTAATAGAGAAACTGAAGGAAATCAGTATTAGTAGAGAAATGGTGTTGGGTAAATTGATGGGATTGAAGGCCGTTAAATCCCCAGGGCCTAATGGTATGCATCCCAGAGTAGTTAAGGAAGTGGATGCATTGATGGTGGAATCTTCCGAGATTCGATAGACTCTGGAACAGTTCCTGCAGATTGGAGGGTAGCTGATGTAACCCCACTATTTAAAAAGGGAGGTGGAGAGAAAGCAGGGAATTGTAGACCAGTCAGCCTGACGTCGGTAGTAGGGAAAATTCAATCGTCCATGATCAAAGATTTTATAGCAGAGCACTTGGAGAACAGTGGTAGAATTTGACAGGGTGAACATGGATTTACGAAAGGGAAATCATGCTTGACAAATCTACTGGAATTATTCGAAGATGTACCTAGTGGAGTTGATGAGGGGGAGCCAATTGATGTTGTTTGTTTGGACTTTCAGAAGGCTTTCGACAAAGTCCCACATAGTAGATTAGCATGTAAAATTAAAGTGCATAGGATTGGGGTAGTGCATTGCGGTGGATAGAAAATTGGTTGGCGGACAGGAAACAAATAGTAGGGATAAATGGGTCTGATTCCGAATGGCAGGCAGTGACTAGTGGGAATTAAATGTAATATCTCCAAATTTGCAGATGACACAAATTTGGGAGGGATGGTGAGTTGTGAGGAGGATGCAGAGAGGCTTCAGGGTGATTTGGACAAGTTGAGTGAATGGGCTAATGCATGGCAGATGCAGTATAATGTGGATAAATGCGAGGTTATCCACTTTGGTAGCAATAACAGGAAGGAGGATTATTATCTGAATGGCTATAAACTGAGAGAGGGGAATAAGTAGCGAGACCTGCGTATTCTCGCAAAACAGTCACTAAAGGCAAGCATGCAGGTGCAACAGGCGGTAAAAAAGGAAAAAGGTATTTTGGCTTCCATAGCGAGATGATTCGGGTACAGAAGCAGGGATGTCTTGCTACAATTATACAGTATCGTGGCGAGGCCACACGTGGAATATTGTGTGCAGTTTTGGTCTCCTTATCTGAGGAAGGATGTTCATGCTAAAGAGGGAGTGCATTGAAGGTTTACCGGACTGATTCCTGGGATGGTGGGTCTGATGTATGAGGAGGGATTGAGTCGGTTAGGATTATATTCACCGGAGATCCGAAGATTGAGGGGGTTCTCATAGAAACCTATAAAATTCCAACAGTACTTGACAGGGTAGATGCAGGAAGGATGTTCCCTATGGTCGGGGTGTCCAGAACCAGGGGCCATAGACTAAGGATACGGCGTAAACCTTTCAGGACTGAGATGAGGAGAAATTTCTTGACTCAGAGAGTGGTGAGCCTGTAGAAGTAGCTTTCACAGAAAGCAGTTGTGGCCAAAACATTGAATGTTTTCAAAAAGGAGTTAGATATAGCTCTTGGGTATAAAGGAATCAAAGGGTATGGGGCGAAAGCCAGAACCGGTTACTGAGTTGGATGATCAGTCATGATCATAATGAATGGTGGTGCAGGCTTGAAGGGCCAAATGGCCTACTCCTGCTCCTATGTTCTATGTTTCTATGCAAAGTAAAGAGGCATGGAAGGGATGGAGGGATAAATCTGGATTTCGTTTGGGATCTCTGTTTGATATTCATCGCTGTGTAACTTGGGTGAAGAATTCCATTTGGGACTGTAAATTTCTAAATGCTCTCGGCCCTTTGGGAAACTGCAGTGAGATATTGCAAAATACATTCAAGAAAAGATATTAATACATGCATGTTACATAAATAAACAAACAGAACGGGATTCAAACCCGTGCATTGCAGAGCACGATAGATTAGCATTCCATTGTCTGAACCACTCGTGCACCTCAGCTTGAGTACTGGAGACGTCACATGTCCTCTTTGAGACCCAGCAATGTTGGACAAGGAAGCTAACATTTGCACATGTCCCGATTGTGCAACCACAAGCTCAATTTGTACAGACTCAGGGAATTATCCTATGTTCGATGTTTCTACGCAAAGTAAAGAGGCATGGAAGGGATGGGGGGATAAATCTGGATTTCGTTTGGGATCTCTGTTTGATATAAGCACAGAAGAGGCCATTTCGCACTTGGTGTCTGTGCTGCATCTCCGGGGGAACAATTCACCTCGATCCACACCGCCCCTACCCCCCGCCCCCGCTTCTTTCCATTGACGGGAACATATCTCCATTTGAGATATTCCTGATATATTTTAATGACCTAGAGCTTAGTTTACAGGGCATAGTTTAAAAGTTTGCGGATAATATGGAACTTCGAAGCATTGTAAACTGTGAGGTGGAGAGTGTAGAACATCAAAAGCACACAGACAAGTTGGTGGAATGGGGGAGAGGTGGCAGATGATGTTCAATGCGGAGAATTGTGAAGTGACACATTTTCGTAGGAAGAACATGGAGAGATAATACAAAGTAAAGGGTACAATTCTCTAGGGGGTTCAGGAGCAGAGGGCATAAGTCAGTGAAGTTGGTGGGACAGGTTGAGAGCGTTGTTAATAAAGCACACAGTATTTTGAGCTTTATTAAGGGACATAGAGTACAAGAGCAAGGAAATTATGTCGAACTTTTATAAGACACAAGATCGGCCTCTGCTGGAGTATTGCATCCCGTTCTGGGCACCGTACTTTAGGAAGGACTTGAAGATATTCTGGAGGGGCATTGCCAGCGGGGATTTTGCAGGGGGGAGCATTTTCGAGGAGGGTGGATTTTGCTTTGGCGAAATGTGCGAGGTGTGGAAATTGTGTGGGGGAATTTGAGTGGAGGGAGTATTTCCAGGGGAGGAGAGGGAAATTTGTGGGAGGTAGAAATTTGTGGAGGGCAGAAATTTTTTTGAGGGGGTTGGCGGATTTATGATTTTGGTGGAATTTGCGGGAGTGAAATTTGTGGGAGGTGAAGTTTGCAGGGGAATTTATGATTGGGGTTAATTTGTTTGGGGGAATTTTGTGTGGGGGGATTTGTGGTGGGTGGAAATTTGCCTGGGGTTTGGGGAGATTTGCGGGTGGGGGAGGCGATATTTGCAACAGGGCAAACCTTGCAGGGGCAGGGGAGGAATGTGTCTGGGGGGTGGGGTGGGGGATGAAATCCAGAAAGAGAGAGAAAGCCACAGAGAATGAGAGAGATAAGCCACAGACAGAGAAAACCATAAAGAGCCAAAGAAAGAGACAATAAAGTTAGCAGAATAGAGAGAAGGCAGAAAAGTCATAGAACTAGGGAAAAGACAGAAACAGTGAGAGAAATAGAGAAATGGCTGATGCAGGCCATGAAATTCTGGTCAAGTAATGCTTTATACCCAGCATGATCGAAGGTAGCTAAATTAGGGCGCAGAACTTGCTGAAGTAAGCCAAAAGACATGTCAAAGCTTGTGGTTAGGGATATGTGACCCTTAGACGAGACTATTGAACAAGAATAGATTTTAAATTGGAACTCCAATTAGAGCAGTGCTTTAAACTTCAAATTGGATTTCTGCCGGGCATCTTCAGACCTTCAAGGAGGAAGCTTATCTCTTAGAAAATTGTTCTTTGCCTTTTCACAGTTGCAAAACCTACTTTTAAAATAAATATAAAAAACTTTAATTTAAATTTATAATTCAATTTTATCCCCACTCCTGGGTGCACAAACTTAAATTGAAATGGACACATTCAACGATCACTTTTCACACTCATTCAATTCCAAACAACTTAGAAAATTGAATCCCTAATGATGAATTCAAAGTACCAAAATCTGCATCAAATTCCCTGTCCCGATTGAAATGAGCACACACAAGTTCAACTAGTTCACAACAAAAGCATTTCTCAAGTTTCCCACAAAATATACACGTGTAAAAATAGAACAAGTAACAGACTCATGCTTTCATCATTAAGGCCAGACAACAAAGAGTTAACGACTGTCCGTTCGACAAAACACAAGCTGCACATTCCAAGGACATACATTTCATTCGTGGAAGCTTCCAACATCCGCGCATTCGACTCAAAAGGCACAGTAACTTGTTTGTACTCACTTGAAATTTCACTAAAACATAGTCTTTTTATGTCACTCTGCTACAAACTTAGTCGTGGAGCCCTCTGGCCCACACGGATTCCCTGAATCCTTGACTAACAGTTTCTATCTCTCTATTACATAAGTCTCTCATGCAACTACCTATTGTAATGGCCACTTGAAGTTTAGATGCGCGCTTTGCCTGGCTTAGCTGGGCTTCTTCCCAATTTTTCTGTCCAACGGGTCCCAGAACTCCAACACCTTTTCGGCATATTCGACCCATTCGGACCACTAATGGTTTAAGTATTCTCTGAGCGCTGTTTCCCATTCCTGCCGGTTATTTGTCATTTCCTACTCTCACAGTTTAGTCAAAAGGTACGGGAGGTTTTCGGGGTTGGGGTCCGGTGACATTGTCCCACTGAAGGGAGGTGTGTTGACTGCCTCTTCAGTCTTCCGTGGTGGTCTGTTGTTCATTAAATTCCCGTCTGTTCTCTCCGAGTCAATGCTCAGGAGGTATGCAGAACACCCCTCAATGCTGATTTTCAGAGTTTACCGTGACCTATCAACTGGTTAACTTTAACTTCCTACGTGTTATGATTTTTGTCTGTAACGTCTGTGATCCGGACACGCTGTGATTTAAAGCAATCACTTAACCGTGCCCACCCAGGGACACTAAAATGTTGACCCTATTCCTCTGCAGGCTATCCACTGACGTGACAGACAAAGATACACTAAAACCAAAGTCTCGGATAACTTCATTTTATTAGTACTAAAATCACGTACAGCTTACGAATACTTACAACAAATTTATGAAGACACCAAATAAGTACAGGTCTCACTTCTTGTACAAGATACCACCCGTCAACACAGAAGTGGTCGTTCTCTTGTCATGGTTGATCACTGAGCATCCAGACTCAGGGTACTGCCTTCAAGAGTTGTTCCCAGCTTCTCACCAAGAATACCCTCCATTGTTAAGCCTTATATATTGTTTGAAGGTTCCTTGCTCAACTTATGACTCACATGATCATGGTTTGCACAAATCTTCTAGCATTATCGCATCTTTGGCAAGCATTAGCCATTTAGTCACCTGGACCGAAGTCCAAACTTGTTGACAATGACCAACATTCGTTCCCCTATATCTGTTCCTCTTTTATCTATTCTTGTTCAATCGTCTAGTGCAACGATCACAAATCCCGAACCACAAGTTTCAACCGGTCTGTTAGCTTACATCAGCAAGTTATGCGCTTATCTTTAGCTGCGTCAGAGTATGCTGGGTATGAAGCGTTACTTGACCAACTTTTCAGGTCTGACACAGAAAAAGACAGAGAAATAGCGAAAAGGCAAAAGAAGTCAGAGAAATGGAGGAAAGGCAGAAAAGGTCATGGGATAACGGAGAAAGGCAGAAATAGTCAGAGAAATAGAGAAAGGCAGAAAAGGAGAGAAATAGAGAAAAGGCAGAAAAAGTCAGAGAAATGGAGAAAAGGCAGAAATTGAGAGAGAAATGGAGAAAAGTCATAAAAAGTCAGAGAAACACAGAAATGACAGAAAATGTGAAAGAAACAGAGAAAAGTCAGAAAAAGTCAGAGAAATAGAGAAAATACAGAAAAAGAGAGAGAAATGGGGAAAAGGCAGAAAAAGACAGAGAAATAGAGAAAAGATGGAAAATGTGAAAGAAACAGAGAAAAGTCAGAAAAAGTCAGAGAAATAGAGAAAAGACAGAAAAAGGCAGAGAAATAGAGGAAAGTCGGAAAAAGTCAGAGACATAGAGGAAACGCTGAAAAGGTCAAACAAATAGAGAAAAGGCAGAAAAAGTCAGAGAAATGGAGAAAATGCAGAAAAAGTCAGAGAAATGGAGAAAATGCAGAAAAAGTCAGAGAAATATAGAAAAGACAGAAAAAAGTCAGAGAAATAGAGAAAAGGCAAGAAAAAGTCAGAGAAAAGGCAGAATAAGACAGAAAATTTCAGAGAAATAGAGAAAAGGCAGAAAAAGTGAGAGAAATAGAGAAAAGAGAGAAAACGTCAGAGAAATGGAGAAAAGGCAAAAAAAGTCAGAGAAAAGGCAGAATACGACAGAAAAATTCAGGGAAATGGAGAAAAGACAGCAAGAGAAACAAAAGAAAGTAGGAAATAGAGAAGGCAGAAAAAAAGATAAAGAAAGAGAAAAATGAGAAAACGTGGAGGGAAAAAGTGGAGGGAAAGAAATGGAGACACATAGACATTGCAGGCACCAGAGAGACTGACAAAAATACCAGAGAAAGTGAGAGAATAAGTCACACAGACAATCACACACAGACAAACAAAGGGAGAAAGAGCGAGAAAGAAAGAGATAGAGAGAGAGAGAGAGCGAGAGTGAGAGAGGGAGAAGGAGGGAGAAAGTCAGGGAGACACAATAAAGATGCAATACCCTCCATCCCACATGATCTAGGGCGGCACAGTGGCGCAGTGGTTAGCACCGCAGCCTCACAGCTCTAGCGACCCGGGTTCAATTCTGGGTACTGCCTGTGTGGAGTTTGCAAGTTCTCCCTGTGTCTGGGTTTTCGACGGGTTTCCTCCCACCACCAAAAGATTTGCAGTTGATTGGTAATTTGGTCATTATAAATTGCCCTTAGTAGACGTAGGTGGTAGGGAAATGTAGGAACAGGTGGGGATCTTGTACGAATATGTGATTAGTGTAGGATTAGTATAAATGGGTGGTTGATGGTCGGCACAGACTCCGTGGGCCGAAGGGCCTGTTTCAGTGCTGCATCACTAAACTAAACATCTGCACTCCATCGTTGGACTCTGACAACTTCCCTCCATCAGCTCGTCCATGGGGAAAAGATCCGGTATAGGGGTGGGAATTGGAGGAAATGGTCAGGTCTGGGACAGAGAGAGGTATTCAGACAGGATTCTCTCTCTCTCTCACACACACACAAACTGTATTCAGCTCCAATTCACCTGGGCACAGCGAACTAGAGACTGAGGCACAAAAAGTCACCTTTCACCCATCAGCCGTTTGGAAAGAAAGAATGGTGGCTGATGTTGAGCTAACATATCCCAGAACCTATCACTCAAACAGCCAGTCCACCCAAAGTACAGCTCATCCAACCAGCTCTCAGCTTCCTCCATCTGTACACAGTCTCCCAGGTCTGGGACAGTCCAAGGTGAGTCTTTGTGCAAACAGGGAATGGGGGAGGGAGGGATATTCCAGCCATATCCCAAATGGACCATTCCAGACAGAAACCTGTCTGTCTGTCTCTCTCTTCCTCCCCTCAAAACCTCTTTAACAGAGCAGAAAAGCTGCTGTGATTTTAAAACATGGAGTGGCAGGTTTGGAGAATGGCCGTTGAATGCAAATTGTATTAAATGTCTTTCACTTTTCACCTGCAGTTTGCAGAAAGTTCAGAAAATTACTGAACATATCTCACTTCAGTTACCTTAAAATTCTGACAATGAGTTTTTACTGGAGAGGCCTGTTTGACTGTAGTGTAAACAGGCAGTTTTTAATCGGATTTTCAGTTCCACCATGTGACAAATCCGAAAACTAGAGCCAGGTTAATGATGCATCCAAGAGAACTTTTACAACTGGTAACATTTCACACAACGATTTTGACCCATATTTACAGTTATATTTGTCAATGATTCTTTGTACTTTATTTGTTGCTGCTTTATTTATGTAGTAGCCTGTTTTTGCTGGAAGACAACTTTCTTAACATTTACCACTTTAAGGTGACGTTAAAAATGTAACTGGAAAATGGCCATTTAAGACAAATTATATGAAAGATCTTCCACTTTTCACCTCCCGTTTATATAAAACTCAACGATAACGACCTCCACATTCTGACAAAGCGTTTTTGCTGCTGTAATAAAGTGTTTCCATTTGCTTTCTGACTGTTTCCTTCCTCTGCTCTCCTGCGGGATTCAGACATGATTTTTGTTCATCACTTGTCCATATTCAGGATGTTCCAGCTCCTCTGCAGCTGCTGTCCTGGAGAAAGTAATTGAATTCAAAATCTTTTCCTCAGTTTGGAGACATGAGGAGAGAATGTTTCCACGAGCAGAGGGGTGAAACAAATAGACAGGGAGTTGTTCTGGTCTGGAATTCACTGTCTGACAGGTTTCTGAAAGCAGATTCTATACTAACTAGGGCGGCACAGTGGCGCAGTGGTTAACACCGCAGCCTCACAGCTGCAGGGACCCGGGCTCGATTCCGGGTACTGCCTGTGTGGAGTTTGCAAGTTCTCCCTGTGTCTGCGTGTGTTTTCTCCGGGTGCTCCGGTTTCCAAAAGACTTGCAGGTTGATAGGTAAATTGGCCATTATAAATTGTCACCAATATAGGTAGGTGGTAGGGAAATATAGGGACAGGTGGGGATGTTTGTTGGGAATATGGGATTAGTGTAGGATTAGTATAAATGGGTGGTTGATGTATTTCTAATCTTATCAAAAGACAATTGGCTCAAAACTTCGATTACTCTTGTTATAGTCGAGAAGATATCAGCGTTGAAAGAGAAGTGAAAGAGAGAGAGATGTCATAACGTTCGTGATGAAGATCTCAACGCAACTTATTCAGAGAGTTTTTATTTATAATTAGTAGTTTGAGTTTAATTTGATGCTGTTGCATTATTTATGCATTACTTTAATCACTGAAAATAATTCTCCAAGCAGTCCCGCTCTTATTAGATTAGATTAGATTAGATTAGAGATACAGCACTGAAACAGGCCCTTCGGCCCACCGAGTCTGTGCCGAACATCAACCACCCATTTATACTAATCCTACACTAATCCCATATTCCTACCAAACATCCCCACCTGTCCCTATATTTCCCTACCACCTACCTATACTAGTGACAATTTATAATGGCCAATTTACCTATTAACCTGCAAGTCTTTTGGCTTGTGGGAGGAAACCGGAGCACCCGGAGAAAACCCACGCAGACACAGGGAGAACTTGCAAACTCCACACAGGCAGTACCCGGAATCGAACCCGGGTCCCTGGAGCTGTGAGGCTGCGGTGCTTTTATCATCTCCATCTGCTGGTGTCCCTGTTTCACTGCAAGTTCTGCTCTTCCACTGTCTCGCAATCACTGTGATTTGCAGCGTTGTCCATTTTACTCTGGTGGGTTTAATTTCATCCAGCTGAGTTTTGCAAATACGCCCTTTTGGAGATACAATTCCTGAATCTTCTGTAGAGCAAGTCCCGCCTCAATAGGTCAGATTGTCAATAATATATAGTCCCAGAAACAGATTTAAAACCATTTCAGGGCACATTGCTGCGAATATAAAATGTACTTTCGGTCCCGAGGAGAGTGCAGGGAATGGAATATGAAATGGGATTTAGTTCCAGTATTTGAAACCATTCAGCTCTTTCTATGATTTCACTAATTTAACAATGAGATTGAGAGGATATTTCAGCGCCTTCTTCAGCTCCTGTCTGAATTTAGTCTGGGACACTGTGTAAATGCATGTGTTGGTGCAGGAACTGAGAAGCTGCAGCATCACTGATGCGCGATCTGTGATAAAGAAAGGGTCAGTGCAGGAGGAGTGATACTGAATATCTGCAATACACACATAAATGATGAAGACAAACAGTGTCATCCATAACAGTATAAAACTGCTGGATATACTGAAGAGTAAAATAATTGATTTGCTGCGATTCTCCATCTCTGGGTCCTTGTGATTCCCTCCATTGCTGTAGCCCCGGAATCCCCTGCGGACTTTACTGGAGAATAAAATCCGTCTGACAGTCAGAACATTGAGCAGCAAAATGAGAAAGACCGGAACACAAGGGGTTAAACTGAGCTTAAACTATTCAAATGCCTCCCATGTGGGGGAAGTATAGATGCTCAATTTATAATCACAATCCATGGGAACATTCTCAATACCGTAATATTGTTCCTGTGTAAAGTACCAGGGGAGAGACTCTAAACAACCCAGCACACTCACTGTTCCTGCAACCACGGCCGCCGTTTTCTCGCTGCAACATTTTATTTTCAGCTTCTCACAACAAATGGCCACAAATCGATCAAAGGTGAAAGTGACTGTGAGCCAGACAGAAACAACTGTGGCTGCAAAACGCAGCAGTAATGAGAGAACACACAGGAGTAATTCTCAGGAATGAATATGGGAAATACATTGAAATCATCCAGTTAAATATGGGACCAGTGATAACGACCAGGAGATCGGACACTGCCATTTCCACCAGGTAGACAGTGATACATTTGGAGAGACCGCACTTTCCTCGGGACAGGATCACAATCACCACCAAGTTCACAATCGCCACCAAGTTAACTGGAAGAGAGAGAAAAGAAAGCAGAGACATTTATGATCGGACCTGGAGACAAAGCAGCAGTTTGGTAGGATCTGGGCTGAAAATTCCAGGTTGGTTGCTGCATTGAGAAGTGAAAACTGATTCATTGAACAGGGCAGTGCTTTTCCACAGTGAAATGTTTGAAAACACAATTATTAATAATGAATTGGAAGATTGATGGAGAAAGGAATAAAGTCAGCACAATTAAATATAAATGTAAATATACTTCTGATATCAGCCTCGCTCTTTACAGAATTCAGCAGTCACAGAGATTTTAAAGTGCAGTATTTAAATAATGAATTACCATCAGTGAAGAACTGATTCTATTCTGTTTATTCAGTCACTAAGTAAGGAATAGGAACTTTCTACAAAACAAAATGGGGACTTGTCAAAAATCCACACAGAGGATCAAGTCCAACAGGAAAATGAACACAATCTTACAGCAGGCAACTTCAACTCACAGTTTCTCTCATTAATTGTTCTGGACATTCCAGAACTTTATGATGGTGAATTATTCACGCTGCTGCTTCTTCCTCTTTCTCATTACATCTGCTTATCTCTTTCTATCGGTTTCATTCTCCCTGCTACTTTTTTCCCTTCCCTATCTCTCTGGAGTACTCACACCCTGGAAACTGTTACTGAATGCTACTTTTCAAATATGATTTATTCCTAACCTTCTGCGCCTGTGTTCTTTTAACCAGCACCAGGTTCAATGATTCTGTTTTCAGAGTCAGTTTGTTCAATGGTGAAACCTCTGTGAATAATTTAATGTATCTACAGGGCACCCAATTCATAACCTGTTCGCCTACACTCTTCACTTCATCTACAATAAATGGAATAAACAGGATCGAAAGCTTTTTCCAAACAAATCTTGCAATCATTGAAATGCCTTCTCCTGGATTTATAAAGTAATCCGCTAGAATGTGGGATTATTTAATTAATAAAACACCAACGTCAGCGCTGCAGCTGATTATTTACGGATAAGTGGAAAGACTCTTGATTACAATTGATAGATTGTAAACCAATAGAACATCACATCAATACTTTATATTTTACAATGTAGTCCAGTGACAGTGAAGGTTCCACAGTGAAGCAGAGGAGCAGTGACTGTCAGCAGCAAACTCAGTTCAGTTGCCAGACCTCTGAAGCAGCGTCACACACATACATAATGAAATAACATATGATAACAGTGATAACCAGTAAATACATTTAAATCCGAGTTAAACACAGCCATGTTTTTGGGGAGGGAAGACATTGTGCTGTTCCTTTGTAGCATTGAGACCGTGAGATGTCCCATTATCACTGAAAAATAATCATAAATATATTCCAGGACCAGTTAGAATCACATCATGAAACTGTTAAAAGATCCTGATGGCCTGATTCTTGATTCTAACCGAAACAACGCATTGAAATACATTCAATACACAGAATTTTCCAGTCACAATGTCACAGTTGCTTAAAACAATACAATTAAAGACATAATTCGACGACTGCAAGACTGAAAGAGTAGACAATGAAGAAATTCCATCAGTGAACTGTTGGAAAAGAGCAAGTAGCTGTGCGATACCCACAGTGAGAAATAATACCGAGTACAGCAGCACAGTTAACATCGATTGACACCATCATCAGCTGAGATACTGGCTTACCAGGAACTCCAAATGCTGCAAGTGTAGGATAATATATGCGTTCTATATGATACATTAGAGGATATCCCATTTCTCTGAGGAGTAGACAGTTCTGTAAGCCTGGAATCCACAGCTCCACCAGGCATTCTGAGCTGATCCATTCCAATGGGTCCTGATTTATGCAGGGGATAAGTCTCCATTGACACGGTTATACCCCTGATCATTGCTATCAGTTACACGCACCTGAACAAACACATTACATCAGCTGCTTTGACTATGATGTAAACAATGTGTTGGATAAAACACAATCATTTCAATGTCAATGACTTTTTCTGAGTAAGACCTCACTCTGGAACAAACCTGAAATCTGTACTCAGACTGGGTGGAGGCTATAGTTATCAGTGGCATCATTTACATTTTCCATATTATTGTATTGACCTTGTTCATTCTTGGCATTTCTGTTGTAATTGCAACTGATCTGTCTGCAGTGGACACTGAATCTGCGGGCAAAAACATTCCAGTTTCACTCTGTTACTGCCTTTTTCCAGTTAAAATGTGAACGTTGAGTCTCTGATTCGAGACCATGTTCAGGGTTACAGCATAAAAACTACGGCGGGTACTATTAGGGGACAGACACTGTCCACGTCCATTGGGGAAGCAGTCGCATAGTGTTAATATCACTGGGCTGGTAATCCAGAGGCCTGGGGACAGGGGCTCAAATCCCACCATGGCAGCTGTATAAAATAGAGGGAGCTCCCACTCTACGTTGAAAGTGGAGGGAGCACCGTCTCTACATATAAAGTGGAAGGAGCACCCTCTCTATGTATAAAGTGGAGGGAGCACCCTCTATACGTATAAAGTAGAGACAGAGAGAGAGAGAGGGTGAGGGAGGGAGAGAGAGGGTGAGGGAGAGAAAGAGAGAGACTGGTTGAGGGAGTGAGAGAGAGTGAGAGAGAGAGAGAGGGTGAGGTAGAGAGTGAGAGACTGGGTGAGGGGCTGAGGCAGAGAGAGGGTGAGGGGAGAGAGTGAGAGAGGGTAAGGGAGAGGGAGAGAGAGAGTGACAGGGTGAGGGGGTGAGGGAGATAGAGAGAGAGATGGTGAAGGAGTGAGGGAGGGTGAGGGAGAAGATAGAGAGTGGTTGAGGGTGTCAGAGGGAAAGACAGAGTGAGGGACAGAGATAAACATGGTGAGGGCGAGAGAGATAGAAAGAGAGGGGGAAAGAGAGAGGGTGAGGGAGAGAGAAAGAGAAAGACAGGCTGTGCGAGAGAGATTCAGAGACAGGGTGAGGAAAAGAGAGACTAATAGGGTATGGGAGCTAGAAACAGAGAAGCAGGGCGATGGATAAACGGCGAGAGAGAGGATGGGGGGGAGAGAGAGAGGATGAGGTACAGAGCTAGGGAAAGTGAAAGGCAGTGTGAGGAAGCGAAAGAGAGGGAGAGAGACAGGGTGAGAGAGAGTGAGAGAGCAAGAAAGGGTGAGGGAGAGAGATAAAGAGTAACAGGGTGAGCGAGAGAGAAAGAGAGAGAGTGTGATGGAGAGAGAGAGTGAATAAGTGCAAGAGAGTGAGGGAGAGAGAGAGACACACAGACACAGGGTGAGGAAGAGAGAGAGAAAGAGAGAGAGGGTGGGGGAGAGAGCGGGAGAGGGTGAAGGAGAGAGAGAGAGAGAGAGAGACAGAGAGGGTAGGGGAGCTAGAAACAGAGCGAGACAGGGTGATGGAGAGAGGAGGACAGTGTGAGGGCGAGAGGGAGAGAAAGAGAAAGTGGGTGTGGGAAAGAGAGAGAAAGAAAGAGTGAGAGGATGAGGGAGATAGAGAGAGAAAGAGAGAGGGGTGACGGAGTGGGAGGGAGACACAGGGTGAGGGGGAAAGAGAGATAGAAAGTGAGAATCAGGGTGAGGAAGCAGGAGAGTGGGAGAGAGACCGCGTGAGAGAGAGAGAGAGAGAGAGAGAGAGAGAGAGAGAGAGAGAGCGATATAAGGTGAGGAAGAATGAGATAGAGAGAGAGACAGGGTGAGGGAGAGAGAGAGTGAGAGATATAGGCGAGGAAGCAGTAGAGATGAGAGAGAAAGGGCGAGGGAGACAGGGAGGGACACAGGGTATGGGGAAATTTTGCCTCAGTGGGATGAATAGATTGTATATGACTTTATTACAACAGTATGGTACCGTGTGACCTGTAAATATGGACTGAAATGACTGAAATAACAATGTAACTGATCAATTTTCGCCTGCATACTTTGACTACAATTATACCTGTTATCCTGCGGGAATGCACAATAGACAGGATGGGATGAAGTCAAATTGGCCACTGTTGAATTGGCTGGCTTGATCTTTGTGTAAACACAATGTTGTTTAAATAAGTTAAAAATATTAAATGGTCAGTTCGCTTGCACGAGTAACCTCTCAACACAAATGGGTCTGAATGTCCTGTGTGTTGCAGTCCTATTCCGACGTCTACTCTGTCCAGACCACTCATGATTTTGAACCCCTCAATCAAATCTAATCTCAATTTCTGTTCTCTATGGAGAACAACCCCAACTTCTCCAATCTACCCACGTAACTGAAGTTCCTCATTCCTGGAACCATTCTCGTGAATCTTTTCTGCACCCTCTCTCATGCCCCCACGTCCTTCCCAAAGTATCTTGTCCAGAACTTGACACAATACCAGTTGAGGATGAACCAGTGTCTAATAAAGCTTCATCATAACCTCCTTGCTTTTATACTGGAAGCCTCTATTAATAAAGCCTGGGATCCTATATGCCTTTTACCCACTTACTCAACTAGCCCTGCCACCTTCAATCGGTGCACTGATATCCCCAGGTCTCTCTGTTCCGGCACCCACGTTCTTCTGTTCTTAGGTTCTCATGACAGAGAGGGACAGGAGGGCAGGGAGGTCTACAAAGGATGGAGAGAGAGCGAACACACAGGAAACACGTATGGGAACACCACCACCTGCAAGTTTCCCCTCAATTCGCACTCGATCCTGACTCGGAACTATATCGCCGTTCCTTCATTGTCACTGGGTCAAAATCCTGGAACAAGCTTCCGAACAGCATTGTGGGTGTCCCTACCCCACATGGAGTGCAGTGGCTCAAGAAGGAGGCTCACCACCACCTTCTCAAGGGCAATTAGGAATGGGCAATAAATGCAGGCCTAGCCAGTAATACACATATACAACAAATGAATAAAGAAAACAAAAAATTGGCGCCGAGTCACGTAAGGAGATATTAGTCTAGACGACCAAAAATGTGATCAATGAGTTTGGTTTGAGGGAGCATCTTTAAAGAGGAAAGAGGGTTCGTGAGGCGGAGAGGTTTAGAAAAGGAATTCCAGAGTTAGGCCCTTGGCAGCTTGAAGGCCCGGACAACTATGGTGGAACGATTCAAATTGGGGATGCTCAAGAGGCCAGAATTAGAGGATTGCAGATATTGGAGGATTGTGGAGCTGAAGCAGAGTGCAGAGATAGGGAGGGGTCATTTGTGGGAGACAGTTCCAAACTTCTACCACCATTTGTGTGCAGAATTGCTTCTTAATCTCAATCTTCAAAGGGTTTTCGACTAATGTTCGATTTTTCGACTGAGCCACTCATCCGAGAATCCCCCAACCAGTGAGAAGAGTTTCTCTCTATCTACTCCATCAGTTTCCATTATTATCTTGTAAACTTTGACCAATTCACTCCTTAACCTTCTAAATTCCAGGGATACAAAATAAAGCTCCGTCTGCACTGTCCCATCAAATGCTGCCCAGCCGAGTACAGCCCGGAGTCGGCTACTGAGGAAATCTCTGTCTTCTCTGTTCTATCAAACATTCCCAGGGCAGGTACAGTGTGGGGTTAGATACAAAGTCAATCTGCCTTTTTATATGCCTCTCTTTCTCCTCCTCTATCCAGATGGAGAGAGTAACAGTGAGAAAGAACAGGGACAGAGATGGGGAGAGAATAACAGAGAGAGATAGAGCGAGAGAAAAGGTAGCAATAGGCAAAGAGTACCAGACAGAAAGCGGAAGAGAGTGGGATGGAGACTGTCGGCGAATGTTCCCACAAAGCTATGTGCCGTATCGTTGAGGGAATGAAAGTTCAGGCACAGGCGAAGTAATAGTGCTGGTAGGTGAAGAGAATGCATTGTGGGAGAACCTGTGACTATTATCGCCTCGCTAAGACAAGAAACAAGAAAGGGCAGTCCCACCAAAAGTGCCCAATTTCAGAAGGATGGAGAGATCATGGGCGAGGTTTGATGCAGGTTGGGGAAATGAGTGGAGATGCTGAATGTTGAGACACGATGAGACTTAAAATTGATGACGAGAATTTAAAATTTAAGCCATTGAGCGGATTGCTTGCCGGTCAGTGAAAACCATTGCCTTGTGCTAGCTGCCGGACGCTTTAGCGGATGGAGATGTTTGGTTGAGTATTGGTTAGAAGGAAGGTGGAGTTAGTGGTGCCAACGAGCATGAACGGGAGGAACAGTGTCAGGATGTGGCCCAGTTCTAATTTTGCTGGAGACCTTAGTCACTGTGGAATGAACTAATAACCAATTGCAATAAAATAACAGAGAGAAATGTCAATGGAGCATGCACAGACTCTGTCCGCCAATATCACCCATAGTAAGTTCTCAGCTGTAATCCTGAACATGGATTTAACTATCCTCGTGTCAAAGTTCACATTTAACTGATTGTATCCCTGTAATCATGGTACACTGTGCAGAAATCCGTAGCATTTATACATAAATCATTAGGAGTGAACATTGTCATTTCAATTAAATGGAGTCTACCTGTGAAGCCGCTCACTATTTTGGGATCTATCCTTGCTGCTTACATTTTTCAGCCTTATTCCCAACAGAGAGCGGCACACTGGCGCATTGGTTAGCAACCCGGGTTCGATTCCGACTACTGCCTGTGTGGAGTTTGCAAGTTTTCCCTCTGACCACGTGGGTTTTCGCCGGGTCCTCCGGTTTTCTCCCACAGCCAAAGACTTGCAGGTGGATAGGTAAATTGGCCATTATAAATTGCCCCTAGTATAGGTAGCTGGTAGGGGAATTGAGGAAAGGTGGGGATGTGAGAGGGTAATGGGATTAATGTCCGATTAGTATAAATGGGTGGTCGATGGTCGTCACAGACTCGTGGGCTGAAGGCCTGTTTCAGTGCTGTATCTCGAACTAAAATAAATAAGATAGTTTGCTGGATATTTATGTTGTATGTACCATTTTATTTACATCGCAGACAAAGCTGTTGATGCATTGTTTTTGTTCAAGTGCCTGTCACTAATAGCAATGATCAGGGGTATAACCATGTCAGTGGATACTTCTCCCATCTATAAATCAGGGCATATTAGCATATATCAGCTCAGAGTGACCACTGTTTCAGAACAACACCAGTTGCTGCTGCTGACAGAAATGGGATATCCAGTAATATATCAGATTGAAGGTATTTACCATCCTATTCTTGCAACCACTGGAGTTCCTGCTAAGTTGCTATCACCAGCTCTTAATGTTGTAAACCAGTATAAGAGCGACTGTTGAACTTGATAATGTTTTACTTTTTGAATGTTTTATGCAGTTGTCTGTTCAGTTCTGTCAGTTTAATGATGGGCTGTCTGAAGGCTGTGCTGATTTGTTGTTGTAGCAGAAGCATAATGACTGTGATGATCTTCGCTCATCCAAACCTTGCACAAGTGTTGGACTATTCACTGTACAGAATGTATTGTCCGTTGATAAAAAGCCCTCAGATTCTAAATGCGCGGGCTTGTATGAGTTTCCTTATCTGCAATGATTGGTGTTCATTCATCCCTGAGAATGTGTTCAGATCAATATCTCAAATGAATGTATTGGGATATGGTACTCTGGCAAACTAGGTAAGAATATAAGCAATAGGAACAAGCGTAGGCCATTTGACCCCTCGATCCTGCTCCACTATACTTTTAGATAATTTGTCATTTGTCCTCGACCTCAAAACCATTATTTTTCGCTTGTCCTGCCTAACTCTTGACTCGGCTAAAGTCCTAAATTCTCTCTATTTTAGTCTTGAATATAATCAATGACTCAACCTCCGCAGCTCTCTGGGGTCGTGAATTACAAAGATACATGACTCTCACAGAAAATAAATCCCTCCTCAGCTCTGCCTGAAGTGTGCACCTTTTGCCCCCTACTTCTCGATTCCCTCTCGACTGGAAACATCCTCTCACCATGTGCCTGTGAAGATTCGTCAGAATTTCATATTTCAATATTTCTCCCATACTTCTGGCTCTGAAGAAGATAGGCCGAAACTATTCAAATTTCCCGCGCAAGACAGCCCCTTTTAACACAAGGAATCATCGGAGTGAAGCTTCTATGAACCTCCCTCAATGCATGTACATTCGTCCTTCAATAAGGAGAACAAAAACTGTACACAGAAGTCTCGGTGTGTTCTCGCCACATTCTAAGAGCAGTTATCAGAACATCAGGGCCTGTTAACAGTTTCCAGCCGCCACCAATTTCGGCGTCAGTCTTTTAAAATGCAACCTCAAGAGTGGATTTCACTGGATTTAAATATTCTATTGCTAATCACTGTTGTGAAGTGTTTCTTTGTGGGAATCTGACGCTGCCTCAGAGGTCTGGCAAGTGAACTGAGTTTGCAGCTCACCCTTTAACATCTCCTTCTCTGATTCACTGCGGAACAATTCATTTACTGTCTGAGTAATTCTTTGTAAATGTGTTGATTTTATGTTGTATCAGTTTGGACTGGAATTGTTGGAATCACGAGCCATTCTATTTCATTGCAGATTATAAATAGCAGTGTTGATGGTGCAGTTTTGTGGATTGAGCAAACCCAAAATCTAACTCTGAGTTTTGAAATTACAGAAGAAATTTCAAATAGCGTGGGTTCTGTCTGTCAGGGGCACAGAATTTTATACATTCTATGCATTGTAGATAGATTTAACAGTGCCAGTGTGGGAATGAGGGTCCGTCCTACCTGCGGATGTCAATGTCCTGGGTTATTTGTGGGATGAGCTCAAACAACTGTCAGTATCTGTACATACAATTGTTTATTCACAACGCTTAAACTAATTATACCTTTGATCTCTGCATTCTACGTATACCATCACTAAACAATAATACATGAAAGATGCACATAGTGGAATCATTTCATCCGATGTTTAATTAAAGATCAGATTCTATCTGGTTCCATAAGATACTTGTGGACTTTGGTGTTTAAAAAGAACATTAAACAAAGAACAGTACAGCACAGGAACAGGCCATTCGGACCTCCAAGCCTGCGCCGATCTTGATGCCTGAATAAACTAAAACCTTATGCACTTCCGGGGTCCGTACCCCTCTATTCCCATCCTATTCATGTATTTGTCAAGAGATCTCTTAAACGTCTCTATGGTACCTGGTTCCACCACCTTCTCCGGCAACAAGTTCCAGGCACTCACTTGCCTGGAAGTCAAGAACTTGCCTCGCACATCCCCTCTAAACTTTGCCCCTCTCACCTTAAACCTATGTCCCCCAGTAACTGACCCTTCCACCCTGGGAAAAAGCTTCTGACTATCCAATCTGTCTATGCCGCTTATAACTTTGTAAACCTCTATCATGTCGCCCCTCCACCTCCGTCGTTCCAAGGAAAACAATCCGACTCTATTCAACCTCTCCTCATAGCGAATGCCCTCCAGACCAGGCAACATCCTGGTAAACCTCTTCTGTACCCTCCCCAAAGCCTCCACGTCCTTCTGGTAGCGTGGCGACCAGAATTGCACACAATATTCTAAGTGTGGCCTAACTAAAGTTCTGTACAGATGCAGCATGACTTGCCAATCTTTATACTGTATGCCGGGACCGATGAAGGCAAGCATGCCGTATGCCTTTAAGGTAAGTGTTTGAATTAAAGTAAGCAAATAATCCAATACAGGATGTAATTACTGGTCTCTCCCAGTGATCATGACTGGGGGCGCAGCTTTCACTGTATTTCCACATAACTTGAATTATGGATTCGAGGACCATAGTTCTAAATCTGCTGATGGCGGTAAGTCACGTGACTCAGTAAATAGTGTAGATAAAAAGACAAATGTGCAAAGGGTTGTCGATAGTTTAAATGATTTGTTAAACTGTGGGATATGGGGGTTAATGTGGAACGTGTGAGGTCATTCACTGTTCACCAAATAATGATAAATCAAAGTAGCGTTACCATCAGGCGAGAAAGTGGTCTAGGGTTCCCTCTCAGCCTTCACCTGTCCTTACTGTAACAGGTTTCAGTTCTAAACACTTCGTGTTTAAAGCTCCCCCTTGGTGAATCCTTGTTCACTGTTTTCAAATAATAAGGCAAATAAACAATTCCAAAACAGGTTTTCTTAGGTTTAAAGCAGAAAGGTTGAAATTTTATTAAACTTAACGCATATGGATGGTAGTTGTGCCCACGTTAGCATGCATACACGATGCACACATGCATCCGAGGCAGAAAAGAGCAAAAGTGATAAAGTGGAAAAATTTGAGGAACATCCGAAGATTTGTTTTTGTTATGGTTCCTCAAGCTCGCTGCAGAGTCGCTGATTGTAGGTAGACAGTGCTTCTCGTTGGGGCCCAGTATTCTCTGTAAATCTTGCTCGATGTAGGAGAATTTTAGCTCTTGGGATTCATGTGTCTTCAATGGAGTTGGAGATCCATGAGAAAAAGAGGGAAAGCCATACAGTAGAAGATGTGGCGAGCCAGTCAGGAGAGGTCTTTTCAGTCCAGGAGAAGTCATTCTCTCTGAATTCAAACTGTTTGTACAATTCAGAAAACCCAGTTTGCCAAACAGGTAAGTCATGTGACCAGCTGATTTGGCCACGTTTGTTTGAATATTCGGCCATCTTGGCAATCAACCTGGAATATATCTTCTTACACATCATACCCGGGTGCTCAAAGTCCATTCTAGGAAAGATGCATACGGGAAGTAACCCTTTTGTCCCTCCAAGCACAGTCTGTTACTATGCAAATGACTTTCCAGCCACGTGTCTGCTGATTTTTTTATCAAGTCCATTCTTCACTCCAGTAACAGTTTTTAAATCAATGCTCATATGACAAAATTACTATGCCTCATTCTTGGCAGCTGGAAGTCTGCATGGCAATAGATTCTTAATTGTGAGAAGCTAGGCGCTGGGGACAAACTGAAAGGTTTGTAGTTCAAATACATATATCACCAGGGGACAAATGAAAATGTCAGAACTGAGCTTAATAGATTTTTTGAGGCAACCAGATTAAGAATTAATGATACAGCGCAATGGATGGATTTAATAGGAATAAATGCGTTTATGATGGTTTGAAATGCTTGGATGGGAAAAAAAAATGGATGTGTTGGGGTACTCCATGTAATGCAGGTCATCAAACAGAACAGTGTTTCTTGAGATGAACCTGGTATGGCATAGGATAAAGGCAGCAGAGTGTTGGGTGCACAAGTGAATGGACGGTGGGGAATGGGCCGTCAGCCAGGTGACAATTGGTATGTTCGAGTCTGGATGAGACAAAGACATGGATGTACATTTCAATATCTAATGGACTGAGACAAGAGTTGAACCAAGATGTGGAAGGAGGGGATAACTGTTGCAGCGTGACACATGGTGTTATGAACGTTCCTCTATATTGTTGAAAAATTATTTTTTAAAGAATGTATAGTTAAGCTAAAAAAATGCGTCATATTTTTTATTATTATACATGAGGACTAAGGGAGCCGGATTGGCAACAGTGTTGCTGTTTGTCACATGGCTTGGGTTAAATGCAAGCAGAAGCCATGGCAATAGGGGCAGAAAAGTAATCACTTCTTTTATTGGGAAAGCCCAGTATCAACAGAGGGCATCTGGGTGGGCAAAAAGCTGCCGAGCCTTCTGGTTGTCAGTCACAGTGTGTGTGTGTGATACCTTCTGGAAGGAGACAAAACTCAAGTTTGCTGCAGAAGAAGGAGAGAATTTCAAGGACGAACCAAGACCACAATGCTGGATGCTGCAACAAAGCTGTAAATTTTACACCAGATCCTGTCAAACTGTTGTTTTAGTTTGAGGTCTGGTCAGTAATTTCCCTGCTTCCCTTTCTATCTCTTTCAGTTAACCTGTTGGCGTTTCTGATCCTGTCCCGAGGAAAGTGCGGTCTCTCCAAATGTATGACTCGCTACCTGGTGGGAATGGCAGTGGCCGATCTCCTCGTCGTTAGCACTAATTCCATATTGAGGTCGATTCCTGTGATTTATTTCGCAGATTCATTCCTGTCCATTACTGCCATCTGCAGTTCAGTTCAATTCCTGATTTTTGCAACCACAATGGTTTCTGTCTGGCTGACAGTCGCTTTCACCTTTGATCGATTTGCAACCATTTGTTGTGAGAAGCTGAAGACAAAATATTGCACTGAGAGAACAGTGGCTGTGATTATCCTAACAGTGAGTGTGCTGTGCTCTTTAGAAAGTGTTCCCTGTACTTTATATATGAACCTGAATAGATAATTAATAGTGTTATCTGGTACAGTATCTACAAACAGAGCTTTAAAACGTCCCCCACATGGACCGCGTTTGAGTTGTTCCATCGTATTTTAACTCCCTGTTTCCCTTCTTTCTGATTTTTCTCCTCAATGTTCTGACGGTCAGACGTATTTTAGTGGCCAGTAGAGGCCGCAGGGGACTCTGGGGCCTCAGCAGTGGAGAGAATCGCAATGACCCAGAGATGGAGAATCGAATGAAATCCGTCATGTTACTGTTCAGTATATCTGGCAGTTTTATACTGTTATGGATGACGCAGGTTGTATTTTCCATCGATCAGCGAATTACAAATCAATATCCTTCCTCCGCCAATGACCCTCTTCATATCACAGAACACACAGCAGCAATGCTGCAGCTTCTCAGTTCCTGCACCAACATGTGTATTTACGCTGTGACACAGACTAGGTTCAGACAGGAGCTGAAGAGTGTCGTGAAATACCCACTCAATTACTGAAATCAATTAGTGAAGGTTTCCGTGTTCTAGCACTAAAATCCATTCGACTCCACAGCCCAAACTCACGACATGGTGATAGATTTTCTATTCACAGCACCGAACCCTGAAATGATTGTAAATTTGATTTTGTAATATTTGATTTAAAATCGGACCTAATGAGGCTGGTTATATTTGCAAAGAATACATGAATTGTTTCTCAAAAATGACCGAGCTGAAGAGCACAGCTGGACATCAACTGAAGCAGCTCTCAATAAAAGGGGGTTCTGTTAGCTTGATGACAGAGTGACAGGGTGGTGTACTGGTAATGTCACTGAGTTAATAATCCGGAGGCCCATGCTAATGCCTTGGGAACACGGGTTCAAATCACCCTCTAGCTGCTGGTGGAATACAAATTCAAGTAATTCAAAAACAAAATCTGGAATTGCAAGTTGGTCTTAGTAATAGTGCCAAGAAACTATCGCCAACTGTCGTAACAAAACCATTTGTTTGTCTAATGCCCTTCAAGTTTGGAGATTTGTGGTCCTTACCCGATCCGGATTACATGTGAATCCTGACCGCCAGCAATCTGGTTGACTTAACTGCACTCTGAAATGGCCTAGCAAGCCACTCAGTTATCAAGGACAATTAGGGATGGGCAACAAACGTCCCATGATAGAATGAATAATGTAAGATGGAGGGTGAGTGAGACACCCAGGAAAGTAAAGGTATGAATGAGGAAAGAGAGTGAAAATCAAACATGAAAATAGGCAACAGGTGAGAATGCCTAGCAGAGACAAGCGAAGGAAAATTACAAAGGGAGAGAACAGAGCAGAGAAATGTGAAAATAACAAGTCAAACAAAGAGAAGTGGAGTTCAGCAGAACAGGAGCATGAAGGAGAGAAATATTAACAACCCAAAGCCAAGAAAGAGGCGGGCATTGTTTGCTACACAAAGTAATTATTTATTTCTTTAAGTTGCATGTACACAGCCTCTTGTTACATGCAAATATCTCTGAATGCTTTATACAAAGAATGGCATATGAAGGGCTGGAATTTGTTGGCACCATTGCCAGTCGGAAAAGGCAGCGGGAATACCGAGTCTGCCTTTCTTAGCCTCTCCACCCAAGACCTCCACGATCGCCCACCGTAACCTCCACCCCCCCCCCCCCCCACCCCCGCCAACCCCACCCCCACCTCAATCTTGCACTGTTGAAGCAGTTCAGTGTCCGGCGGCGGAATCTTCATCGCTTTGAAGATGGGATTTCTCGTTTCAAATTAGTGACAGCTGATCATAGGGCCAGCATTATTGATAGAGCACTTGGATCAGTGGAAAATGCTAATAATGCAGAGACCTTCGAGAAGGCCCAGCATTGGAGAGCCGAACCTCTGGTAAGTGAAGTGACGTTTCCGGGGCAAATCTGTCTGCCTAAATGTGGGGGGTGAGGGGGGCTGCAGGGAGTGGTGGGGTGGAAATGAAGTTCAAGGGAGGGAAGTGCAGGAATAATGAGTTTTTGCCACAGATATCCCACAGAGGAGGGTGCCTCATATCCTTAGGTGATGTCACGGCTGATGGAGGCCATGCTAATAGGCAACATCAGGTTCCTAATTGGCCTCCGCTTGGGAGGGTGATTGTCGGCCAATCCCACCCCAAGCAAAATGGCTTGTCGAGGGGCCATCTTCTCCCTGAATCCGAACCCATCTCCTGGTAGGCGGGGGCTGAGTAAAATCCTGCCAGAAATGTGGAGGCCGTTATGCACCTTGGCACTGTTAACCACGGCAGCCTCCTCCAATGCCTCTCCACTGTCATACAGCTGGCTTGGGCTTCTGTCGCCTGTTTCCATTCTTATCCAGCTAATCATAGCCAGTGTATCACTTGCAAAGGCTTCTCTTCCTGTTCCCGCAACGTTATCCCTGGTATCCAGCAATATTCTATCCATGGAACCTTCTGTGTCTTATTTGCATAATGCCCCTAGTGATGGACAGAAGGACGTGCAGAAAAAAAGACCGAGCGGTCAATGAATGCTCAGAGCAACAGAGACAATGAGAGACAGACAGAGATAACAAGAGAAGATAAAGGCAGTGCCAGGAAGTGAATTTAACCCACAGAGTGCAATGAATATATGTCCTTTTCAGACAACACCTTATAATGGAGAAAGTTGTTCTGGCTGTCTGAGAATCAACAGATGAGACAAGCAGTCAGGTCAATGTCTGTTCTGGGGTAATACCCTTCTGAATTTTATGGCAATTCAAAAGGTAATACGTTTGGAATGAGTTTTTTTTAAATGACCCTGCTCGCATTTACTGCAGCAGTTTAACCTGCTGCTGTATACAATGCGTAACTTTCCTAATGAGCTTCAGTCTTGTGTAATCAATCAGAAAGTATTCTTAACCATTCTTCTATGTTACTGAACTTGGTCCCACTGCACTATACTTTTCTCTGTTTTCACACCATATTTTATTTTTGATTCGCATTGCATATTAAAGATGATGATTGACGGGATATCAACTAAACACTGGATTCGACGCACTCTCTGTCTCAGCCCAGTTTAATGTCATACCTTTGAAATAACAGCTCGAATTACATATTCGACACAAAATGCCCACTTCCTGTGAGTTTTTTTCAACATAATAAACTTTAGTCCATTTACTTTAAATATATGTCATTATTTCATTCAATGCACTGCGTTCTCGGTGTTAAATATATTAGTATTAAAAAATCAACACAACATTCTCTCTGCAGAAGCTCACATTGTAAGGATTAATCCATTCAATCCACTACATACCTTGCGTTAATTCCCATCGTGTGATTTTTTAAACACATTTTGCAGGTCTGATTGTATTAAACCTGTTCATTTATTGCAAACATTGATTTAAAATGAGGAACCTATTACGTTTTTCGATGTCTATCCCATGTGTCCTCGGGTACATATGAATGCTTCAAGGACGCTTAACAGCCCGTTCTGCCTCGCACATTATATCGCACAATGAAGTGGAATAATCAGTGACACGCCCATATGAGAATTTGATGGCCAAAGTTCTATGTCTGCCATCCCTTGGAAGCATTCTGGAGAAATAATTTGGGACGGGAAAAATGAATTGGTGATGCAGAAATCGACTGCAATGTGAGAAATGCAATCAGATTATAGAACCTATGAGGAAAGGACTAGACCTATCGGGATTCTAAGTGTTGATTGGAATGGTAGAAATCATTTGCGTTTCCAGAAATCAAATCGATCAAGGAAAAACTTTCACTGAGTTTCCAGATATATACTGGGAAAATAACACTGAGCTTCGATGTGTCCATTGCAAAGTAAAAAATCGATTGGGATCCATAAATATTGGACAGATAAAAAAAGGGTTTCTAGAAATCCGTTTGGATGGGTGAAACCAATTAGATTTACATAACTCAATTGGATCAGGAGAAATCCGTTGTGTTTAAGAAATACATTGCGCTGAAGGAATCGGTTGAGGCAAAAAATTCTGCTGGAGTTACAAAAATCTACTGGGGTTCTAGAAATCCAGAATAGGTGGAGAAATCCATTGGTGCATCACTGGTGTGATTGTGATGGCCAATGTGAGGTGTAATACCTGCCCATTTACCTCCTCTCTCCTCACTATCCCAGGCCCCAAGCACTCCTTTCAGGTGAAGCAGCGATTTACTTGTACTTCTTTCAATGTAATATACTGTATTCGCTGCTCACAGTGTGGTCTCCTCTACATTGGGGAGACCAAGCGCAGACTGGGTGACCACTTTGCGGAACATCTCCGCTCAGTCTGCAAGCAGGAACCTGAGCTTCCTGTTGCTTGCCATTTCAACACTTCCCCCTGCTCTCATGCTCACATCTCTGTCCTGGGATTGCTGCAGTGTTCCAGTGAACATCAACGCAAGCTCGAGGAACAGCATCTCATCTACCGATTAGGCACACTGCAGCCTGCCGGACTGAACATTGAGTTCAATAATTTCAGAGCATGACAGTCCCCCATTTAACTTTCATTTTTAGTTATTTCTTTTTCCTTTTTTTAACATTCCTTTTTACATTACTTACAATCTTTTTTTGCATTTATTTCATTTCATCTTAATTTGTTCAGTTTGCTTACCCACTGTTTTTTTCAGGTTGTTTTTCTTCAGGTTTGAGCTTGCTGCTGTTCAATATTCAGTGTATTCACACCTAATCTGTACTAATGCTTTGTCTTTCAACATACTATCAACATATTGTTTGCCTTTGCTCCGTGACCTTTTGGTCAGCTATGTGGCCTGGTCCAATCTGCACCTTCTCCTTTGTTATCTCTTGCCCCACCCCCACCTCACTTGTTTATAATCTGTGACTTTTCTAATATTTGTCAGTTCCGAAGAAGGGTCACTGACCCGAAACGTTAACTCTGCTTCTCTTTCCACGGATACTGCCAGACCTGCTGAGTGATTCCAGCATTTCTTGTTTTTGTTTCAGATTTCCAGCATCCACAGTATTTTGCTTTTATATTAAATATATTTCACGTACTGTTGTGCCGGTCCCTTCCAGTCATTTCTTACCTGGACAGCAAGAAAATTAAAATGAATGAACTGGTGTGTCCGAGATAGAGTTCCACCAGAACTTCAAACACTGTATTGAAGAGCAATCTACCTCTTTGACCAAGCTTTGGTTTATATTTCCTATTATTTCTTCCTGTGGCTCGGTGTCATACTTTGTATTATAATTCTCCAGTGAAACTCCTTGAGACGTTTTATTACATTCCATTAGTTATATAAATATAAGTTGTTGTTGTTGCTTAGGTGTCCCCTCACTTTAACTCCATCTGCCCGAAGTATATCTCACATAATTGATCTATCAGGACGGTTTGACAATACATTCATTCCCAAAGGTTAACGTTCCACTTCTGCTCCTTCAACAAGTTTTCTCATTACTCTTTCATTCGATGTGAATCCAGGAAGTGTAAAGAGGAAGTGTAAAGATGTAAAGAGATGGAAGGGGTGAATGGAAAAATATGGATTTCCGTTTGGGATCTCTGTTTGATATTCATTCCAGTTTAACTTGGATGAAGAATTCCATTCGCTACTGTTAATTTGAAAATGCCGCTGGCACTTCGGGAAACTGCAGTGAGATATTGCAAAATGTATTCAAGCACAGATATTAATACATGCATGTCACACAAATAAAGAAACAGAACGGGATTCAAACCCGTGCATTGCAGAGCACGGTAGATTTGCAGTCCATTGGTTTCATCACTCGGGCACCTCGGCTTGAGCACTGAAGCCGTCACATGTCCTTTTTGAATCCCAGCAATGTTGGACAAGGAAGCTAACAGTTGCACATGTCCCGATTGTGCAGCCACAAGCTCAATTTGTACAGATGCAGAGAAATGTTAGAGAATGGAAGGGGCCATTTCACCCGTTGTGTCTGTGCTACATCTCCGGAGGAACAATTCACCTCGATCCGCATCCCTGCCTTCTTTCCGTAGTCCTGCACATTCCTCCATTTGAGATATCCCTGATATATGTTAATGACCCAGAGCTTGGTTTACAGGGCAGAGCTTCAAACTTTGCGGATAATATGGAACATGGAAGCATTGTGAACTGTGAGGAACAGAGTGTGGAACTTCAAAAGGACATAGACAAGTTGGTGGAATGGGGTAGATGTTGCAAATGATGTTCAATGCAGAGAAATGTACATTTTCTACATTTTCATAGAAAGAACATGGAGAGAGAATGGCAAAGTAAAGGGTACAATTCTAAAGGAGTTCAGGAGCAGAGAGCTCTGGGTGCATGCGGTCATCCGTCATTGAAGTTGGCGGGACAGATTGAGAGTGTGGTTATAAAGCATAGTGAGTTTAACCCCGGGCCAGCATTTCACTGAATGTTTACCTCCAGGCTTAGCACCAATAACCCTTTTAGAATTGTACCCTTTACTTTGCCATTCTCCCTCCATGTTCTTTCTATGAAAATGTAGAAAATGAACATTTCTCTGCATTGAACATCATTTGCAACATCTCCCCCATTCCACCAACTTGTCGATGTCCTTTTGAAGTTCCACACTCTGTTCCTCACAGTTCACAATGCTTCCATGTTCCATATTATCCGCAAAGTTTGAATCAGCTCCGTGACTGGCAGCGATGGTCTGGGCGTGCTCCAAATGGAGGAGCAGGGCAGTGTCGTCATGGATGACCAGGTAGAGTTGCTTGCATCAGAATTTTGTCAATTAACCCGTGTAGAGAAATATGAGCTCACAGGACTGCTTTGATCAAATCCTTCAAGCTGGAAAGATGTGAGTTCTGCTCTGGGTCCAGTTGAATTTCCTATCTGATTTGACACTCTATTGACTTGAATAGAGTGCAAACTTGTGTTTATTACAACTGCTATTTTAACTCAGTGGAATGGAAGGAATGCTGCATTCCAGAGCTGAGTGGCCCAATTCGTACTAATGTAATGACAGACACTTCTGGGCTCGAAATCCATCAAGGGCATTTTAACCTCAGCCACCCATTGTAGGCAGCACCTGATATTCAGTTGCTTGAGATGGGAAATTGGGTTGGGCGTAAAACGTGCGGCCGTTCCAATCTCACCCTTTTCCCAATGCTGCAATCTGTGAAATTTATCCCAGTGTTTGCCTTTGTTTTAACATGAATGTGCTTCCTTCCTACCCTTATAGATCATCCCAGCAAATCATTAATGCCTGTTAACCGTGAGGAACATGTATTTTTGAGTGAAGAACTGGTCATGATTACCTGTGAAGCACCGTATCCATATTCAGGCAGCAGTTTCTATTGATACATAGGAGGCCAAGATGAACCAGTCAAAACCCAGACTGCCAGATCATGGCAATGCACAGTTACCTCTAATGTCACAAAGCTATTGGGTACTGGGTCAGCAGATTATTCCTTTGTGGACTGAAAGGCAGTATCAGAGTGGGAGATCACCTCAGAGAGAAGTTATACTGTGAAGGGAACAATCGAGGGTAAGTTTCAATAACCTTCATCTAAGACCATCCAAAACCGATCGAAGTCCATGCATGCCATGAATAATTTGGGGTAATCAGGCAGTCATGGAGTCATTAATGACAGCGAAGGTGGCAATTCGGCCCATCGAGTCTATGTGGGCTCTCAGTGGAGCGTAACAAATCTTTGGTAGTGGCAATTCAGTGCTGATGACTTGTCTGCCCATTTTAGGCCCTGCCAAATCTTCCTTTCCACTGGAAAGTCGATAACAAATGCACTACCTCCCATTTTCCACTCCAGTCCAAGGCAAATATCACCCCGTATATTCTGGTGGAAGCATTTTTTTTTTCAGCTACATTTTCTGTGCATTAATATCCAATACGGTGCATTGTGGTAAATATTCTGGAGGGTAAAACAGGAGGTAATGAACTCCACCCAATGTCACTCCCTGCCCCATTATCATGGGATAAGCTTCAGTGGAAATGTTATTCCCAATCTGGAAAAGGAGGTGCCAAACTATTAGACCACACAAGGGGATTGTTGTCTCACAATATTGTGACTTCAACCATGGTCGCATTCAGAGCAAGTCAAAGGGCATTTTGGACGTACATCCACCCTGATGAAATGGAATTGGTTTAGGTAAAGGTCCACCAGCCATTTCACATCCCACTCCACTTAAACATCCGTGAATTCATTGAGAGTACATGCAAAAGAGCATAAAATGTGAAAGTTCGGAAATTCCTGGAGAAAGGCAGCACAGATTCCATAGATCCATTTCTAACTGTCCTGTCCAATTGTTTTCTATAACAGATCGGCCAACAGCGTCAGGGGTATCTATTGATTTATCGACTGGTGTGAATGTAGCAGGGGAGAAGGTCACCATTACCTGCACGTGACTGGAGATGATGGCGGGAAAATCTTCCACTTTTACAGAGAAAGCAAAGACAATGATGTCAGAGGTAGTTTCTTTACTCAGAGAGTAGTAGGGGCGTGGAACGCCCTGCCTGCAACAGTAGTAGACTCGCCAACTTTAAGGGCATTTAAGTGGTCATTGGATAGACATATGGATGAAAATGGAATAGTGTAGGTCAGATGGTTTCACAGGTCGGCGCAACATCGAGGGCCGAAGGGCCTGTACTGCGCTGTAATGTTCTAATTCTAATTCTAATTCTAATACTATACTCAATTCATCACAAAGGATAACATTGGAACATTCCCACTGACCAGTCCAAACCAAGAGGGGCGGTACAAATGCACATATGTAATCTCCATCCATGGAAGATGGTTAGAGTCCCAGTTCAGTGAATCTGTGGTGGTCACCATGGCAGGTGAGTGAAGGTGAACAGAGATTGTTAATTAATCTGTCCAAAACCCTTTGGCATTTACAGAAATTCCTATTTGTTTCAATGTAACAGCGTTTGGATATCGAAGAGTGTGTCTGTGCACTCAGATTCTGACTGTCTCTGTAACAATGGAGCACATGCTCATCTGTTATGTTGAAAGAGGTAAGTGTTGGCCGACAAATAATTATTTGGAATGTACAGCACAGAAACATGTCATTCGACCAAACTGCTGGGCGCTGGTGTTTATTTTCCAAACGAGCTCCATCCCACTTTAATTCATCTTATCCTGTCTGTATATCCTTCTATTGCTCATTCACTCATGAATATCTACCTGCTCCTTAAGTGCACGTCCAGACCGGCACTGCAATGTATGTTTAACCCCAGATCAGCATTGCAATCGATGTTTAACCCCAAGCCAGCATTGCAGTAGATGTTCAACCCCAGTCTAGCATTGCAATGAAAACAAGAAATGCTGGAAATGCTCAGCAGAACTGGTAGCTTCTGTGGAGAGAGAAGCAGAGTTAACGTTTCAGGTTAGTGACACTTCTTCAGAACTGGCAAATATTAGAAATGTGAAAGGTTTTAAGCAAGTAAAGCTGGGATGGGGCAAAAGACAACAAAGGAGAAGGTTTAGATAGGACAAGGTTGCAGAGAATAACAGACCAGAATGTCATGGAGCAAAGGCAAACAATATGTTGATTGTGTGTTGAAAGACAAAGCATTAGTACAGGTAGGATGTTAACGGACTGAACACTGAACAGCCACCAGTGCAAACGTGAAAAACAAAACAGTGGGAAGGCAAACTGAACAAACTAAGACGAAATAAATAAAATTAACAAATCTAAATATATAAAAAAGAAAAAATTAAAGAAAGTAACTAAAAGTAAAAGGGCGGCACAGTGACGCAATGGTAAGCACCACAGCCTCACAACTCCAGCGACCTGGTTTCGATTCTGGATACTGAGTGTGAGGAGTTTGCAAGTTCTCCCTGTGAGCGTGTGGGTTTTCGCTGGGTGCCCCCGTTTCCTCCCATAGCTTAAAAACTTGCAGGTTGATAGATAAATTGGCCATTATATACATAGTATAGGTAGGTGGTAGGGGAACTGAGGGAACGTGGGGATGTGAGAGGGTAATGGGATTCATGTAGGATTAGTATAAATGGGTGGTTGATGGTCGGCATAGACTCGGTAGGCCGAAGGGCTTGTATCAGTGCTGTATCTCTACATAAATAAATAAAAGTAAATTGGGTGGCCCGTTATGCTCAGAAATTATTGAACTCAGTGCTCAGTCCGGCAGGCTGTATTATGCCTAATCTAATTGTGCCTGATTTATTCATCAGTAAATGAGATGATGTTCCTCAAGCTTGCGTTGATGTTCACTGGAACACTGCAGCAATCCCAGGACAGAGATGAGAGCAGTGGGGAGTGTTGAAATGGCAAGCAACCGGAAGCTCGGGGTCATGCTTCGGACTGAGTGGAGGTGTTCCACAGAGCAGTCACCCAGTCTGCGTTTGGTATCCCCAATGTAGAGAAGACCACATTGTGAGCAGGGAATACAGTGTACTACATTGAAAGAATTACAAGTAAATCGCTGCTTCACCTGTTCAGTTTTCAGTGCCTAACCCCCGATCTGTACTAAAATTGTGTCTTTCAACACACCATTAATCATATTGTTTGCCGTTGTTTCATGACATTCTTGACTGTTATTATGTGACCTTGTTCTATCTACAACTTCTCCTTTGTTATATATTGCCCCACCCCGGCTTTACTTGCTTGAAATCTTTCACATTTCTAATATTTGCCAGTTCTGAAGAAGGGTCACTGACTTGAAACGTTAGCTCTGCTTCTTTCTCCACAGATGCTGCCTGCCCTGCCGAGTATTTCCAGCATCCCTTGTTTTTATTTCGGATTACCAGCATCCGCAGTATTTTGCATTAATTCAAGGATTGCAATCGATGCTTTACCCCAGGCCGCATTCCAATGGATGTTTAACCTCGGGCCAGCATTACAATGGATGTTAACCCCAGGCCAGCATTGCAATAGATGTTTAAACCCAGCCAGCAGAGCAGTGAATGCTTACCTTCAGAACAGCATTAGAATGGGTGTTAAAATCCAGAACAGCATTGCAATGGATGCTTATCTCCAGGCCAGCGTTGAAATGGATGTTAAAATCCAGAACAGCATTGCAATGGATTTTTACCTCCAGGCCAGCACTTAAAATAGATGTTGAAACCCAGGCCAGCATTGCAATGGATTTTTAACTCCAGACAACCATTACAATGGATGTTTTCCACCACACCAGCATTCCAATGAATATTTACCTCCAGGCCAGCATTGAAATGGATGTTTAAACCCAGACCAGCATTGCAATGGATTTTTACCTCCAGACAAGCATTACAATGGATGTTTACCACCACACCAGCATTCCAATGAATATTTACCTCCAGGCCAGCATTGAAATGGATGTTTAAACCCAGACCAGCATTGCAATGGATTTTTACCTCCAGACAAGCATTACAATGGATGTTTACCGCCGCCAGCATTCCAATGAATATTTACCTCCAGGCCAGCATTGAAATGGATGTTAAAATCCAGACCAGCATTGCATTGGATGTTTACCCCTAGGCCAGAATTGCAATGCATGTTGTTGCTCAGGCCAGCATTGCAATGGATGCTTACACGCACACCAGCATTGCAATTGAAGTATACCTCCAGCCCAGCATTGCAAAAGATGTTTATCTCCAAAGCCGCATTGGAATAGATGTTTATGCCAAGGCCAGCATTGGAATGGATGTTTTCTTCCAGACCAGCAATCCAATGGTCGTTTGACTCCAGGCCAGCATCGCAATGGATGCTTACCTCCAGACCAGCATTACAATGGATGTTTACCACCACACCAGCATTCCAATGAATATTTACCTCCAGGCCAGCATTGAAATGGATGTTTAAACCCAGACCAGCATTGCAATGGATTTTTACCTCCAGACAAGCATTACAATGGATGTTTACCGCCGCCAGCATTCCAATGAATATTTACCTCCAGGCCAGCATTGAAATGGATGTTAAAATCCAGACCAGCATTGCATTGGATGTTTACCCCTAGGCCAGAATTGCAATGCATGTTGTTGCTCAGGCCAGCATTGCAATGGATGCTTACACGCACACCAGCATTGCAATTGAAGTATACCTCCAGACCAGCATTGCAAAAGATGTTTATCTCCAAAGCCGCATTGGAATAGATGTTTATGCCAAGGCCAGCATTGGAATGGATGTTTTCTTCCAGACCAGCAATCCAATGGTCGTTTGACTCCAGGCCAGCATCGCAATGGATGTTTACCTCCAGACCAGCAATCTAATGGTCGTTTGACTCTAGGCCAGCATTGCAATGGATGTTTACCTCCAGAACAGCAATCTAATGGTCGTTTGACTCTAGGCCAGCATTGCAATGGATGTTTACCTCCAGAACAGCAATCTAATGGTCGTTTGACTCTAGGCCAGCATTGCAATGGATGTTTACCTCCAGACCAGCAATCCAATGGTCGTTTGTCTCTCGGCCAGCATTGCAAGGTACGGTTACCTCCAGACCAGCTTTGTAATGGATGTTTATGCCAAGGCCAGCATTGCAATGGATGTTTTCCTCAGGACCAGCAATCCAATGGTCGTTTGACTCTAGGCCAGCATTGCAATGGATGTTTACCTCCAGACCAGCATTGCAATGGATGTTTACCTCCAGACCAGCATTGCAATGGATGTTTCTCCCAAGGCCAGCATTGGAATGGATGTTTACCTCTGGACCAACAGTGCAATGGATGTTTTACCCCAGGCCAGCATTTCAATGAATGTTTACCTCCAGGCATAGCACCAACAAAGGTGAATCATCGCCGGGACTCGCAGCGATGATCTCGGCGGGCTCCATATAGAGGAGCAGCGCAGGGTAGTCAGAGAGGACCAGGTGGGGCTGCTTGCATCAGAATGTTGTCAATTCACCCGTGTAGAGAAACATAAGCTTTGATCAAATCCTTCAAGCAGGATATAGTTGCGTTCTGGTCTGGGTCCAGTTGAATTTTCTGTCTGATTTTACCCTCCATTGACTTGCATAGAGTGCAAACTTGTGTTTGTTACAACTGCTATTTTAACTCAGTGCTGAGGGAATGCTGCATTCCAGAGCTGAAAAACCCACTCGGTACTAATGTAATGAGAGACGCTTCTGGACTCGAAATCCATCCCGGTCAGTATATCCTCAGCCGCCCATTGTAGGCAGTACCTGATATTCAGTTCCTTGAGAGGCAAAATTGGGTCGGGCATAAAACATGTGGCAGATCCTATCTCACCCTTTTCCCCAATGCTGCGTTCGGTGAAATATATCCCAGTATGTGCCTTTGTTTTAACTTGAATATGCTATCTTTCTATCATTATAGATTACCCCAGCAAACCATCAATGCCTGTTAACCGTCAGGATTATGTATTTCTGAGGGAAGAACTGGTCATGATTACCTGTGAAGCAGCATATTCGTATTCAGGCAGCTGTTTCTATTTGTAGAGAAGAGACCAGGATGAACTAATCAAAACCAAGACTGCCAGTTCAAGGCAATATACAGTCACCTTTACTGTCACAAAGCTATTGGGCACTGGGTCAGCAGATTATTGCTGTGTGTACAGAAAGACAGTGTCGGAGAGGGAGATCATCTCAGAGAGAAGTGATACTGTGAAGGTAACAGTCGTGGGTAAGCTTCAATACCTCTCACTCTAAGAACATCCAATACTGATCGAAGTCTACACATGCCATGAATAATGTGGGAGTGAGTCATATAGTCATGGAGTCATTAATAGTAGAGAAGGTGGCCATTCGGTCCATCGCATCCATGTGGGCTTTCCATGGAGCGAAACCAATCTTCGGCAGTGGAAATTCGGTGCAGATGAATCGTCCACCCGTTTTATTCACTGTCAAATCTTCCTTTCCACCTGGTGCAAATTAGACAACAAATACACTACCTTCCATTTTCCACTCCGGTCCAAGGCAAATATCACCCCGCATATTCTGGTGGAAGCATGTTTTTTCAGCTACATTTTCGGTGCATTAGTATCCAATCCAGCATATGGATTTTATATTCTGGGGGATAAAACAGGAGGTATTGAATTCCACACCATCACACACCCCGCCCCATTATCCTGGTATAAGCTTCAGTGGACATGTTATTCCCAATTTGGAAAAGGAGATACCAAACTATTAGGCCGCCCAAGGGGATTGTTGTCTCACAATGTTGTGGCTTCAATCATGCTCAAATACAAAGCCAGTCAGAGGGCATTTTGGAAGTAAACCCGCCCTGATGGAATGGGACTGGTTTAGGTAAAGGTCCAACACCCATTTCATACCCCACTCCATTTAAACATGCGTGCATTTATTGAGAGCATATGCAAAAAGAGCATAACATGTGAAGGTCCAGAAACTCCTGGAGAAAGGCATCATGGATTCCGCAGATCCATTTCTCACTGTCCTGAACAATTATTCTCTAACTGATCCGCCATCAGCGCCAGGGATATCCCTTGATCAATCGACTAGCATATATGTAGTAGGAGAGAATGTCACCATTACCTGTACCATAAGTGGAGATGATCGCGGGAAAACCTTCCACTTTTACAGAGAGAGCCAAAGACAGTACTATCCTCAATTCATCACAAAGTTCAAAATTGAAACATTCCCAGAGACCAGTACAAAGCAAAGAGGGCGGTACAAATGCAAATATACAATCTCCATTCATGGAAGATGGTTAGAATCCCAGTTCAGTGAATCTGTGATGGTCACTATAGCAGGTGAGTGAAGGGGAACAGAGATTGCTAATATGTCTGTTCAACACCCTTTGGGACTTACAGAAATTCACATTTGTTGTAATGTAACAATTTTTGGATATCGCAGAGTGTGTCTGTGCACACAGCTTCTGACTGTCTCTGTAACAATGCTCATCTGTTATGTTGAAAGAGGTAAGTGTTGGCCGACAAATAATTACTTGGAATGTACAGCACAGAAACATGTCATTTGACCAAACTGCTGGGCGCTGGTGTTTCTGCTCCAAACGAGCCTCATCCCACTCTAATGCATTTCATCCTGTCTGTATATCCTTCTATTAGTAACTATCTTCGATTGATGGCCCCTAGTTTGGGGTCGGCTCGCAAGTGGAAACATCTCTACATCTAGCCTATCAATTGTCGGCGAGCACCATCCAACCCGTGAATTGTATGTAACATGGGATGTGAGGAAAGTACTGTGGGTGGCTAATAGTGGTAAATAAGTCCACAGCAGGGATGTAGGATGTGCTGAAGGAGCAATGCGGTGTAACTGAACTGATAAAGGGAATGTGAATGTGGTAAAACCTGCAAGGTGGTCATTATGGCATGTCTAAACTATAACTAAATCTGTAACATTTGATGGATGTGATAGTGTTGGAAGAAGATTATAGAGCTCAAATAATTGATAACAACTGTAATCCGGGTCCATATGGGAACCATGTTAAACATTCCCATGTACTTTGACTGCAGCAAAACAATGATTGATACAAGACGGGCCGCCTATTTGTGATCTTGCTGTCTTGTTGGATTTTGCTGTCCTGCTCATGACTTTTGAGTGTTTGATGTTGAAATTATGTGGGGAAAGGACTCTTCCCAACATTGGACTCTGAACCACGATGAGAGGAAAGGGTCCCAACCAAACACAATCTGCTTCTGTGTTGTACTGAGTGTGGAGTCTATTCCAGCTCCTTCATTCTGTCATCATTGCTTTATATCCATAGGCTGCCATTTTGGATATTGCAATGTTCTCATCAGTATCTCACACACTGTTGCACAGAACTCAGTGTTGTGGCTTTAGTTGTGGTTACCGCCTCATTTACTCCAAGCCTCTGTATCCACTCCCATTCAAAGCTTCCTGGTTTCAACCTCTGTGATCTGGAGAAAGAGACTCAGTCGTGGTTATTTAAAGCTCCCGTGGTCAAATTCAGAGCAAGTTAGAGGGCAGTTTGGAAGTAAACCAGCCCTGATGTAATGGGACTGGTTTAGGTACAGGTCCACCACCCATTTCACACCCCACTCCATTTAACCATGCGTTGAATTTATTGAGAGTGCATGCAGAAATAACAGAACATGTGAAGGTCCGGAAACCCCAGGAGAAAGGCAGCACAGATTCCACAGATCCATTTCTAACTGTCCTGTATAATTATTCTACAGCAGATCGGCCAACAGCGACAGGGGCATCTATTGATAAATCGACTGGTGAAGGGGAGAAAGTCACCATTACCTGCACCATGACGGAAGATGATCATGGGAAAACCTTGCAATTTTACAGAGAGCCAAAGACAGTACTATCCTCAATCCGTCACAAACGGCATCATTGGAACATTCCCAGAGACCAGTACGAACCAATGAGGGCAGTAAAAATGCACATATACAACCTTGCTCCGTGGAAGGCAGTTACAATCCCCCAGTTCAGTGAATCTGTGGTGGTCACTATAGCAGGTGAGTAAAGGGGAACAAATATTGTTAATATGTCTGTTCAACACTCTTTGGTATTTACAGAAATTCATATATGTTTCAATGTAACAGTGTTTCGATATCGCAGAGTGTGTCTGCGTACTCAGCTTCTGACTGTCTCTGTAACAATGGAGCACATGTTCATCTCTTATGTTGAAAGCGAAAAGTGTTGGTCCACAAATAATTACACAGAATTTACAGCAAAGAAACAGATCATTCGACCCAACTGCTGGGCGCTGGTGTTAATTCTCGAATCGATCCTCATCCCACTGTACTTCATCTCATCCTATCTGTATATTCTTCTCCTGCTGACTCACTCATGAATATCGAACTGCTCCTTAAATGCATCTAAACTGTTCTCCTCAATCTCTCCCTGTGGGAAGATGTTCGGCATTCTTACCAATCTCTGGGTAAAAAAAGGTTATTCTGAATTCCCCCATTGGATTTATTATTGACTCTCATCTATTTATGGCCCCTAGTTTGGGTCTAGCTCGCAGGTGAAAACATTTTCTCGACATCTACCCGATCAATTATACGCAGGGGACCATCGAACTTGTGAACTCTATGTAACCTGGTGTGTGGAGAAAGTAGTGCGTGTGGCTAATAGTGCTAAGAACATAAGAACATAAGAAATAGGAGCAGGAGTAGGCCATTCAGCCCCTCAAACCTAGCCCACCATTCAGGGCGGCACAGTGGCGCAGTGGTTAGCACCGCAGTCTCAGAGCTCCAGGGGCCCGGGTTCGATTCTGGGTACTGCCTGTGTGGAGTTTGCAAGCTCTCCCTTTTTCTGCGTGGGTTTCCTTCGGGTGCTCCGGTTTCCTCCCACATGCCAAAGACTTGCAGGTTGGTAGGTTAATTGGCCATTATAAATTGCCCCAGTATAGGTAGGTGGTAGGGAAATATATAGGGACTGGTGGGGATGTGGTAGGAATAGTGGATTAGTGTAGGATAGGTATAAATGGGTGGTTGATGGTCGGCACAGACTCGGTGGCCGAAGGGCCTGTTTCAGTGCTGTATCTCTAAACTAAACTAAACAGTAAAACATGGCTGATCTGTCCCAGGCCGCAACTCCTCTTGCAGGCCTGCTCTGCATAACACGCGACTCCCCGAGATTTCAATAATCTATCGACCTCCTTCTTAAATACATTTAGTGACTTAGCCTGCACAACTCTCGGAGTCAGAGAATTCCAGAGATTCGCCACCCTCTGAGAGAAGACATGCAGGTGATAGGTAAATTGGCCATTGTAAGTTGCTCCTAGTGCAGGTAGGTGGTAGGGAATATGGGATTACTGTAGGGTTAGTATAAACGGGTGGTTGTTGGTCAGCACAGACTCTGTGGGCCGAAGGGCCTGTTTCAATGCTGTATCTTAAAATAAAATAAATAAAAACAGCTAGGCAATGTGGTGGAAACTTGAGTGATGAGGCTACCAAAAATAAGTAGATGTCAATACCGGTGACAGATTGACCGACTGTGGCTAACGGAGCGCACCTGCAGCATTAGTAACAGCTGACTGACCAATATTGTGCATCGGGTAGTCAGGTTTCGCCAATCACGCAGGTAACATGCACGAAACAGGGTTTGAAAAAGTTTGGTGCAAAGCGCTGGCGAGCTAGTTCAGGACTAAGTAGTCTGATCAACTACTCAGAGAATCAAAAGGGGAGGGATGATCATCTGCTCCGTTGCGACTCTCGGACGAACCTAAGTAACCCAGCTTATGTGGACGCGTGAGTATAATCTCTGTTGAAGATAACATTTTGAAACGCTGAATAAACGTGCTATCTGTGAATAATAATCTGTTAGCCTTTAGTAAACCTCCGTTGTGTACTGTGTGTACAGGAGCTGACACTGTATTAAATTAATTCCCGGGATCTGGACATCACTGACAAGAGCAGAATTTATTGTCCAATTTCCCTGAGAAGGTGGTGATGAGCTGCTCCCCTCATCGACCCTCCCAGTTACCCTTACAAAAAATTCACTCAAGCTAGTCTGACACGATCTTCACTGAACAAATCCATGCTGACTGTGCTTGATTAATCTGCACCTTTCTAAATGACCATTACTGCTGTTTATCAGAATTTTTCTCAATCATTTGCCCTCCACTGAGGTTTACTGAGTGGCCTGTAATTACTCAGTCTATCTCTTTCTTCCTTTTTAGCAATGGTAGAACGTTAGCAGTACTACAATCTTTTCCTTCTTTATTTCTCCGTGGTCTCTCCTTCCCTATCTTTCTCCCTCCCTCTCTGTTTCTCTCTCTCCCTCTCTCCTTCTTCGCCTCTGTCCATGACTCTGTCTCTCTCACACCATCTCTCCTTCTCTCTCTGGCTCTCCATCTCTCTCTGTCTATGTCTGTCTCTCTGACTCTCTGCCTCTCTTTCTCTCTCCTTCTTTTACTCAGTTTCTCCTGATCGCTCTTTCTCTATTTGTCCATGACAGTGTCTGTCTCTCTCTAACATCATCTCTGCCTCTCTATGCAAGATATAATAATTTGATGTAATCCTTCACTGCTGTGTGCACAGACATATAAGAGATAGGTATGGAGAGAGAAACATCAGGAGAGATCCAGAGGCATTATCCTCCATTTTAAAAGCCAGCAATATATTTCACTGTGGGAGCCATCACACCCTCATGATATTGGTTGTGGGCATTTTGAAATCTATGTCCCTGCGAATGGACCACTGTGCTAAGGGAAATACGTCCTTCCTATCCACTCTAATGAGGCCCCTCATAATTTTATACACCTCAAATCAATCTCTCCTAGGCCTCGTCTGTTCCAAAGAAAACAGCCCCAGCCGATCCAATCATTCCTTTGGATGTCGTTGTAATTTTGGAACTCTTTCCTGCAAACAGGAATTCATGCTGGCTTAATTGCTAATTTTTAAAACTGGGATTGATAGATTATTGTTAACCAAAGGTATTAGGAGATAAGGGGCAAAGGTGGGATATATGGTATTTGTTTGATCACAGATCAGCCCTGATCTCATTGAATGCTGGAACAGGTTGGAGGGGTTAAATTGCCTCCTCCTCTTCCTATGTCCGATGTGAAATATCCGTCTTTCACTCTCAGTCACCCTGTCTGTCTGTGTCTCTCTATTTCTCTCTTTCTGTCTCTCTATGTCTCTGTTTCAGACAGTGTAGAGCGAGATTCACTCTGTATCCACCCCATGATGTTCCTGTCCTGGGAGTGTTTGATGGGACAGTGTAGAGGGAGCTTTACTCTGCATATTCATGACTTCACTTGGGTTTACAAAGCAGAACTTCAAAGTTTGTAGATGACACAAATCGTTGGAAATGCAGCAAAGAGAGAAAAGAATAGCAGCAGACTTCAGGAAGCTGTTGGCAGTCTGGTGAATTGGACAGACACATGGCAGGTTAACTTCAATGCTGAGAAATGTGAAGTGATGGATTTTGGAAGGAAGACTGTGGGAGAGGCAATCTAAATTAAATGGTACAATGTTTAAATGGGTGCAGGAACAGAGAGACCTTACACATACAGGAGCTGACAGTGTGTGTGTGTCTCTCTCTACCCCCTTTTTGCTGTCTCTCTCTTTCAATCCTGATACTGACTTTTTTCGGAATCCTTCTAGGTTGAATAGTGCCCTGAAATGTTTCAGTCTCACTGTTACAAGGAACAAGTCACATTATTGTGGTATTTTCTATATCTTAATGATTCAATTTGGAGCTTGGATTCTGTCAGGTAAATGTGGTTTCTCGTTCGGACTTTCCTGCATTGTGAAACTGTCAGTTGTCTGTGCAAAGACAGGATATCGGGGTGTTTGAATGGAGTTGAAGATTTTAGTTGCTTCAATAGGTTGTGAATTAGATTGTGGATTGCATCCCTGAAGGTCTTTAAGCCCTGAGAGAATGAAGTTGTTTACCAATGTGTGAATAACATCAAAGTCTTTAGACACATGAAAGAACAAGATTGGGGAGAATATACAAAAGCTGAGACAGTCAGACAACAGCAGTCGGAAGGTGAATGTCCTTTACAGTTTGTAAAATAAAAGCCTGAGCTAATGACTGAAAAAGCAGGAGTTCAAATCCCACATTGGGCTCTTGTGAATTTGAGTTTCTCTGAAAATAAAAAATACCTCTGGAATAATAAATCATCCAAGATGAAATTATTCACTCTCACTGCTCTGACACTGATTTACCTTCAAGTAGCTTTTTCCACTCCACGTTTTCTAAATCGCCTTCCATCGGCCCAGCTTCATTCTCTAAAACTAAGTGTCAGACTGACCCATCTCTTGTTGGCCTTGCTACGTACTGGCCTAAAATATTCCCCTGAATGCATGTTTAGAATTCTGTATCCTTCATACCTTTTACACTACTGTCAGTTATCAATGCACTATTTAGGACTATACTAGACCCCGTCTCTGTTTATATTACACATGGCCCTATCTCTGCGATAAAAATAGATTAAAAAGTGGCGAGAAAACCCTTCGATTTATGCACAAGATTCTAAGAAATCTGAGCAGGAGTAGGCCATCCAGCCCCTCGAGCATGTTCTGCCGTTCAATACGCTCATAATTGATCTGAAAGTGACCTTAACTGATCTGATAGTGATCTTTCTTAGCTCAGTCTTAAATGACAGGCTCTTTATTTTTAAACTGTGCGCCCTAGTTCTAGACTCACCCACAAGGGGAACATCTTCCCAGCTTCTGCCCTGTAAAGTACCCTCAGAATCTTGTATGTTTTAATAAGATCACCTCTCAGTCTTCTAAACTCCAATGAGTACAGGCCCAACCTGTTCAACCATTCCTCATAAGACAACCCCTTCATCCCAGGAATCAGCCCAATGAACCTTCTCTGAACTGATTCCAATGCATCCAGACATGACCATTTATCCACTTTCAAAGATGCCAAACACCTTAATATTTCCCTCTCACTCTGTTTAGACCATCCAGTATTTCAGACTCCTCCTCTTTAACGACAATGTCTGCATCGTTCCCCTTCTTTTATGAAGACAGACGCAAGGTGTTCATTAAGAACCATGCCCACATCTCCCACCTCCGTACACACACATTCCCTTTTTGGTCCCTAATACTCGATCCTTAGTTTTCCTCTTGCTCTTCATGTATCAATAAACATCTTTGTATTTTCCTTGATTTTACTTGGTAACATTATTTTCCGGCCCTCTCTTTGCTTTCCTAATTTGCTTTTTAATTTCACCCCTGCATTTTCTTCACGCCTCTGGGCTTATTGAGCTCTTGGTATATGACATAAGCTTCCCTCTTGTCCCTTATCCTACCCGGTTTGATCCTTGTTATCTAAGGGGCTCTCGATTTGGGAGTCTCATCCTGTTTCTCTTTGTGGGAAAATATTTGTTCTCAACCCTCACTAACTCTGACTGCTCTGACATGCATTTACCTTCAGGTAGCTGGTTCCAATCCACTTTGCTAAACTCTGCCCTCCCAGGGACTACCATCTCCTCTGATGCCCCGATGGAAACTCACATCCTTCCTAATGTGTGGTGACCAGAACTGGATTCAATATTCTAGTTGTGGCCTAACCAGAGCTTTGTCAAGGTTCAGCATAGCTTTCATGCATTTGTACTCACAACTATTTATGAAGCCTAAGATTCCACATGCATTGCTGACTGCTCTCTCAATATGTCCTGCCACCTTCAACGATGTATGTACATGTACCCCCATGTCCCTCTGTCCCTGCACACGCTCTGGAACAGTACCATTCAGTCCATATCGCCTCTCCCTATCCTTCTGCCAAAATATATCACCTCACATTTGCCAGCATTAAATTCCATCTGCCACTTGACTGCCCATTCTGCTCGCCTATCTATGTCCTGTTGCAGTCGATTGCTATCATCCTCGCTCTTTGTATCTCCTCTAGGTTTGGGATCTTCGGCAAATATTGAAAATTTACTCAAACACTAAAACAATCCAAAACGCGAGGCTCACAAATTTAACACAAGTTTCCTTTTCTGAGTCTCGCTGGTCTGTTCTGATTTTCTGTTGGGTGGCATCTGCCTATATTTTGTGTTCTGACCTAAACCCACAAACATATAACTCAGAGGTAGGATTATTACCCATGGAGCCACAGCTGGCTCCAATGTTCCCAGAAATTTCAGTTGTTGTGCAGGGCCAATTATTTTTTTGTCCACTGCCATTATATTATTTGAAGAATCTTTGCAGGCATGTGTTATTTATCATGGAACAGGACCTGCGTGGTACCTTCCAGGCTGCTGCACAAAATTTTGCAGAAACATTCACCGACACTCTACATCCCAATCTCTTCCTCTTTCTCTCTGGTACTCTCTCCCCATTGCTATCCTTCCCTCTCTCTGCTATTCTCTCTCTATATCTATCCCTGTCTTGTTCACTGTCACTCTCCCCATCTGGAAGGAGGAGGAGAAAGAGAGGTATCTATAGCGGCAGCTTTACTCTGTATCTATCCCTAAAATGTACCTGTCCTGGATGTGTCTGACAGAACAGAGAAGACAGAGATTTGTTCTGTAGATAACTTGGCATGCCAGAATTTGATGGGACAGTGTCGACAGAGCTTTACTCTGCATCCTGGAATTTAGAAGGGTAAGGGTTGATTTGATCAAAGTTTGCAAGATAATATTGGAAACTGATGGGGTAGATAGAGAGAAACTCTTCTCACTAGTTGGGGGAATCTCGGACGAGGGGGGCAGTCTAAAAATTGAACATATGTTGAAAAGCTTTTCAAGGGTGAAATTTATTAACACTTCAACACACAAAGGGTGGTGGAATTTTGGAATTGTCTTCCACAAATAACCTCTCCCGATATCTACAAACTCCTCCAGCTCCACAATCCCCCAATATCTGCGATCCTCTAATTCTGGCATCTTGAGCATCCCCAAATTGAATCGTTCCACCATTGGTGGCCGTGCCGTAAAGCCGCCAAGGCTCTAACTCTGGAATTACTTTCCTAAACCTCTCCGTCTCACTAATGCTCTTTCCTATTTGATGACTCTCCCTAAATCCAAGCTCTTTGACCAAGTTTTTGCTGTTGAAATCTGGAATTCTCTACCTTACAGATTTGTGGAGGCTAGGTCACTAATTGAATTTCAGGAATGATATGGAGGCATCAGAAAGGGTGCAGAAAAGATTCACGAGCAAGACTCCGGGGATGAGAGTCTTAGTTACGTGGATAGATTGGAGAAGCTAGGGTTAGAATTAGAATTGGAATTAGAACATTACAGCGCAGTACAGGCCATTCGGCCCTCGATGTTGCGCCGACCTGTGAAACCATCTGACCTACAGTATTCCATTTTCATCCATATGTCTATCCAATGACCACTTAAATGCCCTTAAAGTTTGCGAGTCCACTACTGTTACAGGCAGGGCATTCCACGCCCCTACTACTCTCTGAGTAAAGAAACTACCTCTGACATCTGTCCTATATCTATCACCCCTCAACTTAAAGCTATGTCCCCTCGTGTTTGCCATCACCATCCGAGGAAAAAGACTCTCACTATCCACCCTATCTAACCCTCTGATTATCGTATATGTCTCTATTAAGTCACCTCTCCTCCTTCTTCTCTATAACGAAAACAACCTCAAGTCCCTCATCCTTTCCTGGTAAGACCTTCCCTCCATACTAGGCAACATCCGAGTAAATCTCCTCTGCACCCTTTCCAAGGCTTCCACATCCTTCCTATAATGCGGTGACCAGAACTGCACGCAATACTCTAGGTGCGGTCTCACCAGAGTTTTGTACAGCTGCAGCATGACCTCGTGGCTCCGAAACTCGATCCCCCTACTAATAAAAGCGAACACACCATATGCCTTCTTAACAGCCCTATTAACCTGCGTGGCAACTTTCAGGGATTTATGTACCTGGACACCAAGATCACTCTGTTCATGTACACTACCAAGAATCTTCCCATTAGCCCAGTACTCTGCATTCCTGTTACTCCTTCCATAGTGAATCACCTCGCACTTTTCCGCATTAAACTCCATTTGCCATCTCTCAGCCCAGCTCGGCAGCCTATCTATGTCCCCCTGTACCCTACAACATCCTTCAACACTATCCACAACTCCACCGACCTAAGTGTCATCCGCAAATTTACTAACCCACCCTTCTACACCCTCTTCCAGGTCATTTATAATAATGACAAACAGCAGTGGCCCCAAAACAGATCCTTGCGGTACACCACTAGTAACTAAACTCCAGGATGAACATTTGCCATCAACCACCACCCTCTCTCTTCTTTCAGCTAGTCAATTTCTGATCCGAAGCTCTAAATCACCTTCAACCCCATACTTCCGTATTTTCTGCAATAGCCTACCGTGGGGAACCTTATCAAACGCCTTACTGAAATTCATATACACCACATCCTCTGCTTTACCCTCATCCACCTGTTTGGTCACCTTCTCGAAAAACTCAATAAGGTTTGTGAGGCACGACCTACCCTTCACAAAACCGTGCTGACTGTCGCTAATGAACTTATTCTTTTCAAGATGATTATAAATCCTGTCTCTTATAACCTATTCCAACATTTTACCTACAACCGAAGTAAGGCTCACAGGTCTATAATTACCAGGGCTGTCTCTACTCCCCTTCTTGTACAAGGGGACAACATTTGCTATCCTCCAGTCTTCCGGCACTATTCCTGTCGACAATGACGACATAAAGATCAAGGACAAAGGCTCTGCAATCTCCTGCCTTGCTTCCCAGAGAATCCTTTTGTGTCTCTCTGTCTTCCTCTGTCTATCTCTCCCTCCAGCTATCTCTGGCGCGAGGAGAGACAGCGGGAGAGAGGGTTAGCTATGAAGCTAGGAGAAAAAGACCAACAAATTCAGCAATCATTTCAGTCGGAGAAAAGCCACTAACAAATTCAACAGCATCAGAAGTGGGAAAAAACACCGATTAATAGGGCAAAGGCACAAGCTGTTGGAGGGATGGGAAATCGTTCAGGAAGGGCCAGAGTATCTGATTACACTCGGGATGGCGTAATTGTTGCCAACAAAGACAATTTCAGCCTGCAATATGAAAAGGAGACAGAGAGCTGAGAGGGAATGATTTAATTTTGACTGAGTTAATAAGGGGGCACTGGCGTCCTGCGGCTCCCATAATGCCGCGCGACTGGGAAAGGCTCCAATCTGTGGTACAGGCCGCGCAGCACTTTTTTAGTTTTAGAGCTACAGCACTGAAACAGGCCCTTCGGCCCACCGAGTCTGTGCCGACCATCAACCACCCATTTATACTAATCCGACACTAATTCCATATCCCTACCACATCCCCACCAGTCCCTATATTTCCCTACCACCTACCTATACGAAGGGCAATTTATAATGGCCAATTTACCTTTCAACCTGCAAGTCTTTTGGCATGTGGGAGGAAACCGGAACACCCGGAGGAAACCCACGCAGACACAGGGAGAACTTGCAAACTCCACACAGGCAGTACCCAGAATTGAACCTGGGTCGCTGGAGCTGTGACGCCACTGTGCCGCCCACTCTGGGAGGAAGCTCCGCACATGCGCATCTCCACAAGCGCGTTAACCACCGCTTTTTTCATACTCCCGCGGCTCAGACATTCAAGTTTCCTCCATTGAGATCGACAACTGAAGCCGTTTTTCCTTTTACTTTTATCTTCTTTTTTATGGAAATAAGCGACCGGCATGAGACGTCACGCAATGATGGTGGCTGATGACGCCAAATCCCATCCTTTCGTCACTGAACTCTGATTGGCTGGATCGCCCCACGTGCTTGGAGGTCAGAGGGGTCAAAAGCTTCCTCCAGTCTCAGCGCAGCCGCAGATTGGGCAACATGTGACCCCCCTGGGTAGGGGAGGGGCTAACAGTAAAGAAAGTCTTGCGGTGTCAAACAGTCATTTAATTTGGGATACAACCAGAAAAAAGTAACTTTATCCTCGGGAGAATGAGTGGAGTCAGACATATAGAAAGAGACTGCAGGTTAATGCCCAGATTAGCTTTATTAAAGATTCAAAGTTGCAGAGAGAAATCGCCCAGTAATCCTAGTTGCAACCCATTGGACTCAATACAATGGTCCTAAAATATTATCACTGTCAATCAAACAATTTCATCAGCTCAACAGCAAAGAGTGAAATGATCCATAAACTGCAGTGTTCAATGATTTGAGGAAGATTACAAAGCATGACAGAGAACATATAGACAGACACAAAGTATTTGTTTCGTTTCTCTGCCATTGTCCTATGATGAGAGGTTGAGTAAATTGGACATGTATTCTCTGGAGTTTAGAAGAATGAGTGGCGGTCGCATTGAAACATATCAGATTCTAAAGGGACTGGATAAAAACGGCACTGAAAGATTATTTCCGCTGGTCGGGAAATGAAAGTGCCCCTTATCCCTTCCTAACCAGCTTATCCACCTGTCCTGTCAGCCTCAGGAATCAGTGAACATTCACTCCAATGTCCCGCTGTTCACAGACACAGAGACAATGTTGGAGACAGTCACGTTGTTAGGTGAGATCGAAAGGGCAAATGTCAAATATAATCTTAGTTTGATGTAATCCTCTACACAGACGTACAAGACATCGGCATAGAGTGTGAAACATGAGGAGAGAGGCAGAAATATAGATGGAGAGAGGGTAACAGTGAGAAAGGGAGAGATAGGCATGGAGAGAGAAGTGGACAGGTACTCATAGTGGTAATCTCTCTCTGTCTTCCCCTCTCTCTTACTCACTCAATCACTTGTTCCCCTCTCTGCTACTCGCCTCATGTTTATCTCTCTCCTCTTCACTCTCTCTCTCTCTCTCTCCCTCTGTACCCTCTCAATCCCAGTCTCTCACTATGTCATACATTCAATGATGCTGCACTCAGCTTTGTGGGAACATTGACTAACACTCCCCATCCCAATTTCCCTCTGACTGGCTGTCTATCTCTCTCCCTCTCTGTCTCTCTCTCTCTCTCTCTGCCCCTCTCCCTCTCTCTCTGTCTATTCCTCTCTATTTGTCTTGCCTAGATGCTGGAAATCTGGATACCATGGAGCCGAATGGCTGATTCTGTTTCTCTCTCCACAGATGCTGCCTGGTCTGTGAATGGAACTGAACACTATGCAATCATCAGTGAACGTCGCCACTTCTGCCCTTACGATGGAGGGCAGGTCATTTTGGAAGCAGCTGAAGATGGTTGGGCCGAGGACATTACCCTGAGGAACTCCTGCAGTGATGTCCTGGGACTGAGATGATTGACCTCCAACAACCAGAACCATCTTCCTTTGTACTCGGTATGGTTCCAACCAGTTGTGAGTTTTCCCCCCTGGTTCCCACTGACTTCATCTCTACTCAGGCTCTATGATGCCACAATCAGTCAAATGCTGCCATGAGCTTAAGGGCAGTTACTCTCACCTCACTTTCTGATCTATTGCATCATATGAGATGCATACGGGCCATAGAATAGCAGACAAGAGTGAATGGTTCTGTTTTACCTGCTGTGTTATCCTCTTCACAGCCTGGTACAGGACTGTGCATGACAGATTAACATGTCCCATTAAACACTCCCAGAGCTGGTTCAGCATGTATTATAAAGAGTACAGTTCCTTCCACACTCTCTCCCACTCTCTCTCCCTCACTCATTCTACCTCCTGCTCTCTCTCTCTCTTTCCTGTGAAACATCGGGATGAGGGAGAAATAGAGATGAAGAGAGAAGACGGGAGAAAGTCAAAGTCCCGTGTTCGTAACACATGGATAAAGAGGAACAGAGAGGTGAGACAGGGCTTGAGAGAGTAAAAGACAGAGGAAGGAGAGATAGAGATGGAGAGATTATCAGCAAGAGTAAATCTCCAGCACTCTCTTCATCCCTATCACTCCTATTCTTGGTTACTCTCTCTCCATCTATATTCTCCCTCTGTTACCCGCTGAATCCCAGTCTCTCCCTCTCTGTTACTCTCGGAATTCCAATCTCTCCCTCTCTGTTACCCTCTGAATCCCAGTCTCTCCCTCTCTGTTACCCTCTAAACCCCAGTCTTTCCCTCTCTCTTCCCTTCTGAATCCCAGTCTTTCCCTCTCTGTTACTCTCTGAACATCAGTCCCTTCCTCTTTGGTACCGTCACAATCCAGTCTCTCCCTCTCTGTTACGCTCTGAATCACAGTCTCTCCCCCTCTGTTACCTAACCAGAGCTTTATAAATGTGCAGCATCCCTGCTTTTGTACTCACTGCATACAGTGTACTTTGTGGTACAGTGGTGTTCCCCTGGGGTTTCGATTAGGACCTCTGATCTTTTTGATGTATATTAATGACTTGGCCTTGGGTTTACAGGGCATAACTTCAACATTGTGCCATTTGCAATGTAATAAAGAGGGAAGGGAATGGTAGTAGACTTCAGGAGGATAGAGGCACTGTGGTGAAATTGTCAGACACATGGCAGGTTAACTTCAATGCTGCGAAACGTAAAATGATGCATTTTGGAAGGAATGCTGAGGAGAAGCGATATAAACTGACTGGTACAATGTTCCAATTGGTGCAGGGACAGAGAGATCTGGTATTTCATTTGTGTCACTTTTTATATCTTAAAGAGTCAATTTGGGGCTTGCAGTCTGTAAGGTGAATTTAGCTTCATCCTGAAAAGTGTTAGCAAACGTGTTGGGAAATGTGTCAAAAGCTGTTTCCATTCAGACATCCCTGCATTGTGGAAGTGTGAGCTATCTTTGCAGAGACAGGAAATACGAGTGTTTGAGTGGACCTGCAGGTTTTGATTGATGCAATAAGCTGAGAATTTGATGTGTGTCCCTTGCAGATACACAGAACAGAACACTACATGAAGTAGTTTACCAATGTCTGTCAAACCTCAAAGACTTCAGACACATGGAATAAGACGAGTAGGAAACAATATCGAAAACCTGAGTCAGTCAGACAACAGCAGTAAGAAAGTGAATCTGTTTTTATGTGTTTTAATTCTCAGGCCAGATCTGATGATTGAAAAATCAGGAGTTCACATCCCACACTGGGATGTTGTGAACTTGAATTCTGTTTTTTAAAAAAAAACATAAATCTGGAATTAAAAAACCCTCCGGGATGGAAGATTCACTCCTGTCTACTCGTGCGAAGCTTGTATGTGTCTCAGTTTTGCTGTATTTATTAATGATTTAAAGATGATGGGGTAGAATGCAACATACCCAAGTTGCCAATGACACAAAAATAGGCAGCATAGTAAGCAGTGTAGTTGAACGCATCACATTGCAAAGATATATTAATATCTGAAGTGGATGGGCAAAACTGTGATCGATAGATTTCAATGTCAGCAAAAAAGACTGGAACAGATTACTTTACTATCAATAAGATCATGGCTGATCATTCACTTCAATGTATTTTTCCCACACGATCCCCATATCCCTTTATGTCATTGGTATTTAGTAATCTGTCAATCTCTGCTTTATACATACTCAATGACTGAGCTTCCACAGCCTTCTGGAGTAGAGAATTCCAAAGATTCACAACCTTCTGTGTAAAGAAATTTCTCCTCATATCTGTACTACGTGGCTTCCCCCTTATTTTGAAATTCTGACCCCTGGTTCTAGAATCCTCAATCAGGAGAAACATCTTACCTGCATCTACCCTGTCTATCGCTTTCAGTATGTGTTGGTTTCAATGGGAACACACCTCATTCTTCGAAACTCTGGAGAATACAAGCTTAGTCTCCCCAATCTCTCTTCATAGGACAGTCCCGTCATCCTGCAAACAAGTCTGGTGAACCTTCGTTGCACTGCCTCTATGGTAATAATATCCTTCCTAAGGTAAGGGGACCAAAACTGCATACAGTACTCCAGGTGCGGTCTAACCAAGGTTCTATATGATCCAAGCAAGGCTTCACTACTCCTGTACTCAAATCCTCTTGTGATAAAGACTAACATACCATTAACCTTTTTAATTGCTTGCTGCACCGGCATGTTAGCTTTCAATGACTTATTGACGGGGCCACCCAGGTCACTTTGTACATCTACACTTTCTAATCTCTTGCCATTTAAAAAAATACTTTGCATATCTATTTTTCCTTCTAAAATGGATAACCTCATATTTTTCCACATTATATTCCATCCACCACGTTCTTGCCCACTCACTAAGTCTGTCCAAATCCCATTGAAGCCGCTTTGCATCTTCTTCACAACACATTCTCAAGTTTTGTCATCTGGGAACTTGGGAAAATTACATTTGATCCCCACATCCAAATCGTTGAAGTGTATTGTGAAGAGCTGCGGCCCATGTACTGATCCTTGTGGTCATAGCCTGCCAATGCGAGCATGACCCATTTCTTCCTACTCTCTGTTTTCTCCCTGTTAACCAATCCTGAATCCATGCCAGTCTATTCCCTCCTGTCCCATGTGCTTTAATATTGCTAAACAATCTCCGGTGGGAGACTTGATAAAAAGCCTTCTGAAAGTCCAAGTACAGCACGTCCACCTTTATTAATTCTGTTAGTAACATCCTCAGAAGACTCCAATGTGTTGGTTAAACATGGTTTACCATTCCTAAATCCATGTTGACTATGCCCAATCAGATCATTATTACCCAATTCTCCATTTATCACATCTTTTAGAAGAGATTCTAGCCTTTTCCCAATGACTGATGTAAGATTAACAGGTCTGTAATTCCCTCTTTTCTCTCTCCCTCCCTTCTTAAATAGTGGGCTGACATTTGCTACCTTCCAATCTGCAGGACCTGTTCCAGAAACTATAGCATTTTGGAAGATGATCACCAATGCATCCACTATCTCCATAGCGACCTCTTTCAACAGTCTGGGATGTACAATATCAGGTCCTGGGAACTTATCAAACTTCAGCCCCATTCATTTCTCCAATACAACCTTCTTACTAATACTAATTGCGCTCAATTCCTCATTCCCCCAATCCCTTCAATGTCTAATTCTGGGAGATTTCTTGTATCTTCCTCAGTGAAGCTAGACACAAAGTCATCATTTAGCTTCACTGCCATTTCTCTATTCCCCATTATAAATTCTCCTGACACTGCCTGTAATGGACCCACATTTGTGTCAGCCAAACGATTCCTTTTTATGTCCCTGTTGAAACTTTTACAGTCCATTTTTATGTTTTTATGTTTGGGGGAGTCTGGGACTAGTGGGCGTAGTCTAAAATCTAGATGCAGACCTTTCAGAAGTGAAGTTAGGAAACACCTCTACGGACTAAAGGAGGTGTTAGTTTGGAACTGTCTTCTGTAAATAACCATTGATGTTAAATCAATTGTTTGTTTTTAAATCTAAGATTGACCTTCTCGAATGCCTTATGGAAATTGAAACATTCTTCTCTTACTCTCTGTTCCTTGGGCAATGTGTGTGTGTGTGTGTGTGTGTGTGTGTGTGTGTGTGTGTGTGTGTGTGTGTGTGTGTGTGTGTGTGTGTGTGTGTGTGTGTGTGTGTGTGTGTGTGTGTGTGAGAATGTTTCTCTGTGTGCGTGTGTGTTTTTCTGTGTGTGTGTGTTTCTCTGTTGTGTATGTTTCTGTGTGTGCGTATGTGTTTCTGTGTGTGTATGTGTTTCTGTGTGTGTGTGTTCTGTCTGTGTATATGTCTGTTTCTCTCTCCTCTCTCAGAACCTCAGTAAAACTACACATACATCAATTTGCCACTTTATGTTTGCTTCTTTTGGTGATAACACAAGTGCAGAGGCTGCACTTCCGAATACAGGCTGGTAAGAAACTCGGATCCCGCTAGAAAACGGCATATTCTGTATGACTTGTATACGGTAATTGATTAATCCCTAATAAATGGGCGTCACAGTGGCGCAGTGGTTAGCACCGCAGCCTCACAGCTCCAGCCACCCGGGTTCAATTCTGGGTACTGCCTGTGTGGAGTTTGCAAGTTCTCCCTGTGTCTGCGTGGGTTTTCTCCGGGTGCTCCGGTTTCCTCCCACATGCCAAAGACTTGCAGGTTGATAGGTTAATTGGCCATTATAAATTGCCCCTAGTATAGGTAGGTGGTAGGGAAATATAGGTGATGATGTAGTTGGGATATGGGATTAGTGTAGGATTAGAATAAATGGGTGGTTGATGGTCGGCACAGACTCGGTGGGCCAAAGTGCCTGTTTCAGTGCTGTATCTCTAAAAAAATTGATCAAATCTCACATTGATTACTGTTTGAAAGTCTCAAGGTTTGCTTTCCTCCCAGGGCTGATTGAGAGTTCGAGTTTACCTCAGTGTTTTGGAAATATCGAACACTGATTCCAAAGTATTTTATATGATGGATGCTGAAAATGTTGTCATACTCGTCATGCACGTTGTAATAAGATGTTATAATCTCTATTCAGATAACTCTCATCCCACAGGGGTAGACTGGGTCAACATTCTGACCAAACACTAAAACATTCCAGAAAGCGAGGCTCGCAAATTTAACACAAGTTTCCTTTTCTGAGTCTCACTGGTCTGTTCTGATTTTCTGTTGGGTGGCATCAGCCTAGATTTTGTGTTTGGACCTGAACCCACAAACGTATAACTCAGAGGCAAGATTATTACCCACTGAGCTTCAGCTGGCTCCAATGTTCCCGTGAAAATGTAGTTGTTGTTATCGGCATGTGTTATTGTCCCGTGCGCAGTCCCTTTAAAATTTAAGAATCTTTGAAGACATGTGTTATTTATCATGGAACAGGATCTGCGTGGGACATTTGAGGCTGCTGCACACAGATTTGCAGGAACGCTGACCGACATTCCCCATCCCAATCTCTTCCTCTTTCTCTCTGGTACTCTCTCCTCATTGTATTCTTCCCTCTCTCTGTTATTCTCTTTCTATATCTACCCCTGTTCTTTCTCACTGTTACTCCCTCCATCTGGATGGAGGAGGAGAAAGAGAGGCGTATATAGAGGCAGATTTACTCTGTACCTAACCCCACACTGCACCTGCCCCCTAGTTCTAGACACCCCCACAAGGGGAACATCCTCCCAGCATTCGCCCTGTAAAGTCCCCTCAGAATCTTGCATGTTTCAATAAGATCACCTCTCATTCTTCTAAACTCCAATGAGTACAGGCCCAACCTGTTCAACCATCCCTCATAAGATAACCCCTTCATCCCAGGAGTCAGCCCAGTGAATCTTCTCTGAACTGATTCCAATGCATCCAGTCCTGACCATTTATCCAATTTCAAAGAAGCCAAACACCTTCATATTTCCCTCTTACTCTGTTTAGCCCATCCAGTATTTCACACTCCTCCCCTTTAACTACAATGTCTGTTTCGAACCCCTATTTTATGAAGACAGAAACAATGTATTCATTAAGAACCATGCACACATCTCCCACCTCCACAGGTAGGAAGAAGGAGGAGAGAAAAACTAAATTAAAGAATACAGTAAAAAAGGGCTAATGTTATTTACCTCTTCCTTTGCTCTAATATAATCCTTGATTTCTATCGTTAACAACGGTTAAAACAATATACTGAGGTTCCGTGAAGGTCCCCTCACATTCTTTCTGTGTCTCTCTGTCTCAGAGAGATGGTGAAACAACTATTGATGTGTTTCGGTCAGTTAAGTTTGATGTCAATGTTTCCCCAGGATTTTGATGCTGGTGGATTCAGCGATGGGATAATACTTTGAATGCCAAGGGGAGGTGGTTGGATTCTCTCTTGTTGCAGTTGGTCATTGCCTGGCACTTGTGTGACGTGAATGTTACTTGTCACTGGTGGGCCCAAGCCGGAATGTTGTCCGGGTCTTGGTGCATGCGGGTTTGGATTGCTTCATTATCTGAGACAAAATACTGTGGTTGCTGGAAATCTGGAAACCATCGAGCTGAATCATTAACTCGGTTTCTCTCTCCACAGATGCTACCTGATTTGCTCAGTATTTCCAGCATTTTCTGCTGGGATTTCATTCTCTGAGGAGGTGCGAATGGAACTGAACACTGTGCAATTATCAGTGAAGAGCCCCACTTCTGACCTTACGATGGAGAGCCGGTCATTGAGGAAGCAGCTGAAGATGGTTGAGCCTCGGACACTACCCTGAGGAACTGCTGCAGTGCTGTCCTGGAACTGAGATCATTGACCTCCAACAACCACAACCATCTTCCTTTGCGCTCGGTATGATTCCAACCAGCGGATTCCCACTGACTTAAACTTTACTCGGGCTCCTCGATGCCATAATCGGTCAAACGCTGCCTTGATGGTAAGGTCAGTCTCTCTTCCCAGTCGCAGACAGGTGTGACTCTTTCCCTTTGACCCGTTGTGTACTGAACATGCTCTGCTTCTTCACAGCCTGATACAGGACTGCACACGGCCCATCAAACACTCCGAGAGCAGGTTCAGCATAGCTTAGGAACAGAGTACATTCTCTCTCTGTCTTCCTCACTCTGTCTCTCCCTCCTGCTATCTCTGACACTAGCAGAGTGACAGAGGGAGAGAGGGTTAGATATACAGACAGAGAGAGGGCTGTAGAGAGGGACAAGGTTGGAGAGAGAGAGATTGTGGGTTCGACTGAAAGAGAGAATGTAAGATATATTAATTTGATGTAATCCTTCACTGCTGTGTGCAAGGACGTATAAGAGATAGGTATGGAGAGGGAAACAGCGGGAGAGATCCAGAGGGAATATCTTCTATTTTAAACATCCAGCAAGCTATTCCACTGTGGGAGTCGTCACACCATCATGATATTGGTTGTGGGCATTTTGAAATCGAGGTCCCCGCTCATGGACCTCTGTGCTAAGGGAAATATGTCCTTCCTACCCACTCTATCAAGGCCCCTCATAATTTTATGCACTTCTACTCAATCTCCCTTCAGCCTTCTCTGTTCCAAAGAAAACATCCTCAGCCTCTCCAATCATTCCTTTGGATTTCTTTGTAATTTTGGAACTCTGTCCTGCAAACAGGAATTCATGCTGGCTTAATTGTTAATTTTTAAATCTGGAATTGATAGATTATTGTTAACCAAAGGGACAAAGGCGGGATCTCTGGTGTTAGATAGATCACAGATCAGCCCTGATCTCATTGAATGCTGGAACAGGGTTGAGGGGTTAAATTGTGAAATTATCTCCTCCTCTTCCGATGTCCAATGTTATATGTTCTTACTTCACTCTCAGTCACCCTGTCTGTCTGTGTATCTCTGTTTCTCTCTTTCTGTATCTCTCTGTCTGTTTTGGACAGTGTAGAGTGAGATTCACTCTGTATCCTCCCCATGATGTTCCTGCTGTGGGAGTCGTCTCTGATTCTGCAGCGTTTCACCCGGTCTCAGTTTGTACTGCACAAGACCATTTCTCTGTTTATAATACAATAGGCCCTGTCTTTAATCTGTATCTAACCCCATGCTGGCCCTGCCCTGGGAGTGTGTGATGGGACAGTGCAGAGGGAAATGTGCTTTATGTCTAACCCGACACTGTGCGTGGCTTCAGAGTGTTTAATGGGACAGTGTAGATGGAGCTTTACTCTGTATCCCTGGAATTTAGAAGGTTAAGGGGTGATTTGATCAAAGTTTTCAGAATAATAAGGGAAGGTGATAGGGTAGAGAGAGAGAAACTATTCCCGCTGGCTGGGAATCTAGAACTTCTGGGCATAATCTAAAAATCTAAACATCGTCTAAAACCATTGAGGAGTGAAATGAAGAAACACCTTAACTCACCAGTTGTGGTATCAGTTTGGAACTCTCTTCCATAAACAGCAATTGATGCTAAGAACATTGTGAATTTTTAAATCTAAGATTGATAGATTTTTATTGTTGAAGGTATGAAGAGATATGGGGCAAAGACGGGTATATGGAGTTAGATCACAGATCAGCCCTGATCTCATTGAATGCTGGAACAGGGTTGAGGGGTTAAATTGTGAAATTGTCTCCTCCTCTTCCTATGTCCGATGTTAAATATTCTTACTTTACTCTCAGTCACCCTTCCTATCTGTGTCTCTCTATTTCTCTCTTTCTGTCTCTCTCTCTGTCTGTTTCGGACAGTGTAGAGCAAGATTCACTCTGTATCCTCCCCATGATGTTCCTGCCCTGGGAGTGTTGGATGGGACAGTGTAGAGGGAGCATTATTCCGTATCTAATCCATGCTGTATCTCTCTGGGGAATTTTGATTGGAGAGTGCAAGCAGAGAGGTCTGGGACCAGGGTTCTCCTGGGGAAGACTTAATGGTGCCTCCTAATCAACCAGTTGGCAATATTGATGCTCCATGGATTAAAGGAACAGTGGCTGATTGGATACGACACTGGCTGAGAGAGTGGTCAATGGTTGGTTCAGAATTGAGGGAGGTATGCAGTGGAGGTTTATATTAGGACCACTGCTCTTTTTGATATATACTAATGACTTGGACTTGGGTTTCCAGGGCACAACTTCAATGTTTGCCAATGTTTGTGTCATCTGCAATGTAATAAACAGGGAAGATACTAGCAGCAGACTTCAGGAGGTTCGAGGCAGTCTGGTGAAATGGAACACACAAGAACAAATGAATTCGGAGCAGGAGTAGGCCATTCAGCCCCTCAAGCCTGCTCTGTCATTCGATGGCTGATCATATTGCGAACTCAACTCCATTTTCCTGTCTACCCCCCTAACCCTTGACTCCCTTGTTAATCAAAATCTCTCACTCAGCCATGAATATATTCAATGATCCAGCCTCCACTGCTCTCTGGGGCAGAAAATTCCACAGACTAACCACCCTCTGTGAGAAAAACATTTCTCCTCATCTCATTTCTAAATGGGACGTCCCTAAGTTTTAGACTGTGTCCCCTAGTTCTAGTCTCTCCAACAAGTGGAAACATCCTCTCAGCATCCATCCTGTCCAGACGCCTCAGGACCTGAGATGTTTCAAGAAGATCACCTCTCATTCTTATAACACCAGTGGGTTTCGGCCCAATCTGTTCAACCTTTCCTCATAAGATAACCCCTTCATCCCAGGAATCAGGCGAGTGAACCTTCTCTGAACTATTTCTAATGTAGGTATATTCTTGCTTAAGCAAAGAGACTAAAACTGTCCACAGTACTCCAGATGTGGTCTAACTAAGGACCTGAACAGCTGTAGCAACATTTTCCCACATTCTTCTCCGTCTGCCAAATGTTCGCCCCCTCACTTAACCTATTGAAATCTCTTTGTAGACCTTTTATGTGCTCGTGACAGCTTACCTTCCAACCTATCTTTGGACAGACACATGGCAGGTTAACTTCAATGCCGTGGAATGTGAAATGATGCATTTTGGAAGGAAGGCTGTAGAGAAGCGATATAAACTAAATGGTACAATGTTAGAATGGGTGCAGGGAGAGAGAGATCTGGGATTTCATTCCTGTATTACTTTTCAACTCTTACAAATTCAATTTGGAGCTTGGATGCTATCAGTGTATTGCACTTTTCATCCTGTAAAGTGTTAGCAAACGTTTTGGAAAATGTGTGAAAAGCTCTTTCCATTCAGACATTCCTGCATTGTGGAAGTGTGAGCTAACTTTGCAGAGACAGGAAATAGGGGCGTGTGAATGGACTTGAAAGGTTTTGGTTGATGCAATAAGGTGTGAATTTGATTTGTGTCCCTTGCTGATACACAGAATGGAAGGTACTTACACTAGAGCACATGAAGGGAACAATACACAAAACCTAAGACAGTCAGACAACAGCAGTAGGAAAGTGAATCTCTTTAATGGTTTTAATTTGAAGGTCTGAGCTGATGATTGAAAAAGCAGGAGTTCAAATCCGACACTGGGCTGTTGTCAATTTGAGTTCTGTTTTTTCTAAAAAAATAAAACATGAATCTGGAATTAAAAAACCTCCAGGATGGAATGATTCACTCCCGTCTCCGAGTGCAAAGCCCCTGTGTGTCTCCGTTTTGCTGTACTTATTAACGATTTAAGATGATGGGGGAGAATGCCACATACCCAAGTTTGTTAATGACACAAAAATAGGCAGCATTGTAAGCAGTGTAGCTGGAAGCATCAAATTACAAAGAGATATTAATATCTTAAGTGAATGGACAAAACAGTGGTGGAAGGATTTCAGCAAAAAAGAACAGAACAGAATATTTTATAAATGGTGAAATATTGGAAACGCTGGAGGTGCAAAGAGACTTGAGGGGACTGGTTCATGTCCATTTGAGTGCAGCATAGATTTACCAGAATGATAACTGGACTCCAAGGGTTCAATTACGAGGTGATATTACACAAACTCGGGATTCATTGCCTGGAAGTTAGGAGGATCAAAGTGATTTGATCAAAGCTGTTAGGATATTAAGGGGAACTGATGGGGTAGTTTGGGAGAAACTATTTAGGCAGGTTAGGGAGTCTGGGACTAGTGAGCACAGTCTAAAAAATAGAGGCAGACATTTCAGGAATGAAGTTAGGACACACTGCTACACGCAAAAGGTGGTAATAGTTTGGAACTGTCTTCTGCAAATGCACATTGATGTTCATTTTTAAATCGAAGATTGACCTCATCGAATGCCTTTTGGATATTGCAATATACTTCTGTCATTGTCTGTCCCTTGGGCAGTCTGTTTCTGTGTGTGTGTGTGTGTGTGTGTTTCTGTTTCTGTGTGTGTGTTTCTGTGTGTGTATGTTTCTGTGTGTGTGTGTTTCTCTGTGTGTGTGTGTTTCTCTGTGTGTGTTTCTCTGTGTGTATGTGTTTCAGTCTGTGTTTGTGCATGTTTCTGTCAGTCTGTGTGTGTTTCTGTGTGTGTGTTTCTGTGTGTGTGTTTCTGTGTGTGTGTTTCTGTGTGTGTGTGTCTGTGTGTGTGTTTATGTGTGTGTTTCTGTGTCTGTGTGCGTGTGTGTGTGTGTGTGTGTTTCTGTGTGTGTGTGTCTGTTTCTGACTCTTCTCTCAGAACCTCAGTAAAACTACACATATATCTGTTTGCCAATTTAAGTCGGCTATTAAACTGCCATTTTAAGATGGGTGGAGCTGTGGCAAATGGAATTTAATCCTGAAAAGTTTGAGGTAATGCATTTTGGGAGGACTAACAAGGCAAGGGAATATAAATGGATGGTAGGACCCTAGGAAGTACAGAGGGTCAGAGTGACCTTGGTGTACTTGTCCATAGATCACTGAAGGCAGCAGTACAGTTAGATAAGGTGGTTAGGAAGGCATATGGGAGACTGGCCTTTATTAGCCGAGACATATAATATAATAGCAGGGAGGTTATGATGGAGCTGTATAAAATGCTAGTTAAGCCACAGCTGGAGTACTATGTACAGTTCTGGGCACCACACTATAGGAAGGATGTGATTGCACTGGAGAGGATGCAAAGGAGATTCACCAGGATGTTGCCTGGGCTGGAGCACTTCAGCTATGAAGAGACAATGAAAAGGCTAGTGTTGTTTTCCTGAAAACAGAGAAGGCTGAAGGTGGGCATGATTGAGGTAAACAAAATTATGAGGGGCATTGATAGGATAGATAAAAAGAAACATTTTCCCTTAGCAGGTGGGTCAATAACCAAGGGCCATAGATTTAAGGTAAGTGGCAGGAGGTTCAGAAGCGATTTGAGGAAAGAAAAATCACCCAGAAGGTGTTTGGAATCTGGACCGCACTGCCTGAAGAGGTGATAGAAGCAGGAACGCTCATAACATTTAAGAAGTATTTCGATGAGTCTTAAGTCTGAAATGGTCACAGTGAGTGACCCAGGTTAATGCAATACTCCAGGGACAGTTTAAACTGAGCTTTACTCTGAGATGGTAAGCTGTGAGGAGGACACAGAGAGGATGTGGGATATAGAGTATGGAGAGGTTCAGTGAGTGAAAAAGAAAGTGCCTGATGGA